>NC_064670.1:121661677-121965715 GCF_943734685.1 Anopheles coluzzii | reverse complement strand
TTTGCCGATGGTTTTGCCATCGATCGGCGCGCTACATGACTCGTTTGGCCGCCAAATGGTATGGCGGCGAGCAACTAAAATTTCAAGATCAACCCCCACTCCGCTCCCCCTCCCAAACCTCCCTTCACCACCCGATCGACCCCATCGACGGAACTTTCGTAAGGTCAACCACTACCGACACGCGATGCCACGGAAGGAAGGGGAAGCTTGAGCCGAGCTTTTGCAAAGCGCTATTGACGCCTTGCTATCCCTCCTCTTCCCACTGCAAGACGTTTCCGCCACTACCACCACCACCACCACCACCAGCCGGTCCGATCCGGGTGCAAAGTGAAGCTATTCACGCGAGACGTAGTAGACGCCCGAGTACACCTCAGCTCACCTCTCACCGTATACCTCCCCTGAGAGGGTGGTTTATATTCAACGCTCGGCAACTCCTCACGGTCAGCATCAAGGGGGAACCTTGATCGTGACGAATAACATGTTTACTGCTCACCTTCCCTCAAACCTCCCCCAGTTGCCAGCCAGCAATCTCTTCTCTCATCGATCGCCACGATGACGTCACCGGTCAGTCGGCAGTTTGGCGTTTGTGGTGGGATGTTTTGGTTTTGGGGTGCGTTTTTGGCAGACAAGACACAATTCTCAGCGCGAGTGCTTCCGTTACTACTACGCCACACTCGTGCGTGTGTGTGTGTGTGAGCAGGGGTTTTGTGTACCACTGGAGATAGAGGTGTATAGGTGGTGCGACCTTGCAACTGCGCAGGCACTAGATCGAACGGTGCTGGTGGGTCGTCGTTGTGTCACTGTCGTCGTAGGTTTTTGATCGTGAATTTACAACCACCGCACCGGGGCGGAAGGTCACCGCGAATTGGTTGGCCCCCATGAAGGTTTTTTAGGAGCTTTTCTAGCACAGGACGGAAGTTAGAAGCCTTTGAAAGCATAAAGCGTCTATTCTGAGATTCGTTCTTTGTTAGCAAGCAAGCAAGTAACTCTTCTTACCACAGATCGAATCAGTTCGTTTTACCGTTGAAGGGATAAGAGATAGATTAAAGTAATTGCGCACCCGCTCCCGCGTGTGTTTCTAATAATAGAGCACCAAACCGCCGGTTGCGCGAGGCGGGTTGCCTCAGTACGGCCGCTTTTGCCTACAAAGCGCAATAAACACCACCAGAGAGCACTCTGGTGGTAATGATCGATAATTGATTCGACAGCCAAGCAATAAGCGGAGCAATTGATCGCCGAAGACGCCCGGTGACCGTTTTGCGCGACCACTGAGGTGGCCGACAGTGTGTGTGGGGCTGTAATCATTTCATTTTACAAATCTTGTCTAACGGCTGCAGGAGCCATTTTGGTGCGGTTGGTGCTGTAATTTGACGATCAAAGTGATTAGGGGCCCTGTTGGTTTAGCGCGATCAACGATCGTACAGGAAGCGTTCGGTAGTTTGAGTTACGTTTCCTGATAATGAAACAATTACCGATATCCTTTCTTGGAGCTCAGTTAGAGTTCCTTCTTTAGTACAAACAACCTCTGAATGACTTCACCTTCTTAGGGTCATGTCTTACCCATAAGCAAACGATCAGAAATCACTCTCTTTGAGCGAATATTTAAATAATAAACCCATTCCCAATAAATGAGCTTACATGTGTTTCCGCGTAATGACCAACAATTAACTGCGCTTTGCACAAAAGGGGTTGTTATTAATCAGTTAACAGGCAATATTCCCGTTGCGTGCCGCGGTGCAATAGATCCTTTACGCCTTGCGCCTGTTGGACCTGGCTGCGCATTCCGCCTTGCCGCCTCCGCCGCTTGACGTGTCAAGTGTAATAAAACAACACTTTACTATGGTTGCTATGATGCCCGTGGTCTCAAGGGCATAGGAATTTCCACCCCGCATTTCTTTCGACTCCGGGATCATGACCGATCGAGCTAATAAACGATTGAATATGGTTGTTACTAAGAAAGTGATAAATTGTCAATCAATGCTAGTTGGGTGTACTAAAACACATAAAACCGTAAGTGTCATTCCACGAAAGTCGTATGATCTTGCCATTTCAAAGATCTGCAACGAAACAAAAACTCCTCCTTCGACATCGTCATCGTCTACTAAACGGTTCGGTTTACAAGCTACCCCAGGAATGTACTTTCGTGTGTGAGTGTGCACTCCAATCTAATTCTCGAACCGTCCGTGCAGTGACTGCACCTACCATGCATCGCCTGCAAACGCCTTTCTAAACGTGCGTTTGTGCAGCAGTCCGATTCGTCATCCGTTTGGTCGTTTTCTAGTTCTATTCTAAGTTGCGTTACGCCATCGTGCTCGGGCCCGTTACGCGTGCGTGTTTTTAGTGCGTGCAGCTCTTTGCAGGTTTGCGCATTTCTCCTAAATTGCGCTTGTGCTCTGTCCTTGCAAAGATGACGCGACGATGACCGACCTCCCATCGCCAGTCGACGAACGACCAGGAACCTAAAACCCCCAGCACTGTGCCTCGAAAGTGTTGATCAGAATGTCCCTGAAAGGTTGATTGCTATTGTGTCGGCCACTTTTCACACACACACACACACGCACATTGGGTACAGCCAGGGACGGGTATTGCGCGAATAGTTTGCGCCAGGGAGCTCTCTCGGTTGCTTGCGCACGGCGAGCGTGCCGGTTGTGTTCGCTTCTATTAGCATAATTAGTTGGATGATGAGAATAGAACCTGCTTGGCAGATTTATACTATCACTTTTACCGCATTTTATCCTTACTTTAGCGCAAATCGGTGAAAGGGGAAAGTCACATTCTCGAGAATATGTCAAGCCGTCAGGACGAACGGATCCTTTCTATTACTTTCTAAACGCAACAAAGTGGATCTAGATAAAGCGCATTGCATCCTAACCCCTGCACACTGACCGTGACGGAGAGAACGGCCACGAATGTACTTCCGGTTCCGCTAGAAGAGGCCGCGCGCTCAAGGAAACGCGCGCCCAAGCTTTCTTGAACTTTCAAAGCCCGGATGTGCAACTTCCGACTCGCTTGAAATATTCAATTGAACCATCACATCGTCCTCCCCGTTCAAGCAGTGTCAATGGTGGGACGTGTTACGCACACGCCTCTCGTTCGGTTCTAAAAATATCTCCCCATGTCACCTCCACTCCCCTCCTCCACACTCCCATGTGTGCGTAAGGATTCAAAGTGTTTACGGATGCGCATGCATAAAACCGTCGTGGTTCGGCGTGGCGTTCGGCCCGGTACGATATCAAAGTTATTCACAACCCTCCGCCCCTCTCGCCCCCGTGGGGCCGGTTCCGTTTGCCTTGAATTTAATTCACTTCCTCCCCGCCTACCACACACCCCTACACCCCCTGGTATCGAGATGAGATCGCGCGCGCACCCGAGAACACCTGAGAGAGATGCCGATTTGCCCTTGACAATGTAGCTTAAAGCTTGCCCCCCCGGTCGATGTGTCGAACCGCTGCGATGCTGGGGCACACCACCACAACGCGCCAAATCGCATCAATCAAACATTGCGCGTAAACAGCATAAGCGATTTGCCGATCAGGGCAACAAAAAAACAGAGAACAACAGCCAACAATGGCGGCTAATGCTGGCCAAGATCTAATGGCAGCGAGGAACAGCAAAAAACTAGAAATAAAAATAATCAGCTTGTGCATTAAGAATTCAAACAAACAAACAGAACAACACAACTCGACTACTTTGAGTCGGTTTCGCGGTTTCGAACCATTTTCGGTGTGCTCGAACCATTTTATGTGTGAGTTTAATTCGCTTGAAATGGCGTCGCTCGCTCTATTGCGAGCAATGGAGCTTCTAAGCAAAGTGTGGCTGTAATTCTTCCCTACCACAAACACACACACACACACACATACATCGATCGGTCATGCCAATTGCTCACGGTGTTTGCTGCCACTGCACTCAACGTCTCGAAATGGTCGAGGGCAAAATCCAGGAAGTAAATAGAAGAAACACACAAACAGCAGTGCTATAGAAGTTGCTAAGCTCTAGCGCAGCTCTCCATGTGTGTGTGTAACTGTGTGTGTTTGTGTGTGCATGTGTGTGTGTTTTGCTCCCTCAACTCACCCTCCACCCTTGCTGCCCACTTACAACCCATTGAAGTAAACAATCATTTTTCCAAGGATACTCTAATCGTCACCAATACCATGGTGACGCATACCCATCGAGCGGAGAGCTAACATGGCCTACCACGTCCACATACACGTGTGCATCTGTGTGTGGGTATGTGAGAAGTGCGTTTAGAAAATACGCGACCCACCACGCAGAAGGAGCGTGGGCCAGAAGAGGACGCAAGCAGCAACCCTTTGCCGCACGGTTATTTGCAGCGCGCACAGAATGCAAAATGCCCCGTCTTGGTCGTCGTCGTGACGCGACGTCGTGAAGTTGTAGAAAGTCCCCAGCCCCCCTTCTCTATACAGGAAGTGTGGTGCGGACGTTGGAGTGATGATTAGTGTGTGAATGACTTACGATAGGGAATGGGGATGAAGGGGTAATGTTCGACTCAATGACACCGTCGGTGGGGGTTGAAGGAGCAAGCTGACGACAACTATCCAGACTAGCTTTTACAGCGCTTAAAGATGTCTGTTTTGTCTGTTCACTGTAAAGCGCCTCAGTTCAACTATCATTCCTCTAATTAAAACAGTCCACTCATGCCCGTACACCCAAACACACCCTGCGAACGGCGAGCGAGAGACAAAAAAAGCACCCTCGCGCCTTCCCATTCACCCAAGCATTCTGATGCAAACCGAAACGCAACGCAACGCGCAAATGACACTTTATGATTTATGACAGACAGGCGATTAAGACCGCACACGGCCACCCCCTTTTCAGAGGCAATTTGACGGAATCCTTTGCAACCAGCAGATACAGCGGCCCTATACGAGATGAGCGGAGGTTGAGAAAGTGCATCCTCAAGGACTGCCGACGATCCCATCCCAACCATCCCATCCATCCAATCGCTTTGTGAACGGAGGTCCACCAGACAGATCATGCGCGCGTGTGTGTGTTTGTTTTCCAATTACTTCTCCTTCCATTATTGATCGTTTATTGCATTCCGAGGGTTTCACTTAACACATTGATTAAGACGACGAAGTTCAAGAACAAGGGCAATTGGGTGCTAAGGGAGGTGCCTTTTGTGTGTAAAACTAAGATGTCAACAGTACACTGGGTATTGCAAACTGACAGCTGTCATTTACTTTAGTATATGGTGACAGTTAGTAGTAAAGCACAATCAAAATTGTTTAAAATAATGTCTTATTCAAAATATTTTGTTACCAAATATTTCCTCATTAAGTCACTTAGTATCTCTCCTACACGCCAATTTATTTTAGTGTATCATTACAGTCTATTCACAGTTAAGCGCTTTCGAAAATTGATTAAAATAGAATCATAAAACGTTTCTTACTAAAACTATTGTAAATAAACTATTTTCTATCACTAAATAATCACTAATTAAGTAACTAAGTACCTCATCAGTACGTCGTTTTGCTGAAGTATTTGGTGACAATTAGTGATTGGGAGCTGTCACAAATGAATAACACAACAAGTTTGAAAACTTCTTTTTTTTCTTCTTAGTAGTCATTAAGTATATCACTTAGTAGCTCTCGTGCACATCGTTTTGCTTTAGTGTATGATGGCAGATCGTGGTAAAGAGCTATCAAAAATGTATAAAACAACGTCTAAAAACGTCTCTGACTCAAAAGATTGTAAGTAGACCATTTTCTATGACTAAGTAATTACTAAGTAAAGTAAGTTTCTAGAACTCTTGCACTTCAATTTACCTTAGTGTATGGCAACAGTTCGTAGACAAAAGTGTATAAAATAGTGTTTAAAAACATCAACTATACAAACCATTTCAAGTTATAAAGGTTCTATCACTTAGCATTCACTAAGTAAACCGCTTAGTAGCTCTCCTGCATGTCTTCCAAGTCACTTTTGCCCGACCGAACATAAAACGCGCACCCCGATGACGAAGGCAGTGGAATCTCGCTCGCTTTTTGCACGATTCCCGGTCGCTCCCGGTCTTTGCTGGGTGCAAAATCCACACACATACACATTAGCCGGCACCACGGCATTTACCTCGCCCGATGACTAAGTAAGCAGCGGGGAACAGCGCGGACAGAACAGTAGGCGAGAGTCGAGAGCGAAAAACCGGCTCGATCTGATCTATTTCTAGCCCGGGATCGCCAAGAAAGAAAGGGGAAAGTGTGTTGTGTGTGCACGCTCTAAACGTGATTGTGCCTGTGATCTGTCATGGCAAAGGCGTACGGTGAAGAGAGCAGAGGAGGAGGGCTGTTGCTGTAAGAAGGGTAGCACGATTCCCTGGCTCCTGCTGTTGGCATAGGTCCCGTGGGTTTGGCAAGAGTTGATGCGCGAGAGAGATAGGCGGCACTCCACGAAACACGAATTCCGGACCTACCTCAACGGGGGCTAGCTCGCTCGGTAGACCCAAGGTGCCAAAAGGGGATGCATCCGTCCCACTGATTCCCGATTGTACTCACTTGCGTCCAACTCATGAGGGGAGAGAGACTGAGCGAAAGAGGGAATTCCAAAAATAAAGCTAACTGGCAACACTGCCAGATGTATGCAAATGCGCGCCTCTCTCACGGCGAAGGTTTTGCTCTTTTTCTCTCTCGCTCTCTCGTTTGCCTTCGCCGTTGAACTTGGTACAGAGCAAAGCCCCCCGTGATGCGATTCATAGCCTCCCCATCAGTGACCGCGCACAGGGGGGAGAATGGTAAACATGTTTACATTGAAACGTGTGAATTTTGCTCTCGCTCACCGGTCGAAGGTTTCCGAGCGGAGTGAGCGGAGTGTTCATTCCTGCTCCGCGAGTTCTCACCACTCACTCACCACACGCGGTCACGTTTTGCTCAGGTGCTCTGAGGTGAGCACTCTCAAACTCACCACGCTTTTCCAACAGCCCCGCTGCTAATCCTATTTATCGCGTCGAACTGGACCGAAAAGCGTTTACCTTGAAGCACCGGAGACATGTGCGCCCGGGAGCACATGGGTTGAGAATGGGAGAGCCCAAAAGACAAAAAAAAAAACCGCGGGCTCTGTGCGAGTGTTGCTGCCATGTGATTGAGCATGCCATTTTCCCCCCTCATCCCCATGACGAACGGGGGTAATTATATCGCCCACCCTGTCCGTGTACATAGAAAGTAGGGTTAAAAAGGTAAACAGAACGCCACATGTCGGTGTGTATCGAACTGCAGTGCGAAAATCTTGTTGGGCTTTAGGCTTGTTGTTGTGGCTTTGTTTTGAAACTGTCACGATGTCAAGCTAAACGAGACCGCGCGCCCCGATGGGTCAGTTGGCGTGAAAGCCACACCGCATTACAGGCGCGCCCAACACGCGATATGGCGCGACAAGATGGGATGGTTGGGGGTCGGCTGCTTTTCGGAAAATATGATCATCACGTGCAGGTGCAACGAGTCTCTATTTTGGGGTGGTCAGCCCCCCCTTGAACTCATAATACGCAAAACGAGCGGCGGGGGCACGTAAACGACAGACAGTGCTTCACGCACCTCACTCTTTGCGCTGTTGCTTTCCAAGCGAAAGGAGTTAATTTGTCCGCGCGTGGCGTTGCGTTGCTTTAGCGCTTTAGCTCCCCGCGTATTGGTAAATAGTTTACTTCACTGTGAGACACCGCTGTCGTTATGTTATGTTTTTTCGTTGTTTTGGCCGGGAAAGCCCAAAAGGGGCAACAACCATTTCACCCGTTTTTTCCCGCAGCCCTACTATCAGAGCCCTATCCATGCGGCGACGGGAGGAGAAACCGCACAACTGTCACGTACGTTGTGCGTTGTTCTTGTTTCAGCTTCTTCTTCGTTTTCTTCTTATTGAATGCCAAGTCTCGAGTGCCGATTAGCATAAGTCCATGTTTGGTGGTTGTTTGTCTTTTCCTTTTTTTTTTGGCCGCTCGTTGCTTGCCTGCTTACACTCTCAACAGGTCACTTTCCACCGGCATCGTTCGTTCGTCCGTTCGTTGGGGCTTGTTTGTGGTCGGACTGGACCGTGTGATTGTGTTGCTGTGCGGCCCAGACGCGAGGTTTGTAATTTCAACCTTTCCAGCTGATAATTGGCTGATTCCCGAATAAGTGGAAACGCGCGTACTTCACCTTGACGGTTGGTGCGTTGTGCGGCGATAACACCTCAACTGTTATCGGCGTGTGTGTGTGCGTGTGCGTTTGTGTGGTGCGTTTCAGTGCGTACAGTGACGAGAAACGTGATGTGTTTGTGGTGAAAAAAGCGCATTTTGGAAGGCGGTTTTTTGTTCTTTTAAAGAATCGAGGCGTGATTTCGCAAGGTACGCAAGAATATTTGGACCATTAATTTGATCCAAAAGCATGCAAAAAAGGGTTTAATGGGTTTAAACAAACTTAAAAAAAACACCAAAAATCAAACATTCCACTTTGTATTTTGATTGGCATATAAAAACATGTTGGCGCCACCCAACGAAAAGCGACAAGCAACAATGCACTTTAAGATCATATTTTTGGCCGTTCTGTTATGACCAGTTTCGTTCGGCCCCCTTTTCTTTAATGACCCGTTATCATACACTTTACTGTCGCTCGTTATTGGTTTCCCATTCTGCCACTGCTTGGTGATTGATCTGTGGCCAGCTTCAGCTTCCCAGCCGAACAAAACCAGATGTGTGGCTGTAGATGTAATCGATACAGTTTGGGGACCGACCTCTCCATAAATTATGTATGATGGTCAATTATTGCATCATTAACTGTGCAATTCCCGCGTGAATTCCTTTTCCTGTGCGCGAAGAAAACACATCAAAATAACACGTCCGCACAGAGAGAGGGAGAGAAAATATTTGAACCAATAAAATCACACCACATTTGGGATGGATTTTTAAATTTATTCGCACATTGTCTTTTCTCTTCCACCCCATCCTGGAAGCGTTCGAATAGTACAAAAGAATATTCACAAGAACCTTCCCCATGATGGCATACAATGTATGGGGCAAATGCGCCAACCCATCCAACTGCGCCAATGCGGGGACCGTAGCATCATAACAGTCAAACATGCTGATGCATCGATTAGATAAGGCGGAGTGCAAGAATGTATTGTCTGAGGTCAGTTGCAAGTCACGCATTAATGCAGCGAACGAATGCAGCATCGCTCCTCGGGGCCCCGCCAATCGTCGGCTGGCCAAATGGGATGGAATGAAGCGTGAAGAAAAATGATCCATAACGCAAAACGATACCCCCTTTTGCTCCACGCGTGGCTTGCAACGCTCTGTCTCTGTCTTTTTTGTGCGCCTCGCTCCCAGCAACTCTTCGGGTTAACTGTACGCTTGCATAATTTTACTCCCGCCTTCCCACCAAGTGCCATCCCGGGGATGGGATGGGAAGGAAAGCAAACGAAGAGAGAAGATGAAAAAAAAACCGAAAGGAATTTCAGTGCATCATTGAAGACTGCACCGAGCACTGCACACACACACAGAGTGCTTCGGAAGACCGAAAGTGAAACAAGCGGGAAATTTATGTTGCGGGATGCGGTGCGAAACATAAAAGAGACAGAGAGAGAGAGAGAGACGAAAAAAACAAACGAAGAAAGAAAGGCATAATTGAAGAACACGCGGAATGAAAACCGGTTCTTGCTGTGTGTGTGTGTTGTTCATGGTGTGGAGGTACTCTAAGAAAAAACTGGATGTTTCTGAATTTTCCCACAGACGATTGAAGATGTTTTTCATTGCGCCGAGAATGTTGGTAACGGTTTTTTGGTGAATTTTTGCAACATAAATTGAATTTTTGATTGTGAATTTTCTTACCATACTGCTTTAAAACTACTCCTCATCGGTTGCCATTCAAACCATCCATTTTTTTTTTGCTCCCAAAGTTCCCTTGAACTCACCTGAAAATAGAGAAAGAAAATGTAACAATAAATAAATACCATGCGTCTCCATCACTTTAGTCTTAATGTAGCCGATTTGAAATCGAACCCAAAACCGCACACCACACACGGTATGATTTGAAAAGCCGAGAAAATGTTACCGAAACGATCAACAATAAATAAACAATCGATCAATGTCCAAGGAGCGTAGTGGAAAATGGTGTGAGCTAATGTAAACACAACCAGTCCGGTGTTTTTGCTGGGAACAGTAACGTTGGCAAGCGCATTAGGAGGGAGATGATCCGCTCCAACCAAACCATAAAAACACTTGTGACGCATCCATCATTTTGAAGGGGGAAATGGGGAATGTCACCACTACGCCCCGGGCTATCCAACCTTCACCTCTGAAAAACCACTGGGAACAGGTCAAACAGTGGATGAGACATTGGACGCTTGATATATATTGCACATTATTCTTTTCTCGCATTATTAAAACTACTCTCGCAAAGCAGTCGCTCTTTCTCCTCCAAACACAAACAACACGTGCTCTCAAAGGCAATGGCGCTGAACTTGATCGAACGCCCCCGAACAAAAGTCAATGGCTTTTGGAAGGGTGGCAAAAATTAGGATAATAGTTCATCGGTTCAGGGGGAGGGGGGCAAACATTGCTCGCTTATTCGTCTCACTTTTCGACTGTCACAGCATCCTTCCTGCCGGTCGCACATAGCAACGCATCAGCAGCATGGCAGGAATGAACTTGAATGAGCTCTGGAAGGAGAAGAATCCCTCCAAAAGGGAAGAGAAAACGCAAACATGTCCACTCCCCCGGTCCTGTGAATGATGCTGTGAAGCAGCGAACGAGCGAGAATGAAAAATGGCATCCGCGATGCATTCGTATCGCATCGATTGCGCACCACCACCACCACCACCACCACCACCCCGACGATTGCATAACCCGTTTTTGTGGGAAGCAGTTTTTGTGTTTATTTCGTTTTGCTGGTATCGCCCAAGTGCAACGTTAGGAGCGTTTTTTCACTTCGTGTTTCGTTCCCCCTTTGACAGATGTTTGGCAATTTAATGCAAAAAGAAAGCTAATGATGGTTGATGATGCTGTGTTGGTATGGCGAAATGTGTTTAATAAAGAAGGTTGTTGGCGATCTTCAGAATTTTGATATCATAAAACGATCTTATTATTTTTAATAATAAAATCTCATTAAAAAAAACATAAAAATAGCTATAAAATCCCAAAAGTAGGTCAAAGTTGCTGTAAATTAAGTACATACTCATCAACACGCACAGCATTGCTGTTTTGCGTATTATTCCTTTTCCCCACGCGTAGCATGACGGCCATGGGAAAGGCAATAATATTCGCTAAAACCAAACTGTCTTTTTCTAAACGTCTTCTGACCTGGCGTAAGCACTTAAATCTAGGCCATTTCTTTGTCAGGGTTGCCACAGTCTGCCCCACTCTTTCACGCAAACTCTTTCCACGAGCGGGGGCGATCGGTGGCAGATTTATGAACCTTTTGCTTGGATGGCGATAATAGGAAGTGAAGAGAGAAAGGTTAGCCACATATATTATTTCTATACCTATTTACGAGTAAGGTTTCTAATGATTTAAATGGATTTTAACATTTTTGTACAAAATAAAGTACGTTTAAACACATTAAATTAATAACGATTCCCACCAACAGCGAGCAATGCTCAGCATTCACATGGATTGAATGATTCAAGCTCCCTCAACGTACCTATAGCAGCACGTGAGCAATAACCTCCGCCAAACGACAGCACATAGCACATCAGCGAATCAAACGCTCTCAGCTGCCCGTGTGTGGCAATGCTGTGGCGGCCACGGTCATGGCGCCACCACCGACTGACTTCCAGCTATCGAGCAGCGATCTTTACGATCCGCCAAGCCGAGCCCTTCGAACTTGCTCTTGCAACGCTGCCTGGCCTCTGCACATTCCACGACAGCGTTGGTGATATTTTAACCCTTCCCTATTCCAGCACAAACACATTGAGCTATCGCACACCCACGACCTGCAAGGGACTTCAGGGGAACAGCGGGAGGGGGTACAGCATAAAACAAAATAGATACACAGATGAACACGTGAGAGTGAGTGGGATTAGAGAGCAAACGATGAACCAGAACTACTCTCACCATTAGGGAAGGGGCAGAAAGGGAAGGTGTAGGAAGGGGATGGGGGAGGGTCGATCCACCCACACAGCTCACACTCACTTACACGGCTTGGCAAATGCACTTTAAAGCTTGCCATACGCTGCCTTGGTGTAAATCCCGCTAGCTGGGAAGTTTCCATCGTTTATTTTCTTCTGGAATGGCCATCTATCTTCTTTTTTTCTTGCACTCTCTTTCTCTCTCTCTCTCTCTCTCTCATTCTCTTATGTTGACTAAGTTCAAACTCAAACAAGTTCAAACTGTTTCTTTCTCTCTGCCCACCCCTTTTTCCGCATTTCTTTACAACCGATTGCATCGAACGTAACGAAAAAAGGGCAAGCGGAAGAAAAAAGAGAGAAATAAAGAAAGAGAGAGAGAGGGAGCGAAGCGGGAGGAAAATATGTGTGCATTATCTCAAAGGCAACGACCTCCGCCGACCTAGCACAATGCAAAAAGGAAAAGTGCAACGGCCAACGCGAACGGTGGGGCCGTTGCGCGCACGTAAGAAAGCAGAAATGCATCGGAAAAGGGAACGCGCAAAAGTGCATTGCGCGCGACGAGCGATCGTGCCGTGGAAATGCATCGCGAATTCGTGTGTGTGAGAGGCCCAAAAACATTAGATACGGAAGGGAGGGAGCGAAGGAAAAGAAAGGAAATGGTAGCATTAAACGAAATCACTTTAGCAGCGAATGGAATGAAAACATCGCGCACTCGCGCCCACTGGACTGGAGGAAAATTTGGCGGCGTAGAGTGTGTGGCGGGGTAGTGTGGGGGGGGCGATAAAGTGAATGCAATTCAAATGCACCAGTACGGTGGTAAGCACAAGAGCAATAGCACGCTGTGATCGCCGTGCGATCGACGCTCGACGTTTGCTAGTTTTTCCTTCTTCTCCTTTCTTTTCCTGCCCTCCCCCCGGGGGATTGGATTGGAGCTGGAGTTAAACCGGCTGTGTGCCCGGTTTTTGCCCTAGGTCGTGGGCGTGCAGCATAATGCAACTGATGCAGTGTGTGTGTGTGTGTTTGTGTGTGATGGTTGGCGTGCAAATCAACCTAAGGGAAAGCTGGCAATGGGGCCTTTAATCTTTCCATTCCATTAAAGGTCAATAAAACCGGAGCATATAGTTGGGGAATGGTTTGGTTGAAGCGACCGATAAAATTAAATTTTATTGCTTTCGGGTGCGAATAAATTGCAAATTTCAAGCGAAACAGTTTTGCCGAAGAATGTGAAGCGAAAATGCATTTCATGTAAAAAAATGAGTGTAAAATGAATTTTCTTCCAATATTTAATTTGCAAAAAGCACCCAATTCAAAGCTATTTTTTCCATTGTGTGGGATCTTATTTTTATACTTCAAACATTGTTTTTTTTTATTATTATCAAATCCCTTCCCTTCACAGACTCTGTCCCGCACAAACCGCAAACGCACGGGTGACATTTACGGGGCACATTTATAACCCTGCGCAATAACGCACGCCAATTTGTGCTCATTAATTCTAAATCATGCAGGTCAGGTTTGAATTTCAGGAGGGGGGGGGAGAGCGCTAAGAGAAACATCATTGACACCCAGCCTGCCTATTCCTCCTCCTCCCTTTACCGCGCGGCTACATGAGGTGAAATATACAGCGAAATGAACTATTTGACAGGTGAAATATCTGACAGGTACAGCTAAAGGGTTGGGGGAAACACAACATCCGCTTTCGAAATTCTATTAAAAATAATATATTCATAAGTAGAACATTCCCTAATTAGAAGAAATTATGAACTGTTGACTGAAAATTGACGAAGTACTCGATATTGAAGTTATTTAATGGATTTAATTACGATTTTGTGCACGTTATTTGTTTACATTGCACATCAGCTGGTTGCTGTGATGCTTTATCCGTCAGATATTTCGCCTGTCAAATAGTTCATTTCGCTGTATATTTCACCTCGTGTAGCCGCGCGGTTACACTCACTGCGAGAGCGAGGAATATTAATGCGTGAAAAATCCCTCCAACACGATCGAAGTCGCCGGGGTATGTACACTGTCAAACAACATAAACAGAAATCGCAATAACAAAACCACACACGAGGGACGGAAAAACACTCTTACAGACACACACACACACTTACTGGCTTCTCGGAAAACCGGTAAAGTTGCAAAGGGGGGTGGAAAATAAGAGTCAAACGCCAAAACAAGATGCGTTGCGCTGAAGATGCGGCTGCTTTGCGTTCCCCAAAAATAGAACGTCCTTCAGGGTGGGTAGAGCAAAGCCGCAAAACCCGTCGAGGAACGACCCGGTACGAGGTCTTCTCGGTCCCCGGGTTACCGTCCCGTCGACAATTAAGAGACAGCGAGAGGGATAGAGAGAGAGTTCAAGTTTACCGAATTTGTTAAAAATAAAGCCACCTTTCCGTCCACTCCCACCCCAATTTCTGATGGCGCTAAAACCTCCATCTCAACACACCCTCACGATCAACACTCCCTCCGTATTTACCGCTCATTAAGGAAGTAGATCGTTAAGATTTGCGACCATGGATGACCTTGGAAGAAGTGGGCGAAGGGGTGGAAAGGTTTTGTGGAATGTTTGGACAGTGTTTTTTTTGTTTTCGGGAGGAGAGAGGATTTCCCCATGCTCTAGAACGTTCCATTCGCGCCAAAACGCGCCCCAGCTCAGCTGTTCAAAGAGGCTCCCGCAACCCCCCATAGCCACTGTGTCCAAGAGGCAGGATTTTTGCTCAGTTCAATCCAGATTCCAGCCACGAATGACGTCACACGATTGTTTACACACGTGTTGCCCGAAAAACAAATCTCACCCCCCCATACTGGATCACCTCATATAAATCGTAACAACACGATCAAAATGGCCATAATAAGATGAAAACCACCGCCACACTGAACTCATCGGACCACTCCCACGCAGACTATGCAGACGAAGAAGGAAGTAGGGTGAGGGGACAAAAATATTTGCGCCAACAAATCGTTCTGTATGTTCGGGGGGACAGTTATCGAATGTAAACAAGGAGGACAATTAATCAGGTGGTTTCAGGGGGGGAGCACGCGCTATAGACACCGCCTACTCGGATGGGTTGGGTACGGGATGAAGACTCTTGTGGGCAGAGTTGTGGGTTGGTTTGTTAAATATGTACACTACTAAGTGCGTCACTTTGATCAGGTGTTTGATTGGAGCGGTCTGCTGGTATGTTGGGAGGCGGAGGTGCTGGACGTAGCTAGACAAACGGATCAAGATTAGGCAGGCGAATTTAGAAGATCGCAGATTGGCTAATGAAGATCACAGATAGATCAACTCTGAAGACATTGGAGCTGTATGGCAGCCAGAGCAGAGTGTTCAAGAGATGTCCAGAAAGACACTTGGATTGCCAGTTGAAAGACTTTGCTAAAAAGCCTTAATTTTCCCTTACAACTATGTGTCATGTAAGCTCAGTTTTGTGCTAGTTCCTCGAGCTTAATGTCAAGATGTTTGTACAAAACGCAGCTAGTACGCAGTACAGCACTCTTTCCAAATCCGGCAACCTACTATCCAACCTGGTTGTCTGGCACTCTTCTCCACTATCGCACCAAACCCAACATCATGCTGCGATGCCTTTGTTTATCGTCTCGAACGACCCATTGTGGACGTTTCGCACGTTTTCAGCATTTGATGTTGCAGTGGTGCGTCCAGAGCCAGCCAGTACACAGACTGAAAGTTGCCAGTTAGGAAAAGGTCACGTTTGTCACGTCACTGACACTGACTTCCGAAAAGATCACTCCTCGGTACCTATTATTGTTAGTGGAAAGGTTGGGGCTTCCGCAACGGGCGACTTCGTTCCACTGGATGGATGAATTGCATTCGGAAGTAAAACTGGTTGACTTGAAGCAACAATGTGTTACTTTTTAAGATAATAAACTGATAAAACCTAAGATGTATTAACTAGCCATATGAACGGATGTGTATCCAAGGGAGTGATATAAATAGTTCAATAAAAATAGTTCCAAACTTAGTTGCTCACAGAGATATATTTTAATTATCTCTCCATCATAAAAGCTTCCTTTGTTCCGTGGCGCTTGGTTTGTGAATCGAAACTCATCGTAGTGACACGAGCTAGCAGTTAGAGCTGCTGTTGATAGTTTATCTATTTCTATTTCGCTTCACTCACACAGTAGGAAGCGTAACCATCTCTCAGCAAAAACCCACCCTGGCCTTAGTAGTAGAACACATCGAAAGGCCTTATCACGCTTCACCCACGCCCTTCGCAAGTAGTGTAGCGTTGCGTTGATAGGAGAATAAATATTGGTGCGTGTCGTATCGCACTTATCTACTCACTGTTGGCCAGCTGTTTTTAGACGCCTTCGCTTTTTTTGTACTCGTCGTTCGGTGCTGTGTGTCACATCGGCAGCCAGGAATGGAATTCCTGTTTTGGTCGAGCGGACAGGGAGTTAATTGCTCGACCAGCTACACCCAAAGCCGCACATGTTCTCTAACTCTAATCTTTCTCTCTAAGCGCACAGTTCCTTCATCTGCTCTCCAAACCCTCCCAGAGCTCGACGCTCAGAAACATTGAACTTCACCATGGTCAACTCGCGTACCCGGCCCGGCTAGACGAACGGCTCAACGCACTGCTCAAAATTCGTACCACCCGTCGTAGCTATACACCACACCAACGATGGGCGCGGGTGAGTAAATTCACGATCATCCCTTCTCCCCCTTTTGTCCACGCTCTGCTCCAGCGTTTCAAGAGAGGGAGGGATGACGGTGGACCTTCTACTACGCGTACAGCAATCTGGGTCAAAGACAAGGTTACTGCGTGTGATTTTGCGACCACCCTTCTCACACGAACCATCCACTCGCTTCGCTCGCTCTTACATCCACAGCGTGTACACGCACCGTGTATCGTCACTCTTTAGCTGAGTGTCTTTTTCTCGCTCTCTCTCTCTCTCTCTCTCGCTTCATCTCATACTCGTTGCCGCGGAAACGAAAGCTTCGCTCAGCTGGCGCCATTTCTTGTTGGCTTTTTTTTTGGTTGTTGGGAATCTGGTTTTTTGTTTGATGGCTCTTGTGCGCTTCGTTTCACTTTCATCTGTGTCGAATTTTGATCCCGTTTCTCACCCACTTGTTTGAGAGCAAAAAGGTGGATTTTTGATGTGTTGGTTTTCCATTTCGTTGCTTCTACCTGTTGGGATGAAGGGTTTTGTTGGTGTTTTTGTTGTGGTAAGCAATAGAAAGGGGGAGAGAGCGACCGTGCACCCGATAATGTTTCGTGCATTAAAAGACGCTTTTCGATGACATCTTGGGGCATCATCTTCATGAGAGTCGGTTTTATCTATTCCGAAGCAGCCGCAGCGGCATAGTAATAAGCAAAAGTGTTTCAGAAGGAAAGAGAAAACCTCGGCACAATGAGGTTGGAAGCTGTTTGTTGCCGGTGCTAGAGTGTAGAGTGACATTAAATAGAGTCATTAAGATTGGAGAGCTTATTAAAAACGAGTTAATATTTGTTTTCTTTTTCACTGGAGCTCTGCGCTAGATCTCAAAGCCACATCAAAACGAGCGACAGTTTTACCGTCTATCAACAATCGGTGCATGCAAGAGCATCGCTGACGTGTGATGTGTGCTTGATGTGTGAAAAGCTCCAATGAACTTTTTGTTTTGAGCTGTAAAAGTCTATAAAACTTGTAATTATGCCTTACAATTTCACAATGAGTAGAAAAGCTACGCAACATGCCACAAAAAAACGTCCAACATTCATCAAGGCCTCGTACGTAACGGATTCCAATGATTTTTAACCTTCGACTCGTGCACACCCCCCACAGTGCGAGCCACCGACCTTCGGGTTAAGTTTGAATCGATGGAAGGGATGAAGGCCTTCAGCAACGCCCCAGATTATGCAAAATCGGGTAAATACATGTTGCTTAAACGATGCTAGAAAGCAGATCAGTCGCTGCGGCGTGGGAAGAAGCTTCCGGTTTTTGGGTCGCCAAAGCTCACTGTCCTTGAAGGTTCGACCCCAATCGAACGTCTCGATCTCACAGCTGACAATGATAGCGAACAGTGCGCGTCCATAATCTTCACCCAAACGCACTTCACGAACAATCCACCAAACTCAAACCGCGAAGGACACAACCGAACGCGCCCAATTAGACCTCTGACACTTGCCAATTTGTGCAGCCCGCGCGGATGTTGTCTGGTTGTCGACGGATTGGCCTACAGCGGGGTCTACGCAACCGCAGATCTGACCTCCGCAGCAACAACTGACAAACACACACACACACGCGCGCGCGCACCACACCAGACGGACAATGCGTGTACCGAATCTGCGCCACTGGAAGATCGCTCTCTTTCCGCGACCGCGGATTCTCAGTCAAAAAACAACCCCAAAAAAAACGCCACCCGAGCAACGAATGAGATGCTGAGTGTGGCGTCCGCTCCAGTGTACGCACACACCGAAACCCCGAGGGCCGAAATCACGCAAAAATAAATCGAAAGCACAAGCGCGGCCAACGAAGATCGGCCAACGAGCACAGCCGAATCCGCGCCAGCCACGCGCGTTTTGCGGTTTTTGTGTCACGGTCATCGCGAATTCAACGGCAAACGGCAACCGAAAAGAAGAAGGAAAGACACTCCACCAAAAGAAAGAAGGATGGTGGCGCTTGTCGGAGGGAGTGGGGAGGGGGTGGGAATGAAAGATGGTTAAAAGAAGAGAGATGTAAGGGGGGAGGGAGGAAGTAGTTGATCAAACATCATCAAGACGATCAGAGATCCTGTTGTACCCCTTGCGGGACGCTTTTCTCACACACTTTGTTGGAGGGACTCTCTTTCCTCTCTCTCTTTCTGCTTCGTTATAATCGGGTATAGGAAAGAAAGGGAGGGAACAATACGGAAGATTTAATGCAATTGCAGTCAGATGAATAAGGGATGCGGGGTGGAAGACGCCAGACTTCCAGATAATAATGGCGGCAGCGAGTGGTCATTGCGTGCTGTTAGCGCATTTTACAATGTTTAAATTCGTGACTCATCCGAGGTGGTGTGGTTGCGCACCAGGGTAATGTGTACTATCAATAGTGTTGCAATACACTTCTGAGAAATAGTGGAATTCAAGGTGAAGTGTTGGAAAATGACGAGATTTGGTGTAATAAACTGCTTTTCGAGGTAGTACTACTGAAGTATTATAGGGAATCTCACTTATTCTGAGACATTTTGCACGCTTTCTGGGCTCGTGTATGGTGACGTCTACAGTGCAGAATATGTGCCAATTGTGTCTACGTATTCCACAATATAAGACACAATAATCAAACATTACATAAAATCAAATGCCTCCTCCATAAGCAATCTTGTGTAATATTTGCATCATGTCGTACTCCGAACAATGTCATTACTGCTTCCCACCCTGCCCAAAACTCTACCCGAAAATCCCCTCTCGAAACTGGTTCGCTATTTGCACCTGCAGGGGACGTCTGAATATCGGTGCTCACCACCCCCCGGGTCGTCATGATATAATCGCGAGCAAAACGTAACGACCTCAAGCAGCGCGTAAGCGGTCAGTCGGTGTGACGGCTGTGACGTATGGGTTTGCCTTCCGGCAGGTACCAACTGTCTCCCTTTCCGGCAGTGCAGTGCCTCAAGCAGCCAAAAGCGGTACTCGATCGGAACTGGATAAGGTGTGTGGTGTTTGAGAAGCTTCCATTTTTCCAACGGTCAATGTCAAACTTGTTTCATCCAGAAGTACTTTCATTTTCTGAACTTCTGCTTTCAAGCCGCCTTGTTTAGCATTTAAAAATGCATCATGAATACATGCTTTTTATGTTTGTACATATACTCCCCATATCTCGTTAACAAAAGCGAGTCCCAGCGAGTTTGTCAATACAACAATTACGAACTCATGTAGCCTCGAGCGACATGATCTGCAAATTACAAAAACCAGCTCCGGCAAACATGTTTTCATTAGCCGCGGACCAGGAGCGTAGCAGATTATTCAATTGCAAAACCATTCCGCACCTAACTGTCCAAGGTTGGGCGGACTTGTGGCTCGCGATTGTGCGATGTTTATTGGCAAAAAGGCACAGAAACCAAGAAAAAAAAATGAAGGCATCATCCGAGACGAGATATAAACATACGAAACAAACACACATCTGTGACAACAGGGTTTGTTCGGAACAAAGCGCGACGAGCCAATTGAACATAAAAATGATTGAAAGTGAAGAACGCGACTAAAGGAGTCCACATGCATGCAAGAATGCTGACAGCATCTCGTGTCCCATCGTGTACCAGCGCCCTCGATCGCCCTCGATCTGCTCCTCGGGCTGGTGCAACGGTCCCGCGGTCTGGATCGATCGCACGTGATTGATGTAGCTGTCTCAATCTCTCGTTGGCTCGTTTGTGGCACAATTGAAGTGTCCACCAGGACCACCATCACCACCGCCGCCGCCGGGTTCATCTGCTTCCAAGGCCAGCCGGTCGAAGGGTCGGCCGAGATCGCAAAAAAAAAAAAACAAAAACTATTGTCAACATCGCACCTTGTTTGGGAGGGACGTCCCGCGATCGGCTTGTTATCTTGCTCGCCGGATTCCGTTTCTTGCGCGAAGCCATTTCCGTTCGTCCTTGGTAAGAATGGAAGAGGAAGACACATACACATACACACACATACATACGCAAGACAGGAACCGGAATGCAAATCAACGTTAAAATCAGAGTCGTTCGAGTGGAATCGGTGTGGAAGGTCGGACGGGTTTTTTTGGTTCGTTGTGCGGTGATCGTCATGGTCATGGTTGTGGTTGGATGGAGAGATCATCTCAATTTGGTGATCGCGTTTTAAGGATAATTTATTTCGGGAAGGATAACGCGATAAGATGAAAAAGAAAATGAAGAATAAAACGCCTGAAGGTATGTGAAGTGCGGTACAAAAGCTGCCCAACTCCACCGCGCGCGCAGTTGCGGAAGAGGTGAAGCACGCATATAAAAACGCAGCGGGATAACCCCAGCCGCAAAATATGTAGGCCATGGTTAATGCCATTTATGTGGCGATGCTGCTCCGGACACACTGTGCGGAGTGGCCGAGGGCAGCTGGAGAGGTGAGAAAGATAACAACAGCAACAAAAAAACCGGACTGAGTGGTTATTCACGAACCCTGCGTATAGCGAAGGGGAACCGAGCGCATAACGAAGCGCCTCGTAAATCGGAATAAGGAAAGGTATCGAGCCGTAAAGCCAATGCAAACATTACCTCACTAAAAGTACCAACCTCAAAACAGACGCACAATGAGCAGAAAGAAGCCAAGGCAAAAAACGAAGATGAAAGTAGTTTAGTGTTTGGGAAGGAGATAGGCAGGGCGGGCCCTGATAGATTGGATAGAAAAGTTTGATTTTCAAACGAGCGAACCTGAAGTCGGGCCCAGGCGAATTTGACTATAAAATTTCCGAAAGCGAAATCTCGTGCACACACAATGCCACAAACACACAGACGCGAAAGTTGTGCGCGTTCGAGTTTTTTTTTTTTGTCTTTGGGCGCTTTGGTTTGGCCCGCATTTGCCTTTGCATCCCCAATCCACAACTCCCCGCCCTGGTTTTTGCTATTTGCCGTCCTCGTTCATCGCTCTCTCTCTCTTGTTGTACCCTTCTTGGACCCATCTTTACGCACTTTACGCACTCTTGGCTGTCTCGCTTCGACGCGTTTAATGTCAAAGGCGGCGTACTTGTGGTGTCAATTAAGGTGTGTGTTCTTTTCTCTTACTCACCTTCCTTCACCGTAAACCAGCTCAACAAACGCTCGGGTTTTTACATTGCATATAGGTTTCACTGTCTCTCTTGTCTTTCCTTCTCGTTTGCTCCACCCTTTTTGGTCGGTGGTAAGTTTTTGGAAGGCAAAAGCATTAGGTTGATTTGGGGCAGGGCCCGTGCGTTTGGTCAAAAGTGCGTGGATGAAACCTTGGCTTTTCGGACCTTACGAGAGTGCTCGAAGCTTGCTGAATAACATTTCAATTTGAAACTTGATTACTTCTCAATATATTTACATGCAAACGGTTGAATTGCAATGAATTATGAACAAATTATTTCTTTTCTCCCAAAGAATAGAAACCAAAATAGCAAACGAAAGTAAAAAGCAGCATAATAGCGTCTACTCCCATCTGCTAACACTCCCAACCATGCCACTCGGTGATGAATAGATTTTGATTAATTAAACCAACAATGGCCCCACTAATCACTTCGCATCTCTCTCTCTTTCCAACAGTCAATCAACTACTCAAAATTCACTTTCGTTCGAATTGAGCCGTCATATCGCTTTCGAGCTGAAGCATTAGCGCACGATGGTGAAGATGAGTGGTGGATCAGGGTGGTTGCAAAAAAAAAAAACAACCAGGCTTAAAATAGATCCGTTAGACTGTTGTTTCCTCTTCTTCTTTGCAGCTTTCTTCTCCCCCCCTGTACACAAAATATAATAATTTCCATTTCACCCTGATCGCGAGCGGGCTGATGAGCGGGGAAGAAAGTAAAATCATCGCTATCGACCATTTTTGACCAGTTTCGAGATGTGGCCTCGGAGTGTGTGTGTGTGATTTTCCTTTCATTTTCATGAGCACAGGTGTGCCAGGAGTGTGTGCTGGATATAGAAATATGTGGAGTTTGTTTTTTTTGCTGAAGATACGATCGTCTCGGAGCATCGAACTCTCGAAGGTATCGAAAGCCTTTTCTTTGCCTGAAGTGTGACTTTTAAAGGTGAAGAGGATTTGTTTAGCTTTCTTTAGCGAAAAAAAAGCATCCAAATCTGTCTCATTGAGTGGTGGACGGCCATCGTGTACTTCCGCCACAGTCTAGAAGTGGTGGTATCATCATCGTGGTGAAATCAAGCGAAACAGGTTGATACGTTCAACGGAATGGAATTTTGTTCAATTTTTTGTATCATCCAGGTGCTCTTGAACAGTCTGCCTGGGGTCAAAGATATCGTTAGGCTCTATTGGAATTTTGGAAATGAAAATAAGTATTCGCTCTGCGACTTAGGCAGGAGATCACACTGACTTTTGAGTTGTGGACCTATTGCAATGAACACTTCAGAGTTTATTTTTAGAATACTAGACATGCTCTGACTACCATCAAGTACCCATTTGGCTCAATTCTCTTAATGAAGCCTTCACTCGGGTGCTGAAAATTAACCGCCACTTCTTGAGGAAGCTCGTTACATGTAGGAAGTAGCGATCGAACCGCGCTCCAAGGTAAACACAACCAAGCTAAGCATCTAAACCAATCGGTCAAGGTGGCTCGAACCATTCGGACGCGTAACCTACTGATCACATCAGAAGCAAACCCCTCTCACAAGCCGCAAGTCTCACCAGCAGCACCAGCCAAGGTCACGATGCTCCACGGCAGCATTCACAGCGCCACTGTGCGAAGGTCGTCCAGCTTCGATCAGCCTTGAGGTGCGTAGCTAGGCAGCGTGGAAGCGGTTCAGCAGCGCCAAAGACAACTCCACTCCAGTGTTTGGAAACAATCGACCAGGTTAGCAATCGGTTTTTTTATGCGAGGAAGGGCACGCCGCAGGTATCATCGATCATTGCGGAACATTCGCACGCAGTGAAACATCGCTTCGGACACGAGAAGAATCAAATTCCAGCCTCATGTTCATGCCGTAATTAAAAACACCTCTTCGCGTTCGCATTAAACGTTTGCTTGGATCTCATCCAGCACACAGTCGCTCTCGTGCTCTCTCGCACACCGCGGCTGAAACGATGACGTATTGCACAGCACAGACGAGGGGCTTGAAGGTGGTGGTCCATAAAAACCGCCTCGCCATGTGCAGGTCCGAGCGCCAAAACGGCGAAGGGCATCGGCGCCAAAAGCCGCCAACCGAAAAAAAACCCTCGCCACGACGCTGTGCGTCGGTGTGTTGGTGAGCGTCACAATGAAACGCGATCTTTTTGCCGCCACGCGCGTTGTACCACAGCAGAGACACAAACGCACACGATCACTCTCAGACCCAACCAACCAACCAAACCAAAAGCAGGCCCCTCTCGAGGAAGACCGTCAAAGTGTGCCGCGATGATGGCGATGATGATGATGACGATCATCATTGGCGATGATGGGGTGTTGAGGGAGAGGTGGTAGCCTCCGCCATACAGCGATAGTGGTGGTGCGCGGTGGTGGCGGAAAATTTAAACTTAACACACTTTTAAATTTCAATAGCAGGCCAGGGTTACCTTACATTGAAAAATAAAATTCATACCAACCGGCCGCACACAGTTCTCGCTCGCTCGCTCGCTCACACGTTGGCTCGTTGGTTGTAGTAAGAGCGTGAGCCAGAGTGAGCGAGAGCGAGCTCGAGAGCGTAGGGCGAACACGTTCGGTTGGTGTGGTTTGGTATCACAGAGAAGGCGGGCAGCAGAGAGGGAGGTTTTGCATTGGTAAAGGTTGGCGCAGCGATGCGCAAGACACAAAGCGAGACGCGTGCTAATAGCGGTGGTGAGGGTGATTTCGCGGCCGCGCTTGCTAGCTATTTCGCTTGCACCTTTGCAGTACCGATCGTAGGACGATTTGTCGTCGAGCACACACGGGCGGGCGATCGATTTCGAGTTTCCGATCGCCAAGGCATGAATGGATGGTGGCGTACTTTATGAGATATGCAAGATCGTACGCGCACACTGTAGCCGGAGAAGGGATGAGGAGGTGTGTGTGTGTAGACAGTCTGTACGTAATCAGATGTATTTTTGAGCAGTAGACACGGAATATTTATGCAGACAGACACTCCACACAAGATCACACGAGAGACAGAGCTCAGGGTGTGAGTTATGAGATCTATCAAATGAGGTATGACATAAGTGAAATGTCAACTTTAGTACTTGGCTTTCGTTCGTCGTTTAATCCCTTCTCTGCTACAGTCATCACGCAGCTCCGATCAATCTGTCTGATTGCGATAATGACAAGCACTGATGCTTCGAGCCCCAAGTGCAAACGATCACAAGACGCCCCTTTTTCCCCTCCACGACCACCATCTCAAAATCGCAACGCGATCGTTTGCAAACACGCGTATCCGCACTTCAGGGTGAACGTGTACGCACCGCACCTTCACACACACACACGCGCGAGCGATTGCCTAGGATTGACTCCTTATTTGGAAGCACTATCGCCTCCGGGTAGAGCGTCCAACTAATGCGACCGCATGTACATGTAAGTTCTTAAGTGCGTACAACACGAACCATTTTTGCAGAAGTGGACAATCGACTTCACATCGATTCCAGATTTCTGCTAGGAGATATCGGGCCAAACCGGACCCTCCGGATGCGGGCCGCCCGCACTCCAAAACGCCTGAAGGTCTCGCTGATGGCCGAACGGACCGGTGTACGGAGCGGGGCCTACGGAACGATTAGTCAAGTTCAGGTCGCTTTGCGCAAGTTGACGGACGACAAAAATGCTTCAAGGTCCTATAACCGGTGATCATCGGGCAGGAGGGGACCGGTGTGGTGTAGACTTTGCAAAGTCTCATCGTCTTCGATTGCATAATTATGGGCCGAGTCGCTGTGTGTGTGTCTTGTACGTGTCATACAAGAAGTAAAGAAGCACCACGGACACACTGCTACCAGACGGACGCGCTAATAGATAATGGTGCCTGGACATTAATCAAAAGTTACATAAATTCCCTACCATCACACTCGTGGCTGGCACGTAAAGATGTGATAATGAAGCAGTTACGATGAGTAATATTTTACCACAGACTGGTTGAGATCCTCCAGCCCAGATTTCGTAGTTTACATACCTACAAGAGAAAGAGAGAGAGAGAAGGAGAGAAAAGCTGGATTAGTGTCTTGGTGTCTGCGTGTGAGCAACCAACAAAGTTCGGCGTGTCTGGAAATTCGGCTAGCGCGTCTCGCACTTCGGGAGAGCATCTGCCTCGTTCACAGACCAATTCCAAACCCGTATGATGGCGCACTGTATCATAAGTTAAAAATACATTGACCCATTTTTGAGTTTGCTAAAAATAAAACCGCCCCAGATTCCGCTCCCTTTGGCACTCCCGTTCGTTAACAGCCAACCGGCATCGAACTAGACAAAGTACACAAGCGTCCTCTGCCCTGTACAACAGGAGATCCACTACCACATCCTGGTGCGTCTGTTAATCGTTGCACAGTTTTATTGCCCAACAAGATAGTGAAATAGAATATATCTTCCATTCTTCTTGCGTTTGGCACAACTACCGCTACTAAATGGGAAGATCACAACACTTGGATCTTTAATCAGATGATCCTGCTTTTGGCTTCGCCAACAGCTGCTTCGCATCCTTCCCATGCCCCCACCGTCATTGATGGCTCACCTCGAGCGTAACGTAATGTACGATTATTACAAGACATAAGACACGACTCCGCGTACGGCTATGTATGTAACACAGCCACAACCGGATAGGATGTGCGGTGACCTCGATATGTTTATTTGCAACAAAAGTCACCGCCACCATTACCACACCGCGCGCGCCGAAAGACGAAAGGGAAATAAATACCATCCTTAATCGTCCCTTTTTGCAAACCTCCTCCTCGTTTCGTTGCAAGCCAGCGCCGCACTCGCTCATCTGCTGAGCAAATTAGTTGCGAATCACAAAAATAAACTTTCCCCGCCGTTCGAGCCGCACACACATGTAAGGCTCGCAGATTGTACCGTTTAGCCGCTTAGCGTCTCTCCAACCCCTTGTCTCCCAGCCCAAGAAGAAGAAGAAAGAGGAGGACACTTTCCTCTACACACACCGAACTGTGTGTGTTCTAATTTTAATCGACTGTTCGTTTGGTCGGTTCGTTTTGTGTTAGTGTAGCGGGTTTGCGGGTTGTTCTGGTAGGAGAGTTGTACGCCGTTGCATTATGAACTACACGCGGCAGCGCCCCGCCGTAATGGTGAAAACTATTTGCCGGCTTGCTCCAGGAAAATGTGCAAATCATTAGCGTCTTGCGGTGCTGTACAGGCCACATAACTCGCAATAATGGCGGCAGTAATTTAGATGGTTTTAGAATGCTTAGGCTGTTAGATGTTAGGAGTTTGGGGACATTTGGCGTAGATGTATGATACTCTCGGACAAGTGCAGCATTGACATTCCAGCACGATGAGTAGCGTAGATGATGATCTTGTCCCCGAAAATGGGAGTTTTTCAGTCAACTCAAAGCCATCTCGTTACACATTGCAAGTTACCCAATAAGCCCCAATGACCAATCTCCAATCATACACTGATACCAGACGCTGTGCGCTCAATCTGTTCAAGGGTAATCTCTGCATCTGTTCAGCACAACCTCCTTGCTGCTACTGCAAACATTGACATTCACCTCAAACACCCTGGAGCAAAGCAAACAACCAATTTCCATGATCCTCCTCAGCCCGCCCCACAGGAACATCCCGCTCCCGCAAAGCCAAAACAAACGTCAACAATCTGTCGCCACTGATAGAGGAGTGCCCTGGAGAAGATGGAAAGGGAGGTTCGTCTATTTGTACGGCTGACACGCAACACGCTCGCCAGAAAGAAAAAATCCACTCCTGCATTTGCAATTTGCGTGTGTATGTGGAGTATTCCTTCTCCTTCTATCTCTCTTCACACAGACTCTACATTGCAAAATTAGGTCAAGGTTGCGTTTGGCGTTGCGTTTGGTCTATCAGCAGTTGCTGTAACTTTTGGAACAGCTTCCGAACCCTGTTCTTGCGGGCTGTTTGGCTTTCTCTATCAGCTGTTGGGTGCGAGTGTTCCAGAGTTCTCGCTGCGTGACTTTCGCACAGTTCGCAGATCAGGTTTCAAAAGCCCTCAGGGGAGGGTCACAATCTAACGAGTTCCAAAACTCCAGCGCGCACCTTTTGCTAGGGGGGGTATGATTTGATGGTGTCTTTCTTGCCTACAAAACACCTGCGACACACGGCCCAGACCCAGGTGCAGGTGGAATCGGTTTTGACAGTTGTGTCTCTTTATGACTCAGATTCGCAACGTGAACTTGAACGCTAACGAGTGAGCCGCTTTTCATGGTCGTCGCTGCTGCTCCGCTGTCTAAGCCTATTTCGCCTATTAGCGTAATGGTGGAAGGTCCTTGGTAGCACACCGCGCGCGCACCGTTCGAGCATGACTCCAGCCTACACTGCCAACGCCACACTGCCAGACACAATCAAGGAAACGTCAAACTCACGTGACACTCGCAGGCGGGCGGGCACGGTTGGCCCTGACGGTTGGGCCGGTGGGACGAATCCAACCAGCAGTGAAACTGAACCAACGGAACTCATCCACCCGACGGTTTTGGGGCGCATGGGGCACAAAACGAAATGGAAACAATTGAACCATTTGGCGTCCGCACCGCGTGAAGAAAACTCTCCCCTAACTGTCGCGGCGGCATCGAGTGGGTGAGGTTGTCTTCTTTCTCTTTCTGTCAGCCTAAACTGTCAATTGCTAATCGTTTGACCGTGATGATGATTTGATCATGATGATGACGATAGTGTGTTTGTAGTGGGAATTTTGGCGTACTTGGTGACACACAAAACACTCACACAATGCCGCCTAAGGGGGAGGGAGGAGTTTGGTTTTTGGGTCAAGTTCAGCCGAAAGTTTGGCTGGAGCCTTGGGACTTTGGGGTGATGCGAAAAGGCCCAGACAACCATTGGAAGGCTGTGGCCGACTGGGTGGGCTCAAACGGAAGACGTAGATGAAAGAGAAGAGAAGAGACTATACCGAGTGTCTGTTACGACTTTGGCAATTGACAAACGTGCCGACACATGAATTCTTCAACATTCAGCTCCACACATTCCGCTCGTAAAGCACTTACTGCCCCAAAACTCAGTAATTGAATAATAATATTTTGATTTCTCGCTACACACACACACACACACACGCACACCATCATTGAAACAAATCACTGGCCGCGACGGAAACCTTTGCCTCACTCAAGGCCATTTGCAACATCTGTTTCGCACAAACGGTCCCGCCCGCGTACGCCATCTCGTAGCGCGATCATCTGGTTTGATGTTATTTTTAAACATATCACCCCAGCGAAACCGCCAATTATCGCAAATGCGTGGCTGCAGTACGGTGTAATTAGCTGCTGGGAGTCGGAAGAAGTGAAAGACTAGATCACCGGCTCTAGAGCTGTGGTTTGTTTCCGTTTATTGTGTTTCCTAGTGGCTAATGTCGCTGCCACAAGATCACAACAAGGAAGCGCAGTTTTGCGCAATGTTTGAATGAAATTTGGGCTTATTTGAGGCAAGTACATGCTGTTTAGCTGACAAATACCACGCTTTAGGCCTTGTCAAGTCGGAATTTCAGCATTATTGAAAAGCCTGATCGATGGCTAACGAGATCTTCCGCATATGATCATTACTCACATCTCAATTCTCGTGACGCTTCATTTAGCTGACTAATCGCTGACAAATTGTCGACAAATCTAGATCATCAAAATTTTGAAAACATCATTACCAAAGAAAGACCCGTACCTAAATGGGATGAAAACCAATTAACCCACTGGTTCAGTAAAATGGGTCAACACCAGAAGCCGTTCCATTCTCCCAAGCATATCTCCGCGAAAGGACGCGAGCGATATTTTGTTCTGATGAAGATGAGAAGCCGCGTTGCCCGTTGCATGGGACTGTCAAACAAAGAGAAGATCAATCATCGTCATCGTAGAAGCCGGTCAGCGGTAAAAAGGCCAAATGCGGTCACCTGGTTAAGTGCGCACGAACACCACCGCGCAAGAGCCGAATGCGGTGGGTTTGTAGTAGGACTGTTTATCACCGAGCGACGGTGATCCTATTTTGTCAGTTTTTTGTTGCTATTGCCTCCTCCGCCGTTAATCCTTTCACGTGACGTCAACGATCACGTACATTCTGAAGAGCTGGCTAGAAGGTCTATTTGCCTGCACTCTCAGTATTGAATTTCCATTTTTCTTCTATCGCCTCATTAAAATAAGAAATAAGGTTACACAAACAAAAACCACCCGCCGGATTGAGCAAATCGTTGAGTTGGTTTGTGATTTGTTTTTGCGCCGGTAATTATGCTACTGGAACAGTCCCACCCGTCTCAATACGCCTGCAAAACGGCCCAGCAAATGGAAGCAATTGTCACCGATTCGCTTTGCCAACATGTCGTCGGGGACATGTCGGTCAAACGAGCCCGCCTCGGTGCTGAGCAAACCCCATCGATCGAAGAATTTGTGCTGAGTTCTGCAAAAAGAGGTGCTTTTTTCTTGTTACCTTCATCGAATGCGGTTGGGTTTTGTGCTAGTTTACAAAACGGCGAATGCGAGTACAGGTTGTGCTGGTGCTGAGCAATTGTTTTGTTATTGTTCTAAAAGCTATTTGAGTTCCAGTGGTGTCCAAACGGTCATGGCAAAAGTCTCGGAAGTGTCAAAGCTGTTGGCTTAAAGGAGGTTGGTGTTCTAGATTTATGATTAGTAGGAACTCATGACCAACTTCACCCTTATACCTAATTTCATCATCACACGTAACAACTGCAACATCTCAGTGTATCTCGTACAAAGTCCTTATCATTTAACGCATCTCAGAGACAAAAATACTTCTAAAACCAATTCCACTTCAAAAAAAAAACTAGCTGAGCCACACTGTCTACTCGGCTGCACAGTTTGGTGGTGCGCTCGCGCGCGCGCGCTCATTATGATTAGCACACCACGGAACGGCGTACCACGGAATTCACGGTCACTCATCGAAAGGCCTTATCAATACAACGGGCGAAGTTGTTTGGCAGGCGGCTTCCCAAGCTCGGTCCGGGTTCGTCGCGCGAAGGTCGTCCTCCACTTAGCGCGAGTGCGCGAGACGATCAATTTCCAATAGTTGGAGAGGCCCCCGGGGGAGGGGAGGGGAGTAGATGGATGGTAGGGGTGTGTGGTGCTTCACCTTGGCAACTATCCGATAAGATTAGACATGCCCGGAGCGTGCCGGTACGGTGGAATCCAACGGTAGGATCGAACAGTTTGAATGGGGAGAAATCTATATTAGCTCGGAAGCGGGGTGCTCAATGATTTTAAATTAGCTGCTAATGGATCGATTTCATTTCCCCCAACGGCAATCCAATATCGCCGCACAAAATCACTTTATTCAGAAGCCTAGATCTTCTCCACCCCCCTGCCAGCAGTAATTAGTTTGCGCTCACACCGACAGTGCGAAGATGTATAGAGCTGTTGCTCGAAATTAGAACTAGAGCACGTTTAGGCATTGTATCGCATGCGATCTACTACGCCCCGCCACGATTTGCACACACCAGTTGCATCCAGTACGACAGCGCACACAATACGCATCGGCCGAGGTTATCAGCCGTGCACTCTAACGGCATTACCGCTTCCGCTTTCCGTCTCTCGGCACGCATGCAATCCCCAGTGCAGTGCAAGCGCTCCAGGGTCACCCCAGGGAGCCCCCCGGAAGTACAGGCCGAGAAGGGGTGATAAAAGTATGATTAACGCGATCGCACACAGCACATAGCACACAAAACGGTGCCCCAATGCATAGGGCCGATACACACGCAGCTAGAACACGTTCATGCACTTCACGGTTAATTGGTTGCACTAGAGACGGCACGGCGAGAAGGAGACCGAGTGTGTCTCAGTCTAACATCAATTAGGATAAATGGATTTGAGTTTGAGACAATTAGTGGTGGGCGCTATTGGAGTAGCTCAGTAACGCAGCTTGTCGATACTGTGGAGTCGATGTGCTGTAACTGAATGGTTCAATAGCTCATATTTCTGTCCCGCAGTTTGCTCTCAAAGTTCCTATTACACTTGAAGGCTAAAGCCTGCATCTCTCGCACCAACTATTTCCCATAGAGGTGGCTAGAATGCACCATGTCCTCCACCGAAAAGTCCACATCCATCCTGCAGGGTGATTATTGTACTCATCAGACAGATTGCTTACAGACGCCGACGCCCCTCGAATGCAGGTATGCGTGCACCGGGAGCTGCAATACATCCGCAGTACCGCTATTTACTGTGACTTCTGGCCACCAGCAAGCAACCCCCTGTTCCGCGATCCGCGTCGAAAGTCGTCAAGTAGAGCTCTTTGTGCTCTAACAACAGAACAACAACCGAGGCAAGCCGAGCAGGGCACAAGATATCGTTATTTATTCGTTTATCTTCACGACCGTGGGGCGTTTGTTTTGTTCCGTGCGGGGTCCGCCTTTCGCGGTGATGCATTTCGCACGCGTTGCACCGATCCACCGATATGCATCCGCGCGTCCCCTAGCGCCAGAACGAACGAACGAGCGAGGGCTAGTTTTATGTCTTACTAGAAGCGCAACGTGTGTGTGTACGCGCGAGAGAGGGATGTGCGTGTTTTACGACCCAACAAATTGCGCCAATCTGCCACGGACTGTACCGGAACCTTCACAGCTATTACTGCGACTGGTCCTTCCTCGCTAACACCCGTCACCTCAGAGGGATTGCGAGTGAACCGTGAGGGAATGTGAAATGTCTAGCAGTAGTAGTAGTTGGCGAGTAATGGTGACGCCTGCAATAATGCACAAACTCATCCCATTCCCGATCTGCTGCCGGACAATATTTAGGCGATCTTTTACATCTTACAACCCGGAGCACACAGACACATATTAGCAGAAAGAAAGGAGGGCGTTAGGTCTGAAGGCCAAATGCGCAAACACACATACAAACATTTCACTCATCACTGCTGCGTCACTGCGCGGATGCGTTGCAGCGACACTAACCAGCATGCAGGGCGGGGACGCGGTCATAGAAACTAGTGGGGGGGGGGGGGGAAGAGATGTGCAATAGTGGCAATAGTCTATCGATTTGAAGGTCGGGCACGATTTCTGCCGGCGATGCACAAGTGTGTTTGGTGTGTTTGACTCGCACTCGCACAACACCCGACACCAGGAAGGAAACAAAGAGCCGACGCGCGTGCAAAGAGGCCTTCTGCAACTAATGGGGTGGGGAGGAGAGGTGCCCAGAATGTGCGCATCTGCAACTGTGGTGCAGTGTGTCGGCGATGCAGGCCAGTCTGCATTGGCTGGATCTATAATGAAATTCGATAAAATACTGCTTGGACGCGGTCCAACAAGACTCTGTTCGAGCAGTTTTCGAGTGGTGCCGTGCATAGGATAGTGCAGGAAGTACAGTTTTGGAGCAATCAGGCATCGGAGATGTCAGAAGATCTTCCATCAGCGCCAGACACCTTCGCTACCTTCGCCCATGTACAGCGAGATGCAGTCAATGTAACACATAAAGCCGCACAACTTACTACTCTTGTGCGACTTTGTGTGCTTTTCGAGCTAATTTATTCCACGTCGCTCTAGAGTGCTCTCGAGGCACCTGCCGGTGCCCGGTGCCGTACGAACGATAAAACTGAGATTAAGATCACTCGTATGCAAATCGGCCCTCTAAGGTGGAAGTAATTTTGGCCTACCGCTTCCTTCCCCAACCCCCTCCTTGACGCCGCACTACAGAGCATTGTCTCGATGCAATCAATTAATAGCTTAATTAATGTGACAGCTTCGGCGACACTCGGAGAACGCCCTCCCCGACACTCGCCCGATCGCCCTGCTGGGCAAGCTGGCTAATCGCATGCACGTTTGTCTATAATTTCCTACGGGCTGAATACAAACAGTGTTACCCTACACTCACACCCTATCCCTCGCGCAAAGCCTTCTAAAGCTCAACCAGCTCGTGTGCGCGCGCGCTCGCACCCGCGAGATCGCCTTGCATCTCACGGCGAGGTTCACAACCTATCCCAATGCGGACGCGTTGTTTGCAAGCTTAGACCCCCGCACTGCTGGCGCTCTAGCCCACACCCAACACCGTGCGGAATTAGCCCGTTCGATTATGCTAATCCCGCTGGCGTGTGCGTGGCCGGGGTGCATTCTGAACGCGATTGCATTGAGCGCCGTACTTGCTCGGTACATGGCATCGGACGCGGAAGGTCTTAGAATCCGTACACATGACTCAGTGCTCGTTTAGAAATAAAAAAAACCGTCCGCTCACGATCGGTAGCTCGCATCGTAGCTAAGCTATACAATAACACAGTAGTCAAACAGTACACTTGAACCGAAACAATTGTGGCGATTGATAAAGCCGATAACGCACCGAGTAGTGCCGCGCGGGGGCAGATGTTTATGATCGACCACCCGCTCCTGTTATGATAGCAAGCGCAATCAGTAAATGTTGTACGGATGGTAAATAGTGTGCTTGTACCAATAGTACCAAGCTGTTGTCAGGCCGTGCGTGCCAGGATGATCTCAGCAGAATTCGATTTCGTGCGAGTGTGCACGTGTGTGCATGTTGCATGTCCTTTACGGCCGTTATGCAAAAATGGCAATACAAAAAAAAGGCTCATCGATTCATTAAACACACTCACTAACCTTCGGCCTAGCCTTCCGCGGTCACTCACGAACCGGGCGACACTGTCGGCGTGAGGGCAACGAGCGGGCACTCGCACAGTACTTGACGCCCTCGTCGAATGACCCACGGCTTGCGCCGACTGCTGTATTGCAACCCGAAACTCGAACCTTGCACCCCACGTGCAGCCCTGACTGCACATGGTTAGAGGGGGAGAGCAGAGAGTACGAGACTATAAGTTGTTTATGATGCATTTCTGAAGGAATTGTATCAACATTATGCAATCCGTTTCGATTCACTTCCTGAGTGATGAAGTGTGCATTAAATCTTGTCTAGAATAAAGTAAACAATAAGCGTTGCAATGAGCGGGACGCTTCGTATGCTAGTTGCTAGGATGATAGCGCACGTTATGGAAATGTGAAGCGTGCTTGGGTTCGAATCTCGCCTGTTTGAAGTGTGATGTGTGTGTCGTCGGGCTTTAATGTTATACAATTTATTCTAAACGTTTATGCACATTACGAAATGCAAAACTCTCTCGTCCATCTCACTTCTTTCCTTCTCCCCAACTTTGCTTGCTCCTCTCTGTTTGTTAGCCAAGCAACAACAACAAACGTTCCGGAGTTTTTACTTCTTTCGAGGGGTCACTCGTGTAACACCCCGACGACGTGCCTTTTCCACATAAACAGAAGCCGCGTGCCGCACTGGACCGAGCGAAATTTTACATTTTGCCAACGTAATACCACTCCGTCGTGTCTCCCCTTTGCGCACTCCATTTTTGCTAAACAAAACTCGGCCCTTTTCACTGCATTTTTTTGTTGCGTTTTTAACGTGTGCGGTGTGAAAACTGGGGCTCGTTTTATTTTCTTTTGCCGTACAAATTTGCTACTTTTCTTCAGCACGTTTACTATTTTCCTGTCCTTTCTCCTCTTTCCCTTCCATTTTATAGCAGCACGTGGCTAAAAAGGAGTGGGGAGTTCCCTCCCGTCTTTTCGGTGATGTTGACTTGCCGTTTACAACGATCACCTCCACTCGCGAGTACGCGCGCAGCATCGTTCAGAACTTTGATCGCTTCCGGGAATTGCAGATCGTGCCAGTGAGCGATTTTCAGCGAATGGCTCGTGTGCAATTTACGATGTGCTGTGTAATGAATGCAACAAAACGAAGAAAAAAAATCCTGCTACGCATAGTGTGCAGTTACAGGAGCGGGCGGTAAAATCCAACCCATTACTCAATAGCGAAAGTGTTGCACAGTTTCTAACCCCTCCGTTAATGGCGCGAGCATAAATTAGTTGCTTTTTTTTTTAAACTCCCACGTGTAATACTATTTCTGTGTGATGAGGTTCTCTCCTCAGCGTGCCGAATGGCTCGCTGACGTGTTTCGCGTTGTTAAATATTGATACAAACAGCTCCTCTTCCCACTTCCTGGCTGCAGTGTTGCCAGTGTTTTGTTATGTGTCGCATGATCGCCGTTATTCTCAACCACACACATAGACACACTGGGGTTTTGACATTGTAACAGGAACGAGCGATGCGATAATAATCTTCCCAACGATCGTAGACTGGGTCTAAATTTGGGAACGGTTCTGCGAGTTCGTCGCCTGCGCCTTTGCCGAAGCACGATCTATTTGCTTTAGGTACAGCTGCACAAGCCCCTGGATAACACTTGTGCACAAACGCACAAAGGCTTTTGAGGGAGGGTGGAGGGGGGGTTGAACGAAATATGGTTCGCACACAACACAACACACACAAACGCCATATTTGGTCAGAGCTGAAAAGCTGAGCTTCCCTCCCCGGGTCGCGATTTTCATTCTTTTCTGCACTGATTTAAGACGCGTTTTGTGTGAAATAATTAACTCCGCTGGGAACGGAAGCGCGCCATCTAGGTAGAGGATGCGCTACTAACCTCGAACTTCTTCACGACAGGCTTAACGCTAAAATAATTAATACAGCCTTTTGTTTTCGCCGGTGGTAGATCTCTCGATACCGAAACCTTGAAATTAGTACCGATTTTGGCTGGCTCATCTGGCGGCTCGCCAACCACCATCAACCAACCGAACCAAACTGCAAACATTCTCACGCATCAAGTAAACAAAACAATACTCTCAACTTCCAGCTGATCCACCATGCCTCGCTTCAGTCTACAGTCTTTGATCGCCCCGAAATTTATGGAAATATTCAATTGGACATTTATTTTGACCATTTTTGTGTGTTGTTTCCATTTTTTTGGGAGAGGGGAGAAGCTCAGAACAGAGCAGCAAACAAAAAACAACATTTAGCATATTGCTACCACCCATTCCCTTCCCACACCACTTCAAGGTCAACGGGCGGGAAGCAACGGAACATAAAAATGCAGATTTCCAATGCCGCAGCGCACCCCAAGAGGCACCCGAGGCTGGCAAAACGCGCGCGCGACGAGAAGGCAGGAAAAGGAAATCCGTTTGACGAAAAATTCATCACACCGTGGCGGTTTTATTCACTAAACTACTATTACTACTACTACTACTGCTACTGCTACTCATCAGTGCGTTGGTTACGAGTGCCTATTATGACTTCGATCGTACGCGCCAAACACACACGCGCGAGCCGTGACGATCTTGCAAACGCTCAAGGCTACGGCTAGTGGAGGATTGTTGGTCGAACTTCGATTTTAGTTTCAGGTTTTTGGCTTGCTCTTGCTTTTCGGCACTCGATTTGGCGTTTACTAAAGTGCCCCGAGGTCACGATCGCAGCAGGCGCGAGAGTAGGACGGGTGTCTCGCTCTCTCGCAAAAGCTGGTCCGCGCTGACTGTCAATCAGCTGTCAAACGCTAAACACATTTATTGATACACATCTTCCGACCGTCTCTCCCGTTTCGGAACCGCCTCGTGCCTTTCGGTAATGTGTTGGTGACATTGGTTGCCGGTGGCGGTTGTTGTGAAGGATACGCTTTAGCTAATTGTCCCGTGCGTTTGGTCGCTGCCAGGCGATAGGATCGCTTAACGCATGCGAAACCTAACCTGCTTGACCAAATTATCATTAAGAAGGTTTTAGATGATGCAACCAGATAGAGCTTTTTTTCGCAAACATTCCGGAGCTTTACTGTAATTCTATTTTATCAAGATGTCAAAGTGTTTTCAATGCTTTTGAAATAAAGGATCGTTAGCTACCTGCCACCAGGAAGCTGTCGGCCAATCGACAACCACAATCAGTTTTGCGATCGAACAATCTGATTCCTTTCCAAAGCTCCACCTGCTTGGGGGCAACAGCTATGCGGGCCGGTTGGATAAAAGGCGTGTTTGCTGGGCGCGATACAGCTAAGCGCTAACTCACGGGGAAGGCTAAAACGTGTACGGAACACCCTGACCTTCGACCGTGATGCGACCATGCTCGTGGCCAACGCGCACCGTTTCGCATGCGGACGGAGGGCTCGCACAATCGTGTCGCGTGTGTTGTGCGCAACAACTGCGCGATCGGCGCGCAAGAAAAAGGTTAACGTGAGCCGTAGCGTAGCGCCCGTAAATCAGCTCACTTTTTCGCTTAAAAGTGGTATTATTTTAATGAATTATATTCCACATTTAAAAAGGCGTTTCTGCCCTGCGGGCTAGTCGAAACTACTCCGCCTTGTACATATGCTGAACAATAAAAATATTTCACGGTCAACTACCTCTGGGTTGATAATTAAAATTGCAAGAAACGTCAAATAAATGGTCACCATGGTCAGCCACGCAGAAAGCAGGCTAAGACTCCTTTCCCAAAGGCGCACAAAGACACACACACAACCATGTCCGCAGGATGTATGCTACTTCGCTTCCGCAAACCTTGCACGCGAAGTGCGCGTGTTACTTCCTTTTTTTGAGGGTTAAAACAAAACCAAACGGCGGAAAGATGTGCAAAATTCGAAGGGGTTTTGATGCCGCTTCTCACCTTCACAAGCTTCCGAATGGCATGCGTGTCGACCATTCAGGCTTATCAATTAATGGATGATGCGATCAAGCGAACTTCTTTCTCAACTCAATGCATTCGATCGCCAAGTGGAAGCCTTCAATGCGCTTCACTGTGTGTTTCGTTCTACTGAGAGATCGTTCGGTCGTTCGTTTCTAAAACGGAAGATACACCTAAACCACCAGCACAAAAATATCCGGATGTGCCAGCAGCCGGACACAAAAGCATCCAACACGTGACTACCGAGCGCTGCCATACATTTGAATACGCTTCTTTCCCATCTCCTCCCCTCTGGCAAGCGGGGTTGCACTTCCCTTTGAGGCTTAGGCAACCGTACGGAAACTAAGCACCACCACCACCCAAGCCTAAGGATTCACGGACGAAAATCACATTCAAAATTATTCCACCGTTGTGCCGAGCGGGGGGGTTTTTCCCCGTCATCCAAGCTCCGAATATGGGTTAAGTAACGTGTTGTCGTGCCGTCCTTCACTCTCGTGATATCTCGATCTGTCCACACCAGTACGATGCTGTAACACTCACCTTGAATCCATTCGATGGCTGATACTGAAGTCTCTGCTTCCGCATGGTAATCCAATCCTATCCGCTGGCCGGTTTTCTAATCCTTCGTTCGTTTTTCCCCTTCGGGAGAGATGTGTGAGATTGTAATCCTGTCAATATGTTCCCCAAACAGTCACGTCCTTCGGATGTTCTATTTTGCACAACCGTTTGCGTCTTCAAGTGGTGACTTTCGTTTCGCACCGTAAGCGACCAACTTCAACTGCACTTTAAGCACAAAACCATTTTCCCTCGGGCTGATCACGGAAATTCGTTAAGCACACTTGGGAGTAGCTTTTTTCTTTTGAGAGGGAAATCTCTTATTTTCCTCCACTAATAAGCCCCAAACACTCACACACACTTAGGAACGCACACACACAAAAACTATCAAGCAAGATGCACTTGAGCGGCACTGAACTTGAAGGGGGCACCCACTGGAAAACGGCCCGCGCTTATCGGCGTATCGCTTGTATCGCTGCGCTATTATTATTGCTCATTCGATGATTATCATTATTTTCCTTTTCATTAGCCACCATCGGCCCCCAAAAACCACCCGCGGTGGCGTCGGTCTGGCGCCAATGTAAACGGCGGCGCAATCGCCACACTCACCACCCGAACACACTTGGGGTTTTTCTCTCCCTTCTTCGTTTTTTTCGTATATTATTACTTTTGCCACTTGATGTTGGCTGTTTGGTTTTCACTCTCGATTTTCAATATCACACAAAACACACAAACGCGCGCGCGCTCGATCGAGATTGTCGAAGGCGAAATTTTATTATACGACAATTATCACAAACATCCACAATTATGCTGCGGCAGATGCTGATGTTGCTGTCTAGGGGTGTTCGGTTTTGTCGTGGAACGAAACAATACAGTCGGTGGAAAGCCTCGGCGATCACAGACGTCCGCCAAACAAAAACCCGATGCGGCAGGCGAGGAACGGATCTTGAGAAGATTCCGCTGGTAATGGCGCGCAATTGCACGTGTAAAGACCTTTGTTGTATATTTCTTATGTTGTTATGAACCACACACACACAAAAACATCACTTTTTTGCTTTTTTGAAGGTTTTAAGAACACTTGCCGTTATTATTTTTCAAAAAAAGCCGCTGTGCGTCACTTTGAACATCACACTGTGTAAGGCACATCGATGTCTTCGTATCACCAACTTGCACGTGTTGAACACTCACTTTTAGTATTTCTTTTCCCTCTATCTCTCTCTGCTTGCTAAAAATATCTAAACACACACACACACACGCGCACGCGACACTATCGGTATCACTGCGTATTATCTTTGCGCGGGCAAAAGTGTCACCACCCACTGTGGTGGCACTGCCGAACGACCCTTTTTGCTGGGCCTTTCTTCGGGGTCACTTTTCACTGTGCACTTTCACTGCACGTTCGATGGTTAGCAGAACGTATTGATTGAATTGTATTCTTCCATCCACAGCGCGCCCGGATGATCGTACCGCTAAAGATCACTAAAGTTTAGCGGCCCATCGCTTGTTTTGCATGCAACGCAAAGCGTACCGTAACGAATCACAAGAAACACACCCCCTTCGTCCTGCACCAGATCGTGTCCTCGCGGGCAGGACAACGATAGGGGACACGGAGCAGTGCGGAAGGTTCGAAAACGTTCGAACCCAAAAATTCACCAAACGATCCTGTGACGGGGGCCGCAAACGCGAGAAACAAAACAAAATCGCAGCACAAAACGGTACCGCGCGCGCAAAAGGGGAAAAGCACACAAAACAAACTAAAGCGAGCGCAAGGCAGAGCACGCGGGTTTTCCGCCTTCGAAGCACCGGCACACACACGGGAGATACGCGTCAACGCGAACGGAAAGTCACAAAAGAAGTGCTTGGGATCGTGAGTGCGTCGCTGGGCGGCCGAGCGCGCTGCGTCGGCATTTACCCCCACCACACTATGGGCCCGCGAGACCGTTCGTTTTGGTAAGAAAATGGGCAAAAGTGTAGAAGCCAGAGGGCACATTTAAGAGTATATTTTATGTTGAATTTTTTATATGAGGAGTTTAAATATTCGGTTTAAATTTCCAGAGTAAATAAGCAAAGGAAACAAGTAAATTAAATGCCAGTTTTTAGCTTTTTTCAGAATGTTTTTAATGCTTACAGTTAACCCTTCATATCCTTGATAATTTTGCTCCTAATATCTACCGATTATTTTCAATTATAAAGGCTTGTTTTGGCTTCGTAAACGATCGCAACAATATTGAAAACATGCTTTCAAATTTTAATTTGCCCCACAACCCATAGTGCGATACCGTGAAGTTCGTTTCTCACTCTCACGTGTTGCGGTGGCTCTCGCGGCTAAACGTGAGATAGATGACTTGCAAGGGCTATTTTTTCGCAAAGAACACACGCTCTCCCTTCGAAACGAACGGTTCATTTCATCGTGAAATATGTATTTTTTTTTTCAAAATTTAGGGCTTATAAATGTATTTTTTATCCATTTTTATCACACCTCACCGAGCTGAGATCAATTTTTCTGTATAAGGAAGTAAACACAAATCATTGCTTAAAAACAAAATCCAGTCGTTGTTATGTATGATATTCGATCGTTTAATTCGACAGGCGGTATAAATTTAAAAAATTTCAAATACACACATTCCTAATCATAAACAAGCGATAAAAAATAATAAAAACAACCCACCGTCTCCCTTCCATGTTCCCTTCACGAGCATAAAATCACGCTCTCTCACGCGCAAAATGAATTCACGCTCGCTTATGCTCCCTTCACGAGCTACCCCTACCACAACCACCACCCCAGAGTGGCAGTGAGTAACTCACGCGGGGTTGGAAAATCAATCTCAGAGAGCGCCCAACGGGTGGGAAAAAGGTTCATTTTACGTTGCCTGCTGTTGCCGCGCTGCTGCTGCAGTTTGATGGTTGCAATTTTTCCGCCATTGAACCCGATCGGTGCTGGGGGAGGAGCAGTGTGCAAGGGGGTGTACTATTGGGAGGAGGAGGAAAAGAGTTCAACGAAACGGGACGCATTGCGCGGAGAAAGGGAAATGTTATTGAACTTTCCTTCATTTCTTCATTCAACCCGCAAACGCAAACGAGAGTGAAGCCGGTGCTGCAGCAAAATGGCAACAAATAAACGGGAGGAGAAACGACGAAGTAGCGAGAAGAGAGGGTGCTAATGATCTCTCACTTACAGCATGGGGGTGCTTCAACTGTCCGTGCGACTTCACGAAGCAATTGGCAATTGGCAGAAGCGTTCGTTTTCGTGTCTCCGTCTTCCTTAAGCTGTTCGTTTTGTGTTTGCCCCGAAGAACATCTCCCTTGGAGCGTTGTTTATAGACGGGGGAAGGGTGGGAGGACGCATCTCCAGACGTAACAGTTACTGTTGACCTACTTTTGCTAGATAGCTCCCCTTTCAGTATCTGAGCTACAGTGTAAAAGTAATAGCAATTCCCAAAAACCCATTAGAAACATCTACTCAACACATCCTTCGTTGCGAGTAATTGGCTGGCAACAAAGCTGACAAAAACTGCCTCGTTTGTCTAACGAGCCGCAGCAGCAGCACCAACGAAACAGCCTTCAATTTAAAAGCGGAAATAAATAAATCGCTACCGTTCGCGGCCACAGGTGATGAAGCCTACGCCACCGACAAAACCCCGCCACCAACGCACACACACACACGCACGGTGGCTTTTCTTGAAGGCTAGCGTCAGCGAACCGTTAAAGGATGCTCCCTCGTAAAGGTTGATCTTGCATAATTGCCCTGACCGCGAAGGGGCACACAGCAGGTACAAGCCTTGCAGTACAGTTTTTGGTGGTCATCATAACGGTGTAATATTATCATATCAATATGGGCGACGCTGGGTGCAGGAAGTAAATGACAATCGTTTCCGACCTCCTTGTCCGACGCTGGCTATGCTCCAGTGAGATGTGACGGTGTTGGAAAATTGGTAAAAAATTCAACTTTATCTTAATGTGTGTTTTGGTGTTTTGTAATTTTTATTTTTTATTGCTTCCTCTTGTATTCGTTGCATAAAAATACATAATAAATACATCGAACGTCCTTGAAACGGGTTTTTATCTTTTTACTTCCGGCTCGCCCAATACTCTCGGGGAGTGCGGTACATTTCGGTGGCAAAAATGCTACCCTTTTCCTTCGCGCAAATTTGAAGCCTTCCAAAGCCCTCAGACACACAACTCCCGCACCCGTGTTGCAACTCGATGCCGATGCCGTTACAGTTTAAGCTTCAAGTTCAATGCCCCAGCATAAGCGCTGTGCTGAACTCTCGTTAAACCCCAAACAACTTTCTCGCTGCGGCAAGCTGCGGTTACCCGGGCCAGGCCTCCGGTTACTCACTTTGAGCGTTTATTTTTTCCCTCCTCCTCCTCCTCTTCCCTCCCCCCGCGTGGGGAGTATATAGCATCTTCACCATGCAGCAACACTCTTACCTTCGATGAGCATCGCATCGTACCACGCCGTTAGCGGCAAATCGTTGCTCTCCGTTGGCAAACGTGTGATCGCGCGCTGTTACTCCACAACCACAGAAAAACTCCTCTGTCATGGGGGGAAGGGGTGGCACAAAACATCTGAGAGGGGGACGCAACGGGATCTATTATATTACGAAAAGTGCACAACAATAGACAAAGCGACCGACACCCGGGTTGCTGGGTGAATCTATAGCGTGGTTAAGCAAATTGTCGGTAAAGACGTGCAATCGAGTAGGCAAGAGGGAGAGAAAGAGAAAGAGAGAGAGAGATAGAGATAAATCAAACTGCAACCAAGCTGCAGCTTCAAGGGACACACACACACAAACAAAAAAACAAAACCACCAAAGAACTGCACTCAAAACCGGTGCACTTCTCCAAGAGGCCACTGCACTGTACGCTGCGCACGAATAGAAGGAAAAGAGGGGGGGAGGAGAAGCAAAACATAAGCAGGAGAGGAGCCGGTACGCGCGCCTACCCGGTGGGAGAGAAAGCCACGAAGAAAACATGCTGGAGAAAAGTGAAATTATTTCACTCTCGTGCCAATAAACCATGGCTGCGGCAGTGTAATCTCGTTCGAACGCGCGCGCGGCCCAGCCTTCGAGCAGTGCTCCATTGGAAAAATAGCGATGCAGACGACGAACCCATCGACGAACGGACATGATGTTAGAAGGGTGGAGAGGGGGCAGTTTTGGGGCCAATGGCCAATGTGGCCGAAAGCGCTGAAGTGGGGAGAGGAGGGAAGAAAATGGCAACAGGAAAACTGGAAGGCATTTGCATTTTGCACACGACGTCACAGTGGAGCAGCGTGTTGTGGTGTGGTTTGGTTTTTCCTGTTGCTTTTCTCCCCCTTTTGCTTTGAACTGCGCGAACTTACGCTTGGTTCGATGGCATTGATAGCCGATGTTTTTCGGGGTGGGTCGTGGCGGTGGGATAATCCTCCAATCTGTGCTTATTGGTGTAGGAGCTAAAAATAGTCTCACAGCAGCTATGCAATGCAGCGGTTAGAAATTCCTTTTCAATTGCGAGAAAAGCATTAGAAAGGCGCACGGAGGGACCACGGAGCGACCACAGCGGACGGGACAATAGTTTCCCGATCCTCAAATGCGAAAACCCGATCGCAAATGATCACAAATGATCGCGGCACTGCATGCCCGTGCATCTCATCCACCCGGGGGGAAGGAGGCTTTTTGCTCCAAACACCCACGTGATAAAGGAAAGCGAACGTGGAGGTAAATAAATCTGGGTGGGTGGACGTTGCCGAGCAAGAGGCACGCGAGCATAAATCTGTCGGAAAATTAAACATGAAGCTGCCCTGACATGCGGAGCGGTGCAGCAACATAGTTGATAATTAATTTAAGCAGTTTTGTTTAAGCTGCCATCGAACTGGGAGTGAAAGTAAGGCAATAAACCCCTAGGATAATATAAAATGAATTGGCGAATGTTAAGGAACTTGAAAGAGCTCTCAGAGACTGTTAGAAAAATTGATCATTTTTCTATGTTTTATTGTATTAAATGTAATTCTTCATTTACTTATCATAATAATGATAGGAAAAAACCACCTATTTCTTCAATCCATTTGCTTGTTCCTATCTAATTCACGTTTGATCGGAACCACGATCCGCCAAACCCCATTAAAGCTCCAGACCAGCAACAACCTCAAGCTCTACAAACCCCAAAGGTTCGTTGACATCGGCCACACAAACCAACCAAACAAACAAAAAAACGGAACCTGCTTCGTCTCGCCGCCGGCCCCAGGTGCAGCAAGTGCACATTCATGCGCTGCATTCACTCGAGCCAGGTGCAATAAACTTTTGCACTATTTTCCACACTTTCCTTAAGTTATGCACCACCGTTTCAATCACCTCGGGCCCGGGAGCGAACAACCGACCGACGGAGCGAACGAACGTGTAGTTGCGTTTTCGGACGTAAATGGGGAGCGCTTATGGTGGTAGAGCGGTTTGCTTTGTTTTTTTTATTAAGCTTCACCCGCAACGATGCATTACTGCATTTCACTTTTGTTCTTGCGTTGTTTGGGTTGATCATTACACCCTCCGCTCTAGCGGCTCAAAAACTCGCCCTATCTGCGTTCTTATCAGCGTGTTGCCGTCTGTAGTTTAGCGTGCGATGAGCACGGGCAAACAGAGGAAGTGGCTGCACGCCCCAACGGGATGGGATAGTGCATGCGCCATTAATCAGCAGATTGCACTGACACCCTCACAGTCACACACACACAGTTGGGAGAGGGCGAGAGGGAAAGGATGAAAATGCACTCGCAGCTCGCATACCTGCGGGACAGCCGACATTGGCATTGGGAGGCAGAAAATTAGGTCACCGCGATGGAATCGAGTGCTCTGGTGGATGAGGATAGTTTCAGAGCAGAGGAATCAGGTCGTTATCAGATTGGCTTACTAAACGGTTTCAGTGTGTCCTCCTTTTGATTGTGAGGGGAGGGGTTTTTTTTTTCAACGCACGTCAGCACATCCTTCCGATCGGTGTCAGCCAGTCCGTGCAATTGGATCATTCGGTAACAGAAGAGCGCACGGAATCTCTGTTCGCTACTATCAATGATGATTTGCAAATCTGATTCACTACCAAGCGCTGATTACGAATGGGAATTGGCAAACAACAACAACAACAACAACAACAATAACACTGAGGTGAGGCTGCTTACCCACCGGTCGCGTTTTACGTGGAATTTGAAATATTTGTGTACCTACAAACTGCTGCACGAGCCAATTTATGACCCACTTTTAAACCATGGTGGATGAATCGAATGTTGTTATTGATATGGGGATTGCAATGGCAATGTTTGAAAATAGTAACAAACAGTACATCGGTACATCACACAGGACCGTAAAACACTCGACCGGTGGAATATGGGGCGTGCACAATAAAGAAATAAAATAGCACAACACCTTTTCTTAGTGTTTGGTTTGGGTGTGTCCAAAAGTTTTGCTATATTGACCGGGCGTCATGAGGCGGTTTCATTGGGTGTTATTGGTGGATGTCATCTGGGAGATTTTGAATCTAGTTCATCTTTCCTCTAAACAATCGTATCATATCTCTGATGTCTGAGTTGTATTTGTTAGGTATTTGAGATACTACACAACTAGCTTTACAGAAGCGGATATTACCAATAATTGACTTTTAGGAGGATCTGATCGGAGTGGATAGTGATAAACTTCCAGGTAATAGAGGAGTTCTACTTCCTTGGAATGGTCATGATTTCAGACTACGACATCAGCAACCAGATCAATCGTGTCTCCCTTGAGGTTCACGAACTTCTGAGATCCAGATGACTTCCAGAAGTAACTAAATGATTGATCTTCTTCTTCTTCTTCTTTGGCTCAACAACCGTTGTCGGTCAAGGCCTGCCTATATCACTAGTGGGCTTTTGGCTTTCAGTGACTTATTGATTTCCCCCCATAGCAGGATAGCCAATCCTACGTATGGCGGCACGGTCTATTTGGGGATCGAACCCATGACGGGCATGTTGTTAAGTCGTACGAGTTGACGACTGTACTAAAATGATGAGCTGAAATGAGATGAAATGATTGATACAACACAGATGTATCATAACTGATGATCTTCTCGAAATTTGCGTCCTGGAATCAAAGCCTGGAGAAGTTATAGATGCTTAAAGTATCAGAATTTATTGTAGTTTGAGTACAGAACATGAATGGAAATGCGCTACTATCAACCGAATATCCTGAACTGTTTTAATATGCCTTGCTCATCAGTCCCTGAGTCAATCATTAAGAACTAGTAGATCTAGAAGAATCTGTTTTAATGTCCTCAGACATTATATTAAGAGCTTATTTAAGTTATGAAATCCTCACAAAAGCTATACTGTCTTAATCAGTTAAAATGCTCATTATACTTTGACTTTTGAGAACCAACAAGTCTACATAAACGAGTAAAACCTGCCTTTCGTAGTGTTCTGCAGGTTACAAAGGTCACCCAAGAGCCTACACTCTCGCGGTACATCAATCGTGAAAACAAGAGCATGTCATAAAACATTAACGATTGTAGAAGATTCCTCCGCTAACAGCAATCGCACGAGCTACGAGATTATACCCCCCGTCGAAGTCCTTTGCCATGTAGAAAGCATTAATTTACATCAGGTACTTACGATACTGTCGTAAGCCACCGCTTATACTACTTATCCCCTCACCGACCATTCAAGTTAAACCGATTGCATCCATCCAGGTTCGCACTCCAAATGACGTCACACACGCTTCCCTGCAGCTGCAGATTGCAACCAAAGCGTCTCGCTTAGCTTCAACAACAACACAATCATACATAGCTCCCCGTCTCCCTGTTGGATGTGCATCATTCTTCTGCCGCCGCTTCTGCAACGTTGGGCAAGCTCCCCCACCGCAAATGGTAAACAACAAATATCAGTAAATCCGCCTCAGCTCCGTCTGTCCTTGGATTCGTGCGAGAGAAATTGCCCCGCCAACGATATTCATTATCAATAACAGTCGCCACTTGAGGCAGTGTCGTGGTGGTGTGGTGTGCTTGGGAGGCACCCGCACCACCCGCTCAACAAAGGCCAACCAAACGCTGGTGTGTTGGAAGCATCACTGAAGGGATTTTCTCATTGCAACGCCGCTTGGATTTGGAGCGACCCTTTCCTGTCCTTTATTTACGTGGCTTCAAGTGTTCTGTGTGGCAGTCCCCCTCGGGTTATCTGTCCAGGAACGCGAGCTAAGAATCTTCATCAGCCTCTCGCCCACAAACACAAACCGTCCAGACAAGCCAGATCGATCATCTTTTGCTCCCACTGGACATGTTCGGTTCCTTTTTTCCATGTGGTGGACCTTTAATTTCATCCCGTTTTTCGTGGATTGAGTCTTTCTCTCGCCATCTATCTCTCTATTACCGTAGGCGTACTTTCACGATCCACTCTCTGCAGCAAACCGGGAGCGTACACGAACAAGAAGAAAAGGCCAGACCAGTCGGCCGCTCGGCAGTCGCCGTCGTGATCGTTTGCCATACTATTATTATATATAAATTGCGTTAAATTCTATCAATGCCACCGACAGTAACAGTGCGCACTGGTCCACTGGCGCTTCGTTGACGGAATTGCGGAGAGAGGGTGTATGACGCACTCTTCGCTCCCTATCAATTGAATCCCTTTTGGATGCACTTGGAAGAAAGACATCTTTTTTTGAAAGCGCATTTTCTTTATTTCTTTGCAAACTTATCGCTCTTAACAGCTTCATGTAATGGTGCAAAATGTTTTATTTATTCAATTACATACTTCCACCCGTTCGGTACCGGTCTTTCAATGAAGTGAGATTGAATCGTGTTCCCTTCCGTTTAACGAAGATGTCCTTCGGCCTTTATTACGAGTACGAGCTCACTTTACGCTCATACGCTCATACACGCGTACAAGTACAAGTCGCAAAGCGCTTAGTAAACATGCATGTACAGACACACAGACGCACCCGATAGCGATTGTTATGGTGACAATGGCCAATCCAATGGCACGGTAAACTGATATGGCCATCCGAAGTTCCCTTTTTTGTACGCCGTTCCCTGCGCATAGAAGGTCGCAAAATCTACCGAACCCAGTAAGCAATAATAGTGTGCTTGTGTGTGTGTGATTATGCGCTTCATATCAGTGTGTCCTTGACAATCGAAGGGTTTTGGCCTGTTCCATTACCCAATATGATAAGAATTGGAAAAAGTGCCCACCAACGTCCAACCAATGGAGACGCATGGTGGTGTTACCAAAACCGTTAAAATTAAATGTACATTAAACATAGCTTCAATTACAATTGAAACCAACTAAACCACGTACAACTACAGCTGCCATTGTGACTGTGCACGATCGTGAACTTCAACTTCAACCAACACCAACACCACCCGCAGCGACGCCCATTCGAGTGGTTGGCATTCGCCTTGGATGGCGTCGCTGCCTCGGTTCACAGCGCATTTCAATCTTATCTCGAGCGAAGGAGTCGAGGCGGCCCTTCAATCGCACACCCGCCTGGCCCTCGGCTTGTCCTCGTCGCTGCCTGCTCCACCCATCCCACAATGGGACAGTTTCACTATCGTGGCAGGGCTGACCAGCAGCGCCGGCACTTGATACGGGGTGAAGGATGGTCGATCCAATCCCCGGCTGCAGGGTTGAACAGCCCTGCCCGGTGGCCCTTGGGAGCGGATTATCGACGTTCGATGGAGGGGTGTGTGTGGAGCGGTGTCTTGATGCAATTAGATAATTACATTGTAATCGATGTGTTCGATCGCCAGTGGCGGGTAGGGTGAAATACTCTTGAATTGTTTTGTACTCCGTGGGTGAATGGTGTAATATTTCGAAGAAATTCTGAAGAGCATTCCAAGCCGCGGAGAAGGTGCAGGGAAAGTGACATAAGATTTATTTGAGTATATAATTGAAGGGTACACGACAGCTCGTGCGATTGATTGTTATTGACATTTGAATTTTTGACATATTGATAAACCTCCTAAAATTATGCAATGTGTATTACAAAACCATTGTTTTAACCGATTTCAAACAAAGCACAGCAATGTAGAGCAATCTTCACGGTAACACAGTTGTAAAAGCACTTTCCAATTCATCGCCACAGATGCGCTGCAAAAGGTCAGCAAACCTAGCACCGAACAATCCATCAAACAACACCAAGCTGCACTTCTTCCCATCCCGCGAAACCGCTCAACTGCATTGGGGTACACCCTGGGTTGAGATGCATCTAACCGGCAGCGAGTGAAAATGAAAACCTTTGCCATGATCAGATCTTGTTCTCTCTTTCCACGATCGGCAACGCTGATGATCTTCAGCCCGCTTGATCCCCTTCCCTCCGTTAGAGCCCTGTGGGACCGTTTCGTTCCCGCTGCAGCGGCTGCACCCGAACACATCAAACAGTTGACGGCAGTTGTAGTACACCGCGGGATGGTTTGGTGGATTCGTTAGAGCGTTAGAGCGGTTTGGCACGATGCTGCACAAACGCTTGGTGAGGCGAGAGAGGGGCTAGGGGGAGGGCTACGACACTGAAGAAAAGCGGCATACTGCAATTTGAACGTGTGCTGGCTTAGCAGCGACAATACGCGGTGAGGGAAATGATAAAGGGAACCGTATAATAAAATCGGTTTGGACTTGCAGATTGGATCAGCAGCAGCATGGATCGGTTCAATGCACTCCACACACACACGCCAGCGGACTGGAGACGACGGCCGAGTGACTGACGAAGGTGATGCGGCGATGATGATGATGACGGAGCCTGTGCCGCCCAATCGGTGGACCCGGAGAAAATCTGCACCAATCTAAACACCGCCGAGGGTTGAGGCCGACGAAAGGCAAGAGGTTAGATTTCACGCGGAACTAGCGCGAGAGGCGGACGGTATGTTGCATTTGAGCAGGAAAAGTCCGCCGTCCGCTGGGTGAGATTATAACTCCGATCACTGATCTATCTCAACATTTATGCACTCGCTCTTTCTCTCTCTCTGCGGCTGAGGGTAACTCACGTGCATGTTCGGGACACTTTAGATCGCTCACGTTAGCATGACGAATTTGTTAGATTCCGAATCACAAATAAAAACGTGCAGCGGCTCACCAACGTGCCTCCATTTTTTTTTATATTCTAATTATTGGCTTTATTGTTATTATTAATATATGTAGTTTTGCTATTTTTCGTTTCTTTGGGTGTTTTATTGATTTTTTTAAATATTTATAAGACTGTTTGTTACTTTTTATTTATAATCTCCTTCATTTTCTATAGTTATATTTTATATTTTTTCTCTTATAAATCGTTTTAATTTCTTTATTTACTTTTTGATGAATTTGAACCCATTTTCATCTTTTCTTCTTTGTTTTTTTCTATTTTTCTATGTTTTCTTTTAATTGTGTACAATATTAATCATTTTTTATGTTTTTTTGGTGATCCTCATTATTTTCTACATTTATTCTATTCCGTTGTTCCCTTATGCTTCGTCCGTTTATGCATTTTTCTTTTAAATTCTTCAATTTGCTTTCTTCTATACATTTTGTTAATTTTCCAATGTTTCTTTATCATTGAAATCATTCCTCTAAACATTGAAACGTAAGCAATTGGGTTGTGTCATGTTTCCACATTGACGAACGATGCATTAGTAGCAGCAAAACGGCACAAATTAAAGGTAAGCAAAGCACACCAAATTCAAACAACCGAATAAAACCGGCTTCGCTACCGCTAAAGGAAAATTCCCTCTCCCCATTAGCTCGACGGGGCGAGGGGGGGGCTAGCAGGGGTTCATTAACCCCGTAGCACCGTCGACTGTCCACTGGCCCCGCCGTACAAGTGCAAGTGTGTACAAGTGCATCGGCACCGTTTTCGATTCGTTTTGGGGTGTAAAGCGGGAGCGTTTTGTGTTCTTTTTTGCTTTCTTTCCGCACCATGGTCGATTAGTAGTGGCAACTGTCCTCGAACGGGTGTTTTTTTTAGCAAACTGGGTAATTTCAAGCGCTCGCTGCGCAGTGTAATGAGATGGAATTGGAATGTCTGCCTGTTCTGGGCGATTTATGGCGGAAATTGAGGATGTCATCGTCCGACGATGATGGGCAAACTGGGCGAACTGTTGATGAAGAATTTAGTGCTAAAAATGAAGCTTAATTCCCAGATCAGCCTGTAAATCGTTTAAAACGGTCTCAATTTACTGGCATCTTCAAACATTATGTCCTCGGGAAGGAAATTATTCAACAAGCATCTCAATCTTTCACAATTCCCACAGCGACACATGACGCGGCCTGGCTTCACGTTGCATCGTTCGTTCGTTCGCTTGCAGTTTCACTCCCTGAACTCCACTTTCTTGTATCTATTCCCACCCCGAGCGGTGGCCTTTGCTTCGGTGAAGCGCGAGTACACGAGCAAAAAAAAACACGAGCCATCCACGAACCACGTACGCCATGGGAGCCGGGCATGCCGGGCGGACGGTGAACGACATTCCGACCACCGGTTGCATGGCATTGATGTTTGCTGCTGCATCACCAGAGCAAAAAGCCACTCCAGCGGGAGAGGAGTGGATGTGGGTGTGGGTTCCGGTCGTTGTGTTCCTTCTCTGCTCCGCTCCAGAGTTCAATGTTCCAGATTGACACGCTTTTCGATCGCCGCGAACATCGAACGCCCAATGCATCACCACCCGTACAATGCATTGGAGGTGAAAGGGAGGAGAGAGACAGAGGGAACCGATACGAATTTCCAATGCAAATTTGTCCATGCCTTCCCCATGCCAGCTTCAGCTGCAGGTCGTGCAGAAGACTGGTATCGACTCGCTCGTTCGAAGCTCGCTCGGACAGCCAAACATTGTATTTGGTAGACCGGCCGCCTCTACACAAGTATGTGTCATTTTTGCACACTCGGAGTTACTCGGAAACTACACACGTAAAAACCAACGTGAAACAATAATGCCCACATAAGATCACTTTCATTTTCCATCCCGGCAACAGACAGCTGGCGGAGAGACAGGCCCAATTTGGGGGGAGGAGGCGGCAGCCAATCATCTCATCTTCTGCCCGCAATTACACTCACATCACGCTGCAACGAGAGCAAAATGGTGAGAAAATTGCGCGCAGCCGAATTTAAATCATCTCCCTCCCGAGCGTAGGTGGAGAGCGCCTTGGGGTCCATTATCAGCGCGGGCGGAACTGCAGCACCATTCGGAAAGTGAAAATCAGCGGCTGATTGAAAGTGAAAATTCGATTGCTCCGATCGGCAGGATTGCGTTGGAGAGGGAGGAGAAGGAGGTGGCATTGAAGTGCTTCGAGAAAAACGCAAATGGCTTGAAGAGTCAATCGCCGACCTGTCAGCGGTCAATCCGACCACCACCGCCAGGCCGCGCCAGGCTGGGAAAACGGATATGCACTTTTCTGGGTCGATCGATAGAAAAGGTTTGCTTTTAGAGTTCCGGGGGGTGCAGTTGGAGGAGTTTAGGGGGTGTGTAGGCAATGACTTGCTAAAGGGCGTTTGCAGCCATTCGGGCGATGTGCAATCTGTTGCTGCATTCTGGAGCAAGATAATAATGACCCTGTGCCGATGGTGTCGATGGAAGCACCTACGAATGGTATGCGGCAAAGTGGTTTTGATGGAAATAGTACTAGAAGCATTAACATTCGAAATACTTGTTGCTGCTACTAAGTGTGTGTGTGTGCTTTAAAACGATAAATGGAAACGATGACTCATTCATTTCTTTCATGTAGATATCATGGTAGTTTCTGAGTACCCCTAAAAGTATACAAAACGCACTACAAAATAACGCTTTTGAAGGTTAAGGTTTAATACATTTAATACAAATTATTCCACTTACTCTCTCTTATCATATCTTGCAACGCTTTATCTATATTTCATTTAACCCTGGAACCCCTCAAGTCAAGTTATGCATATCCAGTGCTGCAAAATGTCATGAGCATCACGAGATTTTCACCAAAGGAAACAATGAACATATCCGTGGTAGCTTGACGCACATTGCTGATACTCAATAAAAGTGCGTCATGCCATGCCGAACACGACATGCGAATTCTTGAGTCCAACGCGATACTCTGAATGACAAACTTAGCTTAATGCCGGCGCAAACATAATCATGATCATTTTCTGGCTGTGAACAATGCTGCCAAATGCCACTGTTTCAATCATCAACACTCATGACTGAAACGAAGCTCAAATCAGCTCACGTACACATCTGAGATGATCAGTTACGAGACTCAAACAGTTAGAGGATCAATCACATGCTGGGTGACATTTTGATTAGCACCCAACTCTTGGTCAGTCACTTGGTCACAACATTTTTGTCGGTGATAATCACGACATTCTTGGAATATACTTGGCCGGAGAGCTCAAGCACCAAAGTCAGCTTCCTTTCTCCCTCTGCTCATTATGTTTCTTGGAACCACTCGCAAGCACCGCATATCTCCTATTGAGCATCGCGATGATCACTGACCGAAAATGTCGCGACCAAGTGAATAACCAATAGTTGGTTGCACACAATGTCACGGCTGTGATCATCACAGTAGAGCTCGTGACGCTGACATGAGTTTGTTTCAACCAGAATTTGTCATGACTATGTAAGTGACATTTTGCAAAACTGATCACAGTAAAAAAAGTCATGACATAGTGACTGACCAAGCGATGATCGCAAAAACGTCATGAAGCATATATTGGTCACACTCACCGTTTTGAGTATCGTCTCTGATTAACACAATTGAGTACGTGACGCTGATATGGATTTTGTTTCAGATTGTTTTTATGACATTGACAGTGACATTTTGCAGCACTGTTCGTATATTTCATGAAGTTATCCCGCATTTCACTAAAATCCCGAAAAAGTATGCAAAATGCATTACAAAATAACGCTATTGGAGAAAAGAGCGTAGTATCTTACAACAAACGATGCCAATAATCTGTTGTCTGCGCTAATCTGTAATTCATTTAACCCCAAAACCCCTCAAGATATGCAAAACGCATTACAAATGTTCTCATTTGACTTCTCTCAACACTTAGAAGTAACATTTTCTTTGTTCAATCAATAAAAAATGATGTTATGAATGAGTTCATCTCCACTTGACTGCCGAACACACAATAACATCTTATTATTGTCTTTGAGTCGTATCCGTTTCTAGGGATGCATTGTCAATCCCACATGAAAAGCTCCATATACTACTAGCTGGACGAAAACTTTTTCACCCCTCCCCCTTTCCCCCCATTCAACTGCAACTGCAAGCGGTCGTTGTCCTTCCAGACCACGCATTCGAAACGCATTCGGCTATCAAATCGGAACCATTTCCCTTCATTTATGCACTCATCCACCCACACTGCACTGCGGCGGCACACAATCAGCACAATCCTCCCATCGAACCCCACGCCATCGGACCACGGTCTCTGTTTTATGCGCCAGAAAAGGGGGGGGGGGTGCAAGCATAAAATCACCACCGCCTTCGCCAGCGGGACATATAATCGATAGCAAACACTGGTGGCAAAAAGCAATGATAATAGTAAACGCGGGCTACGAGAGTAGTAAAAACAAACCACGAGCATCATAAAAAAGGGGGAAGGAGTGGAAGTGATTTGAAAGGACGGATTGGTCAGGGTGGGTAATAATGCACGCGCTGAATGGTAAATTAAGGCACGGGGGCCGAGTAGTTTTGCGCTGCAAATGCTTGTGCGCCACCAAAAACTTTCACTCTTATGCGTTTATGCGAGAAGCGTTTAGTGCAGCGTGCGCAACCCAATGCGGGTCACACAGTGGCCCTTTTGTCAACCCGGTCGATCTGCCTGGCCGAAGAAGAAGAGGAGGAAGAGGAGGAGGAGGAGGGAGAAGAACGAACAACTTGTGTTTTGTGGCAAAAGATTAGGAACGAAACTTCTCCCGAGGTTTAGCTGACGCATCGTCCGCACAACGCACCTCCGTTGGCAGGAGACTTATGCCCGTACAATAAGTTCGCTGGCCACCTCCCCGGCCCTCGGCCTGCGCGGGTTTTCGTGGCTCATTATGGACGTGGTCCTGGTTGGACGGATGGACGTGCACGGCTGTTGTCCGCCGTCGTCGTTGCAGCGCAAACCAGAAGAAAACGCCGCGCGGCAGCTGACAATCGAAAGTGACAGTGACTGGCCGGGAGACGGGGAGGGACTTGGGCGATACCTTGCTGCCTATACGACTTGATTCGTTACATTTAAGTGTGTGAGAGAGTGCGGTACTTTCTTCGCCGTGTGCATCTCCGCACACTGCACCGATGCACTTTTCCCAACCCCCCTCCGAACCAGGCCTGCTTGGACATGTTCGGGGCAAGCTCTGGTAGGTTCGTTCGGGAGTTTCTGGCTAGTTTCTTGACCGGTTTTTCACTCACAACACAACCACGACGACGACGACGACGACGAAGAAAGGGTGCAATGAACATGTTTAATTAACATCGGAAAATTGCCCGCTGCAGTGCCACTGCTGCTGCACCTTCCTCCACCGTGCGTTAGAAGCGATCTCCGCGTGCATCGCGTTTTCGTCGTCTGTGTCTGTGAGTTGATTGAACTGTTACTTGCCACAAACGGTGGTGGCGTTTGGGGAAAGGTTTAAAAAGGGTGGAAAGTGGAGAGAAGAGGGTCTTTCAATGCGGTAAGGAAAATGACCTCCAACACAATAGGGAGTGTAATGATCGGTCGGTGATGGGTTTTGAAAATTGCGACCGCACACGTCTTTGAAGGGCGTCGTGGCGGAAGTATGCAAACGGAGGCATTAGGCAGAGAGGTAAATGTTTCGAAACTTTCTCAAACATGCAGTGCATGCAGCGTGTCCCCCCAAAACTGTCCACCAAAGATCGCAAACCTTCTCTGTATGCCATTCGATCGGGACAGGCAACTCCAACGGACGATAGATTGTGACTTCCAACGCACGCATACACATTCCCCTGTTTTTTTCCAGGTCAAATGCGTGGGATTTGGCTGGCGATGCGTTCGGTTGTGCATCGTTTGAACCGACTGGAGCACCGTCTTAGAGGCAGATATAATTCATACTTCAGTGACATGATGTAGGGAAAGGGAACAGACTCGGATGAACATCTGAGGCCACTCCAGAAGATCCGATCGGGGAGAAAAGACCGCTGATGGTAGATCGGAAGTGATCAACGTAGTGAAGTACTTTTCTCATTGATATGATCATTACTCTCCGGAAGACTTATTGGTTTTATAGGTCAATTTTCTGCTTTTAGAGATGGTCAGGGGTGTCCTCACTAAGAAATAATAACATAAAAATAAAGAGTACAATATGTTTTTGGATATTCCAAATAAAATTGAGGAATTGTATGCAGTGAAGGACCAAGATGCATCAAATTAGTCATCATTAGTCAAAGATTCTGCGTCTATACCCAACTCCCCAAGTCGCCTTCCTAGTATCATCCCCAGCATTGCCCAATGACATGATCGACATGATCGGCATCGTCGACATGATAAAATCAGTTATGTGTGCGTGTGTGCTTCCTGCATAGATATTGAAACACTAATCCCAACGACCCGGTAAGCCCGGCAACTACTGTTGGACACATTGAGGACATGTCGAACCTCACCACCCATGGCCGTGTAGCCGTTTTGCAGTAACCGGACACGCAGCAGCGTCCATCGTCAAGCCTCTTTCATCGTCCTGAGTGAGCTGCCTGAGTGTACCGTGCACTGGGTCATCGATCTTCGGCGGCAGATTGGACCGCCTCGCGCACACACGTGCCGGCAGTTTGTTATATCTTCCGCCGCAAAAGCCGCCTTGCCGCGACTGACAGACGAGATCTAATGAGCAGTGAAATGCACTTTTCGGTGCTGGCACCGCGAACAATATGGTGGTGGAGGTATTTTTGCAAATCAGCAAAACAACACATAAAAAAGGAACGAACTCCACACAGATGACAGTGCTGATGAAGATTTGAAAGTGATTCTGTTACACAGTTCGCGTTGCTAGCATTTGCTAATAAGCGTTCTGCGCTTGAAGCTATCGTTGCGTCACATACGCACCAAACTTGGGCGTTTCTGTGCGTGCGTGCGTGTGTTGGAGCGTCTTGTGTCTAAATTTGCGACCGCTGTGCCAAACTGCTCCAAAAACGGTCGGGGAAGTGCACGATGCCTCACAGGCCCTTGGCGGCAAAGGGGCCAGACGTGTGTCGATGGCTAAAAATAGATCGACGCATTCAATGCATCCAACATGCACATGCCGATCCCAGTGGGTCCGATTTAGGGGTAGACTGTTCTCCCTCTCCTTCGCTCTCTCTCTCTCTCATACCTCCTTTCACATTAGCATAAAACGAAACGAATGCATCGAAAATAGTTAAACACACACGCACACACCCAAGGCCTGTGACCATTTGTTTCATTTGGTTGCGTCTTTGCCCGGTTCTGCCGTGCGCATTGTGGTAGGTTAAGGTATAGAGGATGCGCGTTCTTGCGTTCTTTGGAGCATCGGAGCGTTCGCGGTGGACCATTTGCGTTGGTTTTGCCGCGTGACCACTGGCACTCACTGGTGTGGCGTGGACGAGCGATAAGGAAGTGGCGTGCGAAGAGGGGCGAGCTTATCCCGTGGATGGGCAAAGATGATCCCGGGGGTTTTGCGAGCAGCGACACGATGCACACGGTCTACTGAAGTGCATCGTGATTGTATGCTGTGCAGCGCGAGGGGCGAGGAGATAGAAGCGCGTTGCGCGCCTTGACATCGTCTGCTGGTGAGCGTTTGGCTGCGACTGGCAGAGGAAGAATTGATCTACGATTCCTAATTTAATGTTGGGATAGGTCAAGTGAAATCTCGCATCAAGTTTATAAATAAACTGCTTCGTCGTTGTCAGCATGATGCACGATGCGATACCGAAAGTGAGCCGGAATGCATTATCTAGCAGTGTTCATAAATGGTAGAGTTGCGACACGGGCATGATTGTGAGGCATGGTAGATGTTTTAGTAATAAATTGAAGGAAAGTACTGTTAACAATGATTCATTAAATTTTATTGATATGTATTAACAACCCGAACATCTATTTGTTCGTGGTTTCACAGCTCATAACTACAGATAATAATTAAAATAACAATCTTTTAATAAATATTCCTCTGATATGTAACAATTATAGACTGAACATGTTTTGACTTTTGCTTAATTTTTGAGAAAAATGATTATCCGCACTTTGGTACACGATAATCAACGGTCTTTTTTCCTATATGAACCTTGTTTGAGTTTTAAACCCAAAACGTCAACCACCGTCTTTTGACAGTCCAGAAAGGGAAGGTTTGTTCACCATACTGTGAGGCGGACACGCTTGACAGTTGTTGACCTGCATGTTTTCTATGTAGTCGTTTACATTATATTTACCCAAAAACAATTGTGTTAAATAAACCCAAAGCTACTTTCAATGTTAAAACAAAGTATTGAAGCACAAGAAAGTTATTCAAAACTGGTTTTATTGACATCTTTTCGAAGGTACAAAATCGTTCGACGATTCCGCTGTCAAAATGACACTCCACGATCCAACCTTCCCAACCACATACACCATATTTTCTCTTCGGCCTTGCTGCGTGTGATAGTGCGTCGTGCTGTGCATTTTCCTACAAAAAAGTTATTAAAAACTCACCATTTTGCTACAAATTTTCCATATTTTGGAAGTTCACATCACGCACTACATAAGGTTGGTATTGTTTGCACCGGTGCGATGTTTTTCAGCGAGAAAAAGGCGAACGAAAATAGGCTGCTGACGACGCAATGCCTCGACGAAGATGAGCACACGGCGGCCATCTTGCGAAGGGTGCAAAAGCGAAGAAAAAAAAAACGGTGCAAGCGAAAATTTGATCCCTGGCCCCGTTGAGATGGGGACGAAAATGAATCTTTCGCCTGCTAAAAGGAAAATGCAATGAGTGGACAATTGCACCTAAAATGTCGTTGTCTAATAACTTCAACGTATTCCGCTATGCGTGGATTGAGCTCATGCTAATGCGCTTCTCTCTTTGGCCTTCCTTGCGACAGGTGAACGCATCTCCCACCAACACCCCACACCCCTCTTTTCGCGGCTAGCTGTTGTATAATATAAAATCCGTCACGCTGGATAAGATGGCGCGTTACCGTGAGTGGGACCTGCAGTGCAAGGTTTACGTGGGCAATTTGGGCTCGTCGGCGTCGAAGCACGAGATCGAAAGTGCGTTCGGCAAGTATGGCCCGCTGCGGAACGTCTGGGTGGCTCGCAATCCTCCCGGTTTCGCCTTCGTAGAGTTCGAGGATAAGCGTGATGCGGAGGACGCAGTTCGCTCGCTGGATGGAACGTAAGTGTGTTCGCTTTGGCATGTAGAAGATCTCTGGCTCATTTTCAAATGTTTCTCGCCCCCCCCCCCCCCCCCCTCCACCTTGAAGACGATGCTGCGGAACGCGTATCCGGGTGGAGATGTCTTCTGGCCGCTCGCGACGCGACGAACGCACCCGCCGACCCCGCCGCTCGTACAGGTGAGTCAATATTTCGGGGACAGTGTGTTGTGTTGTTTTAGACGTACTGCGTTAGTTCTGATATTTTTATGCCATAATATCATAGCGAATTTAGAGTATTTACCCACCAAAAAACCAAACGCTAAAAGAAGCCAAATATCTAGAGTTAAATAATGGCCCTCGTTGCGAAACATGCACCCGGTATCTTTGTGTGTGCGTGTGTGTTTTCGTTTCGGAACCGTTGTAGAACATTTACCCGCTCGATATGTATAATCATGTTTCGGATTTCTATGAAGCCGCCTCTCGTGTTGTTGATTGTGTTTTTGTTTTGCGTGTGTGTTTGAGCGTGTGTGGAAGTCAAAGAAGCATAAACATGAGGTTTAAACTAAAGCTATTAAAAGAAGGGTGGCTTGAAAAAGGAAGTTCTCTTATCTCCTCTTAAAGACGCAAATCAACCCCTCCCCCCATTACCTAGTAGAGACAGAGCATGTAATAATACGGTTTGGAGTATTTGTTTGGCAGGATGAGATTATTAACACTGATAAAATCAAACAAACGCATTACAAGGAGCGAAAATGATAGCGGGTTTGTTGGACTGATAACACATTAACTAGTAACGATTATACCCGAAGAAGAAAAAAAACACAAAACCTTAAGCGTGACAGAGCGCGTGCTCGTGTCTGAAAAAACCCCTTTTCCCTTTCGAAAACAAAAAAAAAAAACAGATAATTGTATGTGTATAGTAGAAGAAAACAATCTAACCAATGGTTGATCAAACAATATTTCAGGGCAAACTCTTCTATGATACTACTACTACTACTACTACTCCACGACAGCGTCTTCCGCCACAGAACATCATCTTGTCCAAATTTTGCTAGTAGCGCTACTAGTGTTAAGTCTACTACCGCAACCACCACCACCACCACCACCACCACCATCAATTCCACCAATTTTACCACCACCATCACAACCACCAAAAATACAACCACCACCACCACCACTACTACTACTTCTACTACTACTTCCACCACCAACAATACTTCTACTGCGAGCAAGAGCCCCGGCCGGTGCGGCTCAATCTCTTCTAGACCCGATCATTCGTTTTCCGGCGACCAACACCACCACCACCACCACCATTACTACTGCTACTACTTCTACCATTACTACTACTGCTACCACTCCTGCTGCTACTGCGTGCATGCGCACGTGCTTCTTCCTGTACTTCCGCAAGCGCCCGTCGCCGCAACACCACTACTGGCAGCAGTGGCAGCAGCAGCAACAGCAGAAGCAGCAGCAGCAACAACAGCGGCAGCGACAGCACTGCGCTTCCTCTTGCAGCGGGCTTCAGCAACGGCAGCGGCCCTCCAATCCGACGGCCTACAGTTCTGCAGTTTGCTTCCTCTTCTACTGCTACTACTACTACCACTGCTACTACCACCACCACAACAACAACAACTACTACTACTGCTACTAGTTCATCATCTTCCTCCACATCCTCTCCATCATCGGCTGGACAGTAGCGACGGTCGCCTGAGCAGCACCACCACGCACAGCCCCGTTCTTCTTCGCCGCGACACGTGCCGCCTTCATCCAGTGCCCGCGCCTCGTCCCCCGTGGTGAACACAGGCCCCACTCTGGTATCGTCAACCCTTGACGAGCAGAAGGCATCATCGAACACACACTCTTTGTCACCTTGGCCGACCAGTTGGTGTCTTGATTTTCCCCCACCGACTGCTGCCCCGTGCCCAAAACTGTGGACGTTGAGTATGTTGCGCCTCTAACTGGCTGCTTGCAGAAGAACGGATCAGCAGATCACACACTCAGGTCTCCCGTTCCGACACACCTCCAAATACCTTCTTCTCCGCCGTTTGATGCGGTTCTTGGGAGGGGAAGAGTGCGCTCAACGTAATATGGAGGTCCTCGATCTTCAGCGCCATCTCACACACATTGACACACAGACACGCACAGTATGATGGGCCGCTTGCTCGAATCGCGCGTCTATCCTCTCGTTCTCCCTGCATCCTGCGACTCTTCTGGTAAGCCGATGGTCACCGGAGCAGGAGTGGATGAAGCCAACGCGAAGTCATCGCAACAAACCGCCAACCAGCCAGCCAACCCACCCCGCCGATGGCTTCCGCTCATCCCCTCCCGCTCCGGCCAAGCTTGGCGCGAGTCTCCGGATTCTTTCTCTGTTTTTTTTTTCTTTTCTTTTTTCTGTATCTCTTTCCCAGTGAGATCGCTTCAGTTCGCGTTTGTGCTTCGGCCATCACGCTGTTTTTCGGCGCAGCTTGTATTGCTGTGCTCACTGCCAAAGAACCAACCTGCCGTCGCTCTGTCCCCCTCTTTGGGGTGGGGCGCCGATCAACCCACGCGAACACACACACAACTTGCCATCATCTCATCCTTGAGCTTCGGCTGCGCGCTACTATGCTACGGGGTGTGGGGAGCTTTACTGCGCCGATCCTTTTGCACCGCCGCCTGCCAACTTTATCATCACCACCGACCATACTTCACCGATCCTCTTCTCTACTAGACTTCTATTTACTACCTACTACTACTGTCGACACTTCTTTGCTACTACTACTACCACCACTACTGCTACTCGTCCTGCACCATCATCGTCATCAAATGGGCGACGTCCTTTTGCAAAACGGGTTAAAGCTGCAAAGAACACGTTCTCGACGATGTTGTTCGTCGTGGTTTCTGCCGTGCTGCTCAACCTCTTCACGCCGTAAAGGCTGCTTTCTTCTACTGCTAGCTCACCATAATTGCTACGGTGCTGTGCTGCCTATTTTGGTGTATTTTATGAACCATCATACCACCACCACCGTCAACAACACCACCGGGATGGACTTTATTCTCCCTCGGGCTCCTCTTTTTGCGACCATCCAACCTACTTCTTGGCATGATACGGCTTTGCGCATCGCTCGGTGAGCTTCGTCGTCGTGCATCACATCACCGTTTTGTGTGCAGTTAATTCCCCAACGGCGCGCAGCAACAGCAGCGATAGCAAACAGGCCCTTTATTAATAGTTCCCACTCCGCTAGTTGTAACGCTATTGAACCATCGCAACTGTAAGTGAACTGAAACCATTATTCCTTTTTCAAAACCCCAGAATTCATTACTGTGTGATGTGCGTAAATAATGTATCTTTAGATCTTAGGCGGGAGAACCCATCGTTACTGTGGTTTGCCCACTACTCTCGTTCAAGCTCTTCCTTCCCTTCGACACAACGTCACCACCCAACCAACCAACCAACCTACCAACCAGTCAACACACGACCCAATCAAGCATCACTCTCTATTTGCCTCTTTCACCATCTGCCACGTTGACTCTGCTACTATTATTACTACAGCGACAACATAACATCATCTTCATCCATCTTCATTCGACTGGCTGCGCTAAGCGACAAGCAATTCTCTCTACCGACTTGACCGACTTGAACAAATGGACATCCCTATGGAAAAGGATCTTCTCTTACTCGCCGTGGCTCCACAAGTCTCTCTATAAAAATCAACTAAACAACAATCGTGCGATCCGCCCAAGAATAGTTCTTAAAATTGGATCGAAAATCAAAAATCAAAGCTTGTTCCTTTTCACCACCACCACTACAACAACTACTACTACTACAACACCAACCACCAAAAAACCACATCCACCACCACCACCATCTTAAAAATGCTCCACAACGTGTGTGTGTTTGCGCTCGATCGCTCGCTCGCTTTCTCTTCTCATCTCTTCTTCCGTTTCCGGAAAAGGTAGGATGTGTATGTATGATTTTTTGTTTTTCCTTTACGCTTTTTATCCTAATTTTCTTTTTTGTATCCCGCAAAACGAAACGTTTTCTTTTTCGATTTACAGCAAAAAGGGGATAAATTACATTTTATTTCATTTTAGTTTTCACCACCAGTTGGCTTTTTGTACGTTTTTTTGTTTTGTTTTGTTTTTCCTGTGTAAAAGTAAACCCTGTTTGTGTTTTAGCCGTTTAGTGGTACCGTTTCCTTCAACGTTACTTTTTTTTGCAGAAAAATACACATGAATGGTGTGTGTGATCGTGGCTTCGTCTCTCTTTCTCCCTCAATTAACTGTCTTTTCTTTATGTTGTAGCTATGTGCAGTAGAATCTTTTCAATTCGTTTGTAAAACATTTGCAGACTGTCATTGCTCAACTTCTCAGCTGGCTACAATTACGACCACTTCTCAACCAAATCCCCAAGCATCTTCATTTATACATCGCAACGGCTCTCTTGTTAATGGCTTATACAAAGAAAAATACGATCGCATCCTTATCGTAGAAAGGAGCCAAGACAGCACTACACTATTCCAGTGTGATGTGAATTTTAAGACAAGCTGCAAACATATGCTCTCTTCCATTCACTCGCATTTCCACGTTCGTTAAACCATAGTGCTTCACTCTACACTGAATGATCTCATCTCTGAACACGAAGGAGAGATATTCCACCATAATTGCTACCGCGTGCAACCAGCAGGAATAAACTCAGTAGTGTTGTTATTAGTGCGTCTCCCCGCAGTACATGTGCTCTTAGTGGGTTGTAGTGGGTTGTTGGCGTGCACATGGTGGAGTGGTGTTTTACTAGCAGGACAGTATTTCCCCGAAGCGAAACAGAACAGTTGCCGGAAGTATATAGTATGCTCTCAACACCAACCGTCGTCCGTCCACCGTCTCAGGCATCGATGTAGTGTTGCTGTGTGTTGTTATTAGTGCGTTCTATGTAGTGACGGTTTTTGTTGATTTAATTCTATTCCGTTGTCTAATCCTAGTGTCGATAGTTTGATAGTGCAAGTTTAGCCAATTTTACATGAAAAAAAAGACGATTAAGAATGTGCGCTTCTACTTCATATACCAAACACACTTATTGAATATATTTATTAACAGCTTGTTATCGAAATTTCGCATAAAACTAGTTGGAACCAGCCAATAATTCGCGTCTCTCTGTTTCTCGAAACATCAACTGTCCGTTCTCCCCCCACCCCCTCACACCACCACCACCAAACAAACGAAACTCTCACATCTCTCTGCAACAAAACCGTTCCGCATCCCGCCACCGTCACACAAACATACACACACGCACACCGTCCCTTCCGGCTTCATTTTCCTCTTCTTTCTATTCAGATCTCGATCACCACGTCGTTCCAGATCCCGCAGCCGCAGCATGAGCCGTGAGCGCGATCGCGACCGTCGCAGCCGCAGTGGATCTCGCGACCGGCGCTAAACACGGGAAGGAGAGAGAGACGCTTCTTTTTGGGGTATGTGAGACACGCAAACGATGAGATCAGCACCCAGGAGAGGAAATAACCAACAAGATGATGGAGCAAGAAACGTGTGTGTGTGTGTATGTGTAAAATGCAAAATGCAAACGAAAGTGGTGTTTTTGAATAGGATTAAAACACACACACACACCCTCAACCCAACGAGAGAGCCCTCAACGACCGCGTGCAGAACTGCCCCCCAGCCACCCCCTACACCACCACCATCATCCCAGAACCAAACAACCCCCAAACAAGAAATGGACTACAAAACACATGTGGCTGCACGCGTGAGTGTTCTCTTGTTTTCATTACTTTTATTAAGTAATCTGTATTAGCTGGTAAGCAGACTATAAGAATTTTACAATAGACTACCCGCGGAAACTTGCTGAGGAAAATTTGAACTATGAATAGTTTTACACATACAAAAACGTATATCGACATCGATCGAACAGAGGAGAGAAGGACATACAAACAATTGCATTGCAAAATGAAAGAGAGAGCAAATACCTTCTTGATGAAGGTAAGAGAAGAGTATTCTACGACACAAACACGCAGTAGGACGCGCGGATCAGAGAAGGCCAAGGGCGCCTACCTTTCAACGACAGCAAAAGTTGTGAGTGGCGACAGTGCATACGAGTGAACCACAAAAAGTATTTGATACAATTTCACCCCTCCCCGTTTTACCACACTCCTGTGGGTGTGTGTGTGTGTGCGCGAGTGATACGTTAAATCTCGAAACGTTCTTGTATATTTTCTCCAACGTAGTCAACTTTCTTTTGCTTTGCTGCAATAGTCAAGCGACAAAAGCTAGCTATCGTCAATCGTGGACGTATATTTGTTTACTCCATATTTCACACACATACACATTTTGAACGTCCTGGCTCCCTCTCCTATACACTTGCCGTTTCCTCTCAAATCCTTTAAGTGTAGAGTAAGACATCAAAGCAGGCTAGAGAATGATGGTGGCGCGCACGTGCGTCTTCTTTGCCCGCACGTGCTCTGCGCCATCACCGTAGTAACTTTCGGTTTGAGTATTTTCTCCCCCCTCTTCACACAAATACGGTTTTATTTGCGATGCAGCAATAGTGCGCAACCCAGCAGCGCACAGCTTTGCGGCGCCCTCCCCAGTGTAGCTAGGGGATGTTTGCCCAGCCGCGCGCGCGAAGGGATTGCGGCATTGGATTGTTGTAGCGCGTGTGTGTCTGTCTCTCGGTTTTGTATTATAAAGAAGGTGACTCTCACTCTCCCATATGCTAGGTAAGCTTCTTTGGGGCGCTTTTCTTTGCCAAAACGCGTGCGTGTATTATGCTGCTGCGTGTAGCATCTTCTTTCTGTTTTCCTCCTTAAAGTAATACATACTTAGTGAATAGAATCTTAAAGTATATAACGAATAATAAATGAAGCAGTCGACGACGGTGCGCGAAGTACACAGGGAAGGTGTTGGATGTTTAATATGGTTTGCTTTTAATATCACAATATTTATTCGACGCTGTTCGGAACGCCTGTACAAAACGTCCTCGGAATGGAGAGCATCAATTCTCTCTCGTAGTATGAAGCATGATGACGGACTGGCAGCTCTTTCTTCTGACGGCATGCATCCGAATAAGTCGCAAAGCTACATGAATCGAATTAATGTTCAAACAAGACGAAGCATCGCATTAGCTGTCAGCAACAATGAAGTGGAACGATGCAGATACACTCTCCAGACGACCCATTTTGAATTAAACTGGCCGTATGATCTATTTTAAAGTAAGTTTTTACATTGTACCAGTACCGATAACTTAACCCAACGCAAGCTTAATATAATGATACGCAGCAGAGGAAGTAGCCAGGACATTGTTAATCGCGCGATTCCTTTCTACAGCGTGTCTGCGTGCGTGTCATCCCCCATGTATCCACCGGTAACGACGGTAATTTCATCCGGCAGGTTCCGCGTATTGTTCATATCATCCATATCGTCATCGTCGTCGTCCGAGTTGTCCGAATCATCGCTTTCGTCGTTCGCTGCAACAGGTAAATGAAACTTCATTAAATCACAATCCACAATCCCTTATCCATCACGCACTTACCATCCTCATCCTCCGTGTCCATGTTTTCCATGTGCTGCTCGTTGGAGCTTTTGCCAATTGGCGTCAGTTCCTGTCCGATTAAGGTGATTCGGTTTAGCTAGAAAGATGCACCCCAGTATTATTGCGCACGTGCTTAGTGGTGTTGCTTGCTTTATAATCCTTACTTACCCATTCCGTGTGTTCCGTTTCCAGGTTATTCACTTCGGCATCATCGTCGTACGACTCATCAACGGAAAACCAAAAGTTGTACGCCGCAGACGGTTGCAGCGAAGGGTAGAACGGAATCATTGTGGAAGTATCAAACCTTTATCGACAGTCCTACACTGAACCCTTTTGTCGTGTGTTTGTTTCGCTGTTTGCCGCTCTCGGTAAGTGTTTTAATTGGTAAAAACGCTAGTATTGTGCAAATATATTCGGATCAGCATGAAAATGCCGACCAAAGCGGTGGGAAGCTTTGTTTCACGCCAGGCAAGTTTGTTTACGTTTCTGATGGTGACATTTGACAGCCGATTGTTTTGGGTGAATCAGTCACCTAGAATGGTTGAAATATTTCTAATTTATTCGTGCAGTACCTTACAAGGATGTTGATTTGAATTCAAATAATGATTAACACCAACAAAATTAGCATGTCATGTAAATACGGAATTTTATAATGTTTTTGGAACAAATTGTCCGCAGCGCGTCCATCATGCGATTTGACAGCTTCGACCAAGGTTAGTAAGACGCTAATCAAAGGTGTGACGTACGCACAGGGCTGAATCGTAACCCTGAATCCGTTGCAATGAGCTTTGCGATGCTGAAAGATTCAAAAATCAAACACAGAAACACTTCGATACATTGTTTATCCAGTTTTTTGTTTCATTTTTATTATTGAATTTATATAATTTTTCAATTACTTTTCTCTATCGATTTTCTTCACGTCTTTGTACATAGTCGGATTTTATAATTTTAAAACAAAAACAAAAGGGAAAACGTGAAAATAAAACATACATGACATGCCTTCGCGCGTCTTCCTCTGTACGCTTTCCGCGTTTCCTCAATTACATTTGCTGTTCATTAGAATGATTTTTTTCTGCTTCTTCTTCTTCTTCTTCTTCTTCTTACTTTAACCGGCTTAGTTGGCATGGTTACACTTTTCCTTCACCGTTTGTGTCTGTGTGTGTGTGTTGTTCTTATATTTCTATAATGTTCTTTCTTTCTTTCTTTAATATTTTCCTTTCTGTTACACGTGCACTTTATAAAGAGGGGACTTTGACAAAATTGGAAATACTTTTCATATCTTTTTTTGTGTGTTTTGTGTGTTTTTGCATTACGCTTCTTCTCTTTCTTCCTTTTGGATGCGCTGTTGTGAATGTGGGTGTGATTTGCTGTGTTTTTTCTTCTTCTTCTTTTCATTTCTTGTTTTACACTGAACATCTTACACACTAAAAGGGTTGTGTTGGTTGCTTTTATTTCTTTGCTTGAACATTTCCTTATCGTACGAAACAGATACGACCGTGTGCTACGTGTTTGGTCACACACGGGTAACACATACACTTACACACACACACACTCACACTCACACACACTGTTGAAGAAGAGGTTGATGATGGTGCATGATTTTGTTTATTTTATTATTATTTTTAATCTGGTGGTTGTCCGTGATCGTGATCTTGTTTTACTCGTAATCCTAAGAATGTTCAGGAAAAGGGCACATCTACCAAGGAAAGTACTCCGAAGGGCGCCTTAGTTGAGGAGGAGGGTGTACAAAAAATCGTTTCCTTGTGTGCTGTATTTAATGGTAAACACAAACATCTTCACACGCATTTCAAACATCTTTTATTCGCTTCGTGAACGGCGGGGATGGAAATGCTGAAGAAACTTTGCACTCACACCGTACCGTGGTGTTGGTGGTGCACCGTGTTAATTCTAATTTTGGAGCATTTGTTTCTTTTGCTTTTCTTTTCCTTTCGCGAGCTCCAATTGCAATGCCTCTATTGCTAATTATCATGATGCCACACGGATTCGGACCACGATCCTTGCGCGCACATCCTTACTGGATATCGGGAGCTTACGATTTAGCTTCGGTCACGTGTTGACCCCTCCTGAACTGAGGTTAAAATTTGGCTACAGTGGCTACAACAAACGGTATTAAAGGCGGTGGTCGAATAGATAAAACACAAAAAAACACATATTCATACGCGACGATGCTAACATTCCGCAACTCACGGACCCTCTCCTATTTTAAGAACATCACGACCAAATCCAATGCCCCAACAGGACATTAGAGTACATTGGGAGTCGAATTATCGACTGTTTTCCACTCCCCCGGCCTTTTGTACAAAGTACACATACACACCACATCGATCGCTCTTCCTTAACTTTAACTTAACTGGCTCATCATCATCATCACCCGGCGTGTGGTGTGCATGTCATGTTGTTCGTTCCTTTTAGGTTCAAGTTCAAGTCGAATTATTTAAGTACATTTCGAAAGTTTTGCCCTTTGCGTATGCCTCTGACGCCACATTCACCACATTCGCTTTGTGGGGCCGGTCACATGCCCCGCAGCATGTTGTTTATAACAAGGTAAAATTTAGAAGTGAAAAGATTGCTTCACACTATTAGCTATGCCTTTGCTCTTTCTTTTTCATCTTTTATCTCCTCTCTTTCTCTCCCTCTCTCTTGCTGTGCTTTTAGACTAGTTCCTGTTTTTTCTTCTTCTTCTGTGGTCTTACTCGGAGACCTCTCTCTCTCTCTCTCTCTCTCTCTCTCTATCTACCTCTTTCACTTAATACGCTTTTAAGTAATTTTCAACCAAAATCAAATCAAAATGATATAGAACAATCTTCTAACTGTTTCTGTTCATGGTTTGTTTTTTTCTTCTTCTTCCTGTTTGTTCTTTCTATACTCTATTTAAGTCTGCTTAGAGTCATGTTTCTACATCTAGATCCTTTTCTTGTTATGCAATTTTGAACGCACTGACAGTGTAAAAACGAAAGCTTTCTAACTCTTTTACAACAAAAAATCCTCCCTTAGGCACAAAACCAATCCATCCAAGCTCTCTTCCACGCTCTTTGCTTTGCTACCGTGTGTGTTGTTCTTAATTTTTGTTTTCTTCTCTAGTGTGTTTCTCTGTTGTGAGTTTTTCCTTCTGTTTTTATTCCGTTCTCGTTTCTTGTTGCTCTTTTATCCTTCTATTAGTATTAGTTTTTTTTCTTTTTTTCTTCTATTTTGTTTATATATGCTTACGCTTTTACTATTTCTTCTCCTCTCCCACTTTCCTCTTACCCATTTGTTTTGGCTTGTGTATATAATATTTGAAGGATTGTGTTTTTTTCTTCACTTTTTCTTACGCTTATAATTGAGTAAGAAAAAAAAAAACAGTTTCCCGTCGTGTTACGAAACGTCAACACTAGCTAAGGGTGAATAGTTTCACTGCGTTTTTGCCACGTTTTTCTTCCGCTTTTACTCCACCCGATTACTGTTACTCCATATTGTGTTCTCCAGTGTGTCTTTGTTCTGTTCACGTTCTGTTTTGCAGATTGCAAAAAAAACGAACACCACTAATGTCCGCTTTTGCTCATCCTCCTTTCCTATCCACTTCTACAGCGCTATTTAATTGTTGCCAAACTATGTGTCCGTGTGTGTGTGTGTGTGTGGTGGTACTGGGGAAGGTGGGAAGAAGTAAGCCCCAGGCCCGCCCCTGCCAAAGAGTCATCTAAAACCGGCTGTTCGTCCCGGTGGCGGGCGGGTTCGTCGTCTGTCTTACTCATTTTTTCTATAGTGAACTCTCTATATATTTATTCGAATGTATGTGTGTGTGTGTTTGTTCTTCTGTTTCTAATGGGGGGAAGAGGAGGAGGAGTGTGTTGGGTGGGTGTACTTCCGGTGTTCTTCCCAAAAAGGTTTGGGAGAATGTTTTTTTGGGGGGCGAGAGTTAATAAGTTAATATGTATATGTACAGTTTGCCCGCGAGTTTGGACGCAACGGTCAGCAGTTGTGCCCTCGTTTGTTACACGCGAGCCTTGGCAATGACTAGTTCTCAGGAGTCTGTGTTTGTATGCGTGTGTGTGTGTGTGTCCTGCTGGAAGAAATGGAGGGCTACAGAGCGAATCGGACTAGTCTGAAGTGAGCTTTCAAGGCTCTGAAAAGATCACCCTTGCTTCGGAAGAGGTGATCTCCCGTCTACGCCACGACAACCACTAGCAGAGCACACAACAGCAAAGATTAACAAATCGGAGAGGAACACACACACGCGTGCGTGCGCGCACGATTTGGTTCGGATTTTGGCTGGCACCGAAGACGAAGAACTGCCGTGTGGGTGGGTGGTGGATGTGGTGGTACGCACCGTTTGCAAAGGGGGGAAATGTGTTTCACTACTTGTCTAGATATCACGAAAGTTCCTGCGAATACTGAGTCTCGAGCGTTGGGCGGCGGGCAGTGGCCCGGGCCAGAACCGAACCTACTGGACCACCAACTCCTCCCCCACCACCACCACTGCCGCCGCCGCCTCCAGTCGGTGGCCCCGGTCCGGTACCGTACGCCGAGCCGTACAGCTGCACGCACGAGTCCTTGATCAGTTCCTGGGTTTCGCGCAGCTGCCGCTGTACCTGCGGCGCCAGCCGTTGTACCGCGATGGCCGGCGGGAAGCGAGGCTCCGTAGAGGACATGGAGAGGGGGCCACCGACGGCACCGCTGGGGCCACCGCTCGGGCCACTGGCGGACGCGACGGCGACCGAGGCGGAGGCTAGGGAGGCCGCCACCGAGGACGATACGTTCGAGATTCCCGCCGGCATTGGCGACTGCTGCTGCTGCTGGACTGGCTGTTGTTGGGCTTGGGATTGTAGTTGTTGCAGTTGCGTTACAGGTGGAAGCTATGGAGAGAGAGAAACAAAGGGAATATAAATTATTCATCTAGAACAAGGCGAGCGATTACGAACGATGTGTCTCCCTGGAGAAGGATACGTTCCGCATGCCCTGGGACCGATTTTATGATGCAGAAAGGGATTTATGTCTCCAGTTGCTTTATGGACGACCAGTGTCAATTGGGACCAGAGACGAGCCGAGACGACTCATCATTCAGCATTGAAGGAGGTTTTCCCCGGATGTGTCTAGCTGCACAACTGCAACAGTCAATCGGATTTCGGGGTATCAGGGTTTTTGCATATCCGCCCCAAAAGCCAATGAAACAACCTCTCATCTTTGTGACAGCTGTAAAAAAAAGGAGAAGTCCTCTGTTTTGCATTCTCCCTCGAGAGGATAGGACTGCTTTTTTTTAACCTTCCCTCATTCCCTTTTACTTGTTGATTCATTCTGGTAACATAGAAGAACAAAAAAACCGACCCGGATTGTAGTCTGTTTGGTCTGTTTCCGAAGAAGAGCATGTGTGTGCACGCGCGCTCGGCACGAAGGATAGGCAGCAACACAGCACCAAAAAACCGAGCAAAGCCTACCTGGACCACTTGCCTCCTATACTTGCCATCATTCACATCATTGAAAGAAAAGAGAACGAGAGAGTGAGAGGAAAAAGGAAGACGTTGAGCAGCAAAACCCGCTGAGCAAAACAGCTGGTTGGTAGTCATCGCATTTCCTTTCGGAATCGCACCGGGTGGACGGGTGTGTGTGTCCTTGCTCTGCTTTCAGGATTTTATGTTCCTTCTCCATTACATCTCGCAGCATTCATCAATGATGATCCTGATGATTGCTTTACAACACACAGAAACACACCCCGCACCTACGCAACGAGCGACGGACGAACCCTCCGCCCGGGAGAAACCTTTGGCTTTGGAATTTCCATTCTCAGATTTGGTGCTTGTGTTGTTTATTGTCTATTTATCGGATAATTGCTTTGGTGCGTTCGTTCGTGCCTGCGAGCGAGCAGGTGATGTTCGGAGCATCATCAGCGCCTTCTTTGATCGAATTCCGGTGGTTTTCAGTAACGTTTCGGTGGTGCTGTGAGAAGGATCGCCAGAGCCATGGGCAACATGAATCTCTGCTCAAACATCAAGTTCCACGGCTACTTGATCGTGGTGTTTTCGGCGCTGCTCACGGTCAGCGTTCTGATTAGCTCGGTGACGCTGAAGCTGCTCTACCCGAACCGTCAGGATGTGGATATTCCAAACGATTGTAAGAGGGAGAGAGTGCTGCAGTACTTTTTAGGCTCTAACGTGTGTGTGTTTTATTGGATACTTCTAGTTCAAGATCTGATCGATTACGGATGGTTCGACTTTACCGGTGATGTTGTGCATCTGATCTCGATCGGAGTTCTCTGCTATGGCATTAGAAAGGTAAAGAATTTCCAAATGTTTCAGATCCAAAAGCCTTGCCTAATTCAAGTGTTGTTGTGTTTTGCAGGAAAATCGCTTCTGTCTCATCCCGTTCATGCTGTCGATCGTGTTCGACTGGGTTGCGTATCTGATCGCCAACACACGCAACGGTTCCGCAATGCCCTATCAAGTGTGGTTGGTGACAACAGGTCGGTAAAAAGTGGTTTATTTTTCACCAATAATCGGTACAATCTCGACTCAGTTTCCTCTAAAAAAAGCATCTCTCTCTCTCTATTTCTCCTCTCCAGCGCTATTCCTGTACGTGTTTGTCACACTGATTGGGCTGTACAAGCTGTTTCAAATGAAGCTTAAGGAAGGCACCGACCGGTCGGACGAGTTTAACAAAACGATGTGCCTGTGACGCTGGTGTGGCCTGTGGACAGTGGTTCGATTTGGAAAAGCAAAACCAAAAATTGAACTATCAAAAAGCTGAACAGGAAGCTGATTTTTTCCACAACGCCCTTTTAACGTGATTGTGATAGGGATGGGAGAGATTGGTTCGGGAGTTTTGCGATTGTTTTATTTTACCTCATTGTTAGTTTTTACAACACACGCGATAGTTTTTGTGGAATTAGATTACAAACGAGCTTCAGCGTGTTCTTTGTGGTGCCTTCACAGCAAGCGACATTGTCCCAGTCCCGCGCTAATTCAATGTTACGAAATTTTGGGTAAGAAACCTCTACAAAAGTCTATGAATGTCCCGACCCACATTGTACTTGCCTCCCGATCGCGCCACGATCATCTACGTAATCTTGCAGCCAGATTGGAGGCAACAAAAAACCAATAACGCCCCGCATGATAAGCCCGAGTCCCGAATTCTTGGCGCAGCATTATCACAAGATTGTGGTGCCGAGGCGCTGTACACCACCACCAGTCACAACAGTTCGAACAGTTCATTCGTTCGGCTTCTATCGTACGGAGGTGGTGGTGATCTTGTTGAAAATATTCCCCCCAAAAGTGTTGGAAGAAAGGTGAAAAAGTGATACTGGTAAACTATAAACACAATGGCCAAAGGACGCACCTGTGGATGGCTGTGGAGCCCCCGGTTTCACGGTGTGCTGGTGGGGCTGCTAGTGCTCGTGAATGCCATCTCCTCCATCATGGCTTCGGCCTACCTTCAAGTGAAGTTTGACGACTTCCGGAAGGTTCCGGATGAGCGTGAGTGTGTGGCTTTCTGTGACCTCTTTTTGTGACCACTTTCTTTGGATGTTCTAACGCGTGCTCTGTTTCTTTTCATACCAGTGTCCCTGTACTATCGGTACGCAACGATTGATATTATATTCGTGGCAATTGTACTGCTGGTTGTGATTGCATACTTCGTCGGAATCATGAGCGTAAGTGAGGCACGTGACCGGAATCGTATGAATATCACTCTGAATGTTGTTTTCTCTCTCTCTCTCTCTCTCTCTCTCTCTCTCTCTCTCACGTTGCAGGTGAACGAGTACTACATCATCCCGTTCGGGATACTGCTCCTGCTAGACTTCATGGGTTACGTTGCAACGGAGATGGCAACAACGCTGAACAGCGACAAGCCCGAACTGTTCCAGGGCCGTACGGCAGGAACCGTATTCGAAATCGGTATGCTTTCTGGTGGACAAAAACTCATCTTTGGTTTAGATTCTTTAATCTCACTTGTGCTTCTTTCCATCGTAGCTGTTTTCGGTTACATGTTTGTGACGGTGTTCTGCCTGTTCCGGGATCTGCAGCGCAATCGGCACATGCAGGAGGAACGTTTGCGCGGCTACCGCAGCTTGAGCAGCAGCACGGAGCACATAGAGATGTGATTCGGAGGACGAAGACGCGCGCCCAACACAGTATCGAGTGTAGTGTTTATAGAGCATCAAGCGAGTAACTGTATTGTTATTATTAAGTGTGTGCCGAGAGAGAGAGAGGGGAAATGTTTCAAACATTCCAACCAATTCACACCAGTGTCATTATGATAACTCACATTCCAATCCTACCAACAAAAAAAAAACCGATAACACGCCATTGTTTGTTTAGTTTGTTTAGTTAGAGTGTTGTATTAATTATGGAATATAAAACAGCGAAACCCTCTTCGACTAGCCCACCTGTTTAGTGCGATAGGAGCTTTGAGTTCGGTTCGGATTGGTGTGCTACTATTAGCTGGAAGTAAGAAGTGCCTTGAGGAAAAGGTAGAAACTAATAATAAAAAAGTGTATCACACGTTGCTTGGCTTATAGCTTGGCTTGGCTTGATGACAGAATTCTTTAAAGTAGTTTCGTTTGCCAATATAGGAACTAGTCGGAGGTTTGAAATTTGTGTGTCAGACGACGGTCAATTGATTACTCAGCACTAAATCTTCCTCAAATGATCTTGATGATGATGATGATGATCTTTCTAAAAAAGCATACACGAGGCTGCATTCCTTAGGACGATGGATGAATGTGGCGTATTTCTAACCCGAAGAGTATCAGTCTTTCTTTTAGCCTTATCAGCCACTGGCTATATTGTGTGACATGTTTTTTCTTTAACATTTTTTGTAACGGACGGAATGACGGAATATATGGAAAAGCGGCAATAGCTAGCAAGAAATATTCACGCATTTCAAACAGGCTTTCAAAAAACTAAAAGGCAAATAATAAAAAGTAACGTAACGAAGTTAATACACACAAGAGCAAAGCATGGACAACAAATTTGAGATTATTTCCTACTTACAGTGTCCCACCACAAGAGGGCGCTGTACACATCAACCGTTCACAGTTTCCTTTGGTGAGCGGATTTGAACCCCATGGATTGTGAGTTTGGCAGTAAAAGAGCAATCAAACTTTCGTTTTATTTGTGTGCTTTTGTCCAGTTAATTGATAAAAATGGACCAGTGGAATGTCTTCATGATCCCTGACAAGAATATTCATAGTGAGAAGAGTCGATGATCTTCTCACGTGCCACTCACTGGTGCAAACTCCAATCAGAAAGCGTCTCACGCGCGAGGGCTAGGCAGTCACTGGAGTGTTGATTATGCTACAAGTGCGTGTGTGTCTTTTGCTCTTGATCTAGTTTCGAGATGATTCAACATTCGCGGCGTCTAGGGTTCAGCGATTTTGCATAACGCAGCACCAGTATTGGTGAGACAGAGAGAGTAAGCTTGTCCCGGCTATAGCAACATGCGGCTACTGCAGCATCACAGAATCAATGCAGTCGTTGTGTGTCGTTACGGATAGCCACTAGCATTTCGGCACTGCTAAGCAGCAAAGATGGGATTGCCACAGTATTTTAACTTTACCGACAACATCCGGACGCACGCCATGTTCGTGGGTGTGATGCTGTCCCGGGACGCGATCTTGACACTGATTGTTAGTGTGGCGTGGTTCCTGGAGGCAGACAACTTTCCCGATGATAGTAAGTATCAAATAAGACGCTTAGCATCCCCACTTTCTACAGGCACCTAACGTATTGTTTCTAGTGAAGCCCAGCTTCAAAGGCAGCGTCTTTGTCGTGGGTATTGTGAATACACTCTTTGCACTCTTGTACTGGATTGGATATCTCAAGGTAAGTCCGGGGTCAGTGTAGGAACAAGGACACATATTGGGACATTGTGAGACCTCGTTTCTACACATTGAACTTGGGTTAGTCTGTCCATCTTGTTCTACCCAAGTAAGTAAGAATATTGTTCTACTCTCGACCGCCAGCGTAAACGATGGTGTATCACAGTGTTTATCGGATTCATATCCGTAGCGATCACGATTCAGTCTATCGGGCTAGTCGGTGCGATAGTGAAGTTGTACCTTCTCACCGCGTGCACAATACTGACAGTGCTGTGTAAGTGAATAATTAGTAAACTTCAGGCATTCTTTTAACATTACTGACGGTGTACTGAATTTCTTTTCTGATCATCAATAGCCATCAACGGGTACGTGCTGCTGGTAACGCTGGAGCTACGTAGAACCAATTTTGAACCTACGAAGCCGCAACTAGCGAACTGTGTCTAAATGTGTCTTCCCATCAAGAGATTATTATAGTGATGCATTTACATGTATCAAACGCACCATATTGTTGATAAGACAGAGGACGTTCCATCCGCTCTCCCGCAACAACATTCACGGCCTAAGCCCAATGCTGCTTTGAAGTGACCGTGAAGCTACACGCATAATCCAAATTGCATTCTAACCAACTGCACTGATTTTACACCCTTATCATGCGGGAACCTTCATCTGTAGTGCAGGACTTTCGTTTTCTGGGTCGGCGATAAGCGATAATCAACTATTGCAATGGATTCGTTCCGCGCGGGAACTTTGTGCATGTGCAAAGCAAACGAACGGTTTCTTTCGAAAAATCAAGCAAATAACGTCTAATTATGATTGACACAATACAGTACACTTTGGTAAGCAGCTTTTTCAAAGTGATTTTTAATCCAATTTAAGGGACAGAGATCGCAGCAAAGATTACTTTTAAGAAATGTGACTCTAACACGATGTTCTGTGTAATGACAAATCTTCTAGATGAGCGCTTGATAATAATAAAATAGCGAGCATTGCAAACATCCTATTACTCTATGGAGTTATTAATAGTCGAGCATAGTGCTAATGATGACTATTGGAAGATAGTTTTGTGAGACGAAGTGAGACAATTTTGAAATCTGAGCATGAGCTGAGCAATATCTCTCTCGTTCTTTATGAATTGTGAGAGCCAACTCTTTTGTAGCTCTCACTATATGGCATAGGACGCTCTTTTCCAGCATAGCAACGATGAGCGTTGCAGGAGAGAAACCCTGCAACCAGACAACAACATGATCAGTATAACCTTTTCTGCCGAGAGCACAGCTAGGATAAGGTATTTACATGCAGGAAATGTCTTTCAAAGAAAATTTTAAATTAAATTAAAATTTAGATTTCAAAAGACGAATGAACTTATTAGGTTCACAGTCTCTATCATAAAAAAGTATACACTTTTATACTTTTAACACTCTCACTCACTCTTTCTCGTGCTTAAGATTTTAAGAACGATTGGTATGATAACACAGAACAGAAGCATAACAGCTCTAGTTACAATGTGACCCAAATAAATGACCATCTGGATCAAGGTTTTAACCAAAGCGATCAACGTATACAAGATATCTAGTAAGAACCATTGAGCAGTAGAAAAGCATAGTTAAACAATCCATACGACATTGGATTTAGCATCTACTCTCAAAATTCGATTACGTTTGCATTTAGCAAAACAAACAAAAACCGCGTCCCACGAGCGACCGGGATAGAAAGCCACCGGAGTTGATTGTATGCTACACAGTAGTGCGTGTGTGTGTTTGCTACCTCTCCACCACTATCTCTCATCTAGTTACTTCATCCCCCCGTCTAGCATCTAGCGAACAAAGATTTTGCATTACACACAGCATCGCAGCAGCAGCAGTATTGGTGAGAGAGTAGGCCGGTCCCACAAAAACAATAATCGGTGTGCTGTGGCGGCGGCGGCGGCAGCACCATCACTGAATCAGAACCACCGTTGTGTGCCGTTACGGGTGGCCACCAACAGTTGACAGCTAGCGCCCGATCGTGTCGGTACTATCCAGGCCAACACTCTGCAGTAGAAGCACCGAAGCCACCAAAGATGGGACTGCCGGCGTTTTTGAACTTTTCCAACAACATCCGGACGCATGCTACGTTCGTGGGTGTGATGCTGTCTCTGGATGCGGTCGTCACACTGCTGCTCAGCTTGGCGTGGTCGCTAGAGGAAGACAAGCTTCCAGACAATAGTAAGTATCAATAGTAGGCCGCTAACTATTGTCCCACGGCCTTTCCATGGCCTACTAACGCTCTGCTTCTAGTCAAGCAGATGACCGCTCTGAAGGAAGGTATCCTTGTTATGGGCATTGTGAACTCACTCTTTGCACTCCTGTACTGGATCGGATATCTCAAGGTAAGTCTACTTGTTCCCAAAAACAGAAACGATTCAATCACCGAGTTGCTTGACCTGTGTTCTACACTTCCAGCGTCAACGGTGGTGCCTGACAGTGTTTATCGGATTTATGGCCATTGCGATCACGCTTCAGTTCATCGGGCTGCTTGGCGCGATGCTGCAGCTGAACTTCGTTAGTGCGTGCGTAATGCTGATCGTGCTCGGTAAGTGAATAATTAGGCGAATGTGGCGAGCTCTAGGTTTCGTTTCACGTTGGTGTAATGCCGTACGATCTCTCTTCTCACCACTACTACAGCCATTAACGGGTACGTGCTGCTGGTGGTGCTGCAACTCCGTAAAGCCAATTCTGAGTTTACCATGCCGCAACAAGGTGTATACGGTGTCTGAATGTGTGTGCCTATCCCGTGAAGCGATTGTTATAGTGCTGCAGCTTGTAGACGTAGCACCGTAGGCGTATCGTCGATAAGACAGTCTGTAATTACGAATTAATACAACAGTTGAGTTGAGTCTAGCAAGCAGAGCCTAGCCCAACGAAATAAGCGTTTAATAAGGTTCTTGTTCCTGTTCCTGGGATGACGCATCCGGGAGCAGGGGGGGCTTCTTATCGGCTCATCTCGGTCGCACATTTCAACCGTAATTAAGCCAATCCAAACAAAAAAAGGAGTCAACGAGATGCTGCTTTGAAGTTGACGTAAAGCTACGCAAAACCAAAAATTCCATTCAAACCACATGCACTGGGTGTTTTGCCCTTATCATACGGTAAACGTTCTTTTATTTTTACCTTCGGCTGGCACGGCGATAAGCTGCTAATCAACTATTACTGATGGATTCGTTCTGCGCCGAGACTGTGCCGCCGAGAATGTGCAAAGAATGAACGGTTCCGTTTGGAATGAATCAAGCAAAGTAGGGGCTAATTATGCGCGTGCGTCAATGAGTGACATAATAATGAACGCTTTAGTTTTGCTTTTGCATCCAATCATCCAGACATCCAATCCAATTTACCCACCATACCCAAATATTAATCTCAAATCGAAACGAAACCAATTATTAGCGATAAAGTAAGCTGCTGTAACATGATTTTTTAAGCAAAAACTAACAATAATCTGTCCTTAAACATCATCTAGATGAGCGATTAATGAGAATAAAAAAAACCGAAAGTACAAACATACTCACACACACACAGAGTCGGTAGTCATTTTGAGCATAATCTGAGCGATGACAATTTGATAATAATATTCTTTTGTTTTTTGGTGCTGTATTTTTAAATTCAATCGTGCAAGATCTTTGTTACTTAGCCAAATTATTCAAACAGCTGCTACCGGTAGTAATGGTAATGGAAAACCGTATGAACCAGTGGAATCAGCAACTGGATCGGAGTAGATACTGTATCATTCACCCCAGATACAGTAGATAGTTCACCCCAAAGAACCTGTCGCGACGGACGAAGCTGGGACTATATAGTACCTATATAGTTCCGGTACTCACATACGCATCTGAGACATGTCCAAATCTGACGAAACCCTCTTAGCCGCGTTCGAGAGGAAGATGCTCAGAAGGATACTTGGCCCCATATGTGTGGAAGGACAATGGAGTAGCCGCTATAATGACAAGCTGTATGAGATGTACGGCGACCTCACTGTCGTGCAGCGTATCAAGCTCGCCAGGCTCCGGTGGGCTGCCCATGTTGTACGCATGGAAACGGACGACCCAGCCCGTAAAGTCTTTTTAGGCTGTCCACAAGGACAGAGGAGGCGTGGTAGGCCCAAATTGAGGTGGCAAGATGGCGTGGAGGCGTCCGCCATTAAGGCCGGGATAACGAACTGGCAGACGAAGGCGCGAGGATCGTTATGGAACTAGTATCAGTTCCAGTACCAGTAAAGATGGAATCATTTTCAATACAAGTTCAGTACCACTTCCATGACTGGTATGAGTTTCAGAACCCTGCTGGATGTCCTTTACCTCCTCCAGGATTGATATGGCATCAGGATTGGTTTAAATACTGGTAAAGGGTCTGGACCAGGTTCTACCAGTATTGAATAAAGATCACTTCCAGGATTTATATGGATTGAGGGTTAGTACCAAGAATAAAATAAATAATTAAATGAATGAATACATAAATAGGTACGGTATTATTAACAGTACCGGTACAGGCTGTCAGTGTCAAATTCAAGAACGAGAAGAGTTCGGAATCAATTCCAGGATCGATATGATGTGAGCATCAGTTCCAGGAATAGGTTCCAAGATCGGTAGAAATATCGCGCTTCGCCATTCGCAATATTTATGTAAAGTTATCTATGGTCACGCAAGTTTTCTTGAACCTGCGTACCGCGATCAGTGTTTTTCAATCTGCTCGGTTCGTTCCGTTACTCAATTTTCAGAACCCATCACCAGCATGCACACAGGCGCCGTACCTGTCCTGGAAAGGTGAATCATTTGCAAAAAAAATGCAAATGATCAACAGCTTGGTGCAATGGCGTCTTGGTAGTAATGATCATTTCACTCTCTCTCTCTCTCTCTCTCTCTCTCTATCTCTATCTATATATTTCTCTCTTTCTCTCCCTATCTCTCTCTCTCTCTATCTCCCTCTCTCTTGCCCAACGCAAGTGACAAAGTCTTGTTTAAGCGTATGACTGTATTGCTCATTTGATATTCCAAACGGAACACTTCACATTTGTGAACACTTTTCAATCTCAAACTTCGGTAGGACAGAGACAACTTTACCCAAGCTTTCTGCAGGCGAGGATTTTCTTACTACATATTTACGTGATTTTGCATCCAAAAACCCTGTTTAGTACTAAACCTAGGTTTTTGGAGAATTGCGTGTATGCAAGGTCGAATTTATTCGCATGTGAAGAAGTCCCACCGAAGAGAACATCGTGCACCATTCGTGGTTGAGTGCATTGGTGTGATCGGCAATACACCGGCGTCGGAATATAAAGTTGAGAATTTATGATCCCGAGAAGAGCTCGTAGTGGTGATGGCAACTCTCCATCCAGATTTGAGTAAGCGGATATTGCAATCTATACTGTAGAACATAATATTGGGTTTATATAGTTTCTTTTACACAAACTAGTTGAGCATTGATGTTATTAGAGTAAAAATTGTTTCGTTGTAGTCGCACAGGAAGTCATGAATATCCGAATAAACAGAAGGTCAAACCTTCTTCTATTTGCCGTAACAACCTTCATGCCGGCCTGTACAGGCGGCCTGTACACAGCCCATATGACACTTGAACCCACGACCGACATGATGTTAAGTCGTGCTAGCTGACGACTACACCATGGTACCACCCCTATGTCAACTTTATAGGTACAGGTTGGACTCCGTTTCTGATTAAGGCCCATCACTAATATGTTTCGGACTACTTCATATCCTCCTTCCGATATCATACGATTTTGCATATCATAGCAATATTGGTGTTGGGGAGCAGCAACTTCAGCAGAATCGGTGTAGCCATTCCGTTTCGTTATGGGTGGCCGCTAACAGTTGAAAGCAAGCGCCCAATCGTGTCAGTACTATCCGGCCATCGCTCTGACGCACAAGATGGGATGGCCGGTATTTTTGAACTTTAGAAAGAATATCCGAACACACGCAGCGTTCGTCTGTGTGATATTGATTCTATATGCGATATTCTCTATCCTTACTGGAGTGGCTTGGTGGTTGGAGCTAAAAATGCAGACCGGATCGGACAAAATAGATTATGAAGTGAAAGCTGAAGCATTCAGTCCTAAGAGCAAGAGGTCAATTGATGCGGGGTGGTCATTCAATGCAGTGGGCGATGGTGGATCCGGCACAACCAGGTTGCGGAGGTCAATTCGAAAATTGTTTTCTTCGAAGAGTAAAAAGAAAAGGGTTAATACAATGTTCTCGGCATTCAACCACGAGATCAACCAGCATAACAACCAGGAGATCAATCAGGACAACACTCAATACATCAACCAGAGGATCAGCCAAGATACCATTCAGAAGGTCATCCAGGAGATCAACCAGGAGATCAACCTGGAGATCATGTTCATCAAAGTAGGCTTCCTCATCATGAGTATTGTGAGTTCGTTCATTACAATTATGTACTGGATCGCGTATCTCAAGGTAAGTCGGCCTGCCTATCAGTCTACTTGTCCCTAAGTAAAAGTTCAAACTGCGCTTTTGTCCGTGTTTGCTACCGCCAGCGTCAACAGTTGTTTCTCGTAATATTTATCGGACTTATGACCTTTGCTTTTGTGGCTCTATCCATCGGGATGTTCGTCATGATACAGCAGCTGAAATTCATCTGGGCGTGCGCAATGCTATTCGGATTCGGTAAGTAAATAATGAGTCAATCCTCAAGTAGATTTTCCTAACCTTGGTGACGATGTAAACTGCATTCCTTTTCTCACCACTACAGTCGTGAACGGATATGTGCTGACGGTGGCGCTGCAACTGCATTCCAATTTTAAATTTACCCGGCGACGACAAGGATACGGCACCGAGGTGTGTGTGCTTCCCTTGAAGTAATGGTAACAGATTTGCAACGCTATTCTTGAATGCATGGAAAATAGTGGTATAGTTTGGGAAGGTGAATTATTTGCAAAAAATGCAAACGATCGACAGACCGTGGTGCAAACTGTGTCTTGGTGATTGTGATCAGTCCTCTATTGATCATCGTACGAAAACGCATCGTTTTAGCAATATAAAACCAACCTACCAAGTGAGATCGGGTTAGCTTGTTCGGTAGATGTATTTGATATTCTAAACGCGATGCTTCCATTGTGAGAGCACGTTACAATTCTTTCATTTCGAAAGGAAACAGAAAACCACACAAGATTGTTTGCATATAATATACACGATTGTGCGAACAAAATTTAATCGATAAACTTAACACGAATTAACATTACACGAAGCGTCACCCGAAGAGAACATCTCTACGGTGTATGGATGGAGCTATGCACATGCAAGGGAAATGCATGTCAAAAACACGTTCCAAGTAGACAGAAAAGTGGTTGTGTGTATTGGTGTGATCGACAAAGTACACGGCACCGGATTGTAAAGTGGAGAATTTATGGACCCGAAAAACGGTGCTGGAGACGGTTCGAACCTGGGTTCTGCATTCAGAATCTCTTGAGAAACATTAGATTGTTAAATGTAATTACTTAAATGCGAATTTGTTGAGGGTTTATGCGTAAGCGTAAACATTGTTTCATTTAGTCCGAGGTGATTCATCATCCCAGCGACTAGCTGGTTGTCGCCAAGATTGGGATAACACAGCGGCATTGGTTAGGAAATAACCCCACTAAATCAGCAATCGGCAGCTGCATCTGCAGCTGCGATGCAGCAGTTGCGCAGCACCCGATTTACGAATGGCCACCAACAGTTCACAGCTAGCACCCGATCGTGGCGGTAGTATCCAGTCACCACTCTTCGCATTATAATCTTAGCAGTCACAAAAGATGGGATTGCCGACGTTTTTAAACTTTAACAAAAACATCCAGAAACACGCCATGACCGTGGGTGTAATATTGACGCTTTACACGATCTTCACTCTGCTTATCGGAGTGGCGTGGTTAATTGAGATCAAAGAGAAGGCCAGCCTGTACAAGTTAGATTTTCGGGTGGACTTAACCGGAATCCGAACAATCAATCCGAGGACGGCCAGCTTTTGGGAGAAGGAAGGCTTCCTCGTCATGGGCATTGGGTTTGCGATTCTTGCAGTACTGTACTGGATCACCTACCTCATGGTAAGTCCCTGTATCCTGTCTCTCTACTCGACTCTTGAAACCAGTTCAATCAGCCACTTTCCTGCCCATGTTCTCTACCGCCAGCGTCAACGGTTGCTCCTCGCAGTGTTTATCGGACTTATGGTCATAATTGTAACGCTTAACATCATCGGGATGGTTGCCGCGGGGCTGAAGCTGAAATTCGTGTTAGCGTGCGTAGTGATGTTCGGCCTCCGTAAGTAAAAAGTTAAATAATTGTGAAATTTTGGTTTGAATTACCGCGGTGATGCATACTGCAATTCTTTTCTCACCCTCCCCTCAGCCGTCAACGTGTACATGCTGGTGGTGGCGCTGCAACTGCATAAATCAAAATTCATTTTTACCCCGCGACAACAAGGCTAAAGGCGTGAGGCGATCATTGTAGTACAGCATGTCCAACCATAAGCCAGCGTTGTCAAACTTGTGTTTTCCACAATGATCTTTGTGGCTTATCAACGCACTCATTAGCTGTTTTTCGTTTAACATAATCTTGTTTCTTGTTCATGTATTAAACGGTCAAAGTTCCGAAACTGACATAGACCGAACTAATAGGAGATTGTCATTTATCCATTGCCATTGATTAGAATAAAAATAAAAATGAATGATTGTTGGATGTGAGAAGACAATTTGCAAATAATCTGTTGTTTGGTTTCGCATTTTGTGGTTCTATTTTCAATAAAAAGCCTCAGATCTAACGCCTCATTCCGATGCCGATGTTAGGAAACCAACAATCGGGAGCCATGTGAAGCCGGCAAGCACTCTCACGTCTTGTGTGGAGGGGTGAGTCAGCTGCACAAAATATGCACACGATCGGCAGCATGGTGGAACCGTGTCTTGGTGGTAGTGAACAGAGCTCTGTCTTGCTCAGCGCAAGAAACACACGCGCCGTTAAAGCGTTAGACTGTGTGCGCAACAAATGCAGTCCCCGGGGCATTGGTTCACGTACAGTGGGATTGGGTGAGTTTGTCGGGTGGTTATAGTTTTTTTTTCTCAATTAAACTCGCTGGTTGATAAGTCCAGACGTATTACGTACAATTTATAATTCAGTTCAATAATGATGTAAACCTGACATGTGCTAATGAATGAGTCATCAGACGCCAAGAAGCGTGCTAGCTCCATTAAACAGAGTTGGAACAAAGTTGTACGACTAGGAAGAGTTATTTATTGTGTTTTTTTTCTTATCGATTCACTAACGACCCAGTTGCTTTCCTATGCTAACACCGCTCCAACAGCTCTAAGAACCGTTTAGAGAGGGCGAGAGGGGCGACAAGATTTAGCATTAGAAGAAGCGCCACACGGAGAGAACATAGCTCTACGGTTTATGAATGAAGCGAGGCGCATGCAAGGGAAATGCATTTAAGAAACACGCTCAAATAAGACAGCAAGGTGGTTGTGTGCAGTCGTGTGAGTGGCAATGTACCATCATCTTCACAGGGTTTCTCACATGATCCCAAGACTGTTAGAGTATTTCCCGAATGTTCATACTGTATCACGACGCTTGAAAACGTTGCCCTTATTCGGTAAAAAAAGAAGGAAATCCTGACGGTTACTCAGATGTCCTCGGCATTCTCCGGCAAACAAAATGGAAAAGGGTCTCGCACTCTTCACATAAGTTGAGCAACCCTGTAATGTGGAGAATTGATGGTTCAAAGAGAAGTACAAATAACACGCTCGTAGTGGTGATGGCGACGTGTGTCTAATGCCACATAGTGTATGATGGGGCACGAGGAACACTTTAGTAAATATTGAATTGTTTTGACGTATTTTTGTTATGCTCATTTTTAGAGAATTGTGCTTTTGTGTCATTTTTGCCCCACGATAATATACGTTATGACTGCAGTACTCCCAGATGATGATGGTTTCAATAACAGAAAAAATAGCAACATATATTGAAAGAAATAGCAAAATAATGCATTCGGGTGATTTTAGCTTCTAGTTATATTTCTGGCAGAATTGATCGATAAATTGACATTTTTAACTGGTTTTTGGCTTATTTAAAGATGCATTAATCCAGGGACCTCCAAACTTTTCAGCTCGCGGGCCGCATTGCTTCAAAAATAAATATATTGAGGGCCATTTGACGCTACCTTTAAATGATGAGTGAACGTTTAAATCTCGTTTTTACAACAAAATACTAACGATACTAATACAGTTTCGTGTTACTAAAGCTTCATTTTGTCTAAGAAAAGTAAAAAATACATTTTTATTTGAATAAGTCATAATAACGTAATATTTATATTAACTCTGGCAAAGTCATCGTGGGCCGCATTATAAGCTCTTGATGGCCGCATGCGGCCCGCGGGCCGTAGTTTGGAGACCCCTGCATTAAGCCATTGATGTGTCCGATCAGTATAAAACTACCCTAAACCGTGCTTCACTTACAGTTGTGTTAATATTACAGGGTTTCCCAATGTTTTTTGGGTGTGTTTGCACGATTTTTTGGAAGATGCTCAGATTTTTTTTGTTTAATTGTACTCATGTCGATTGGGATGATACCAATAAATCGTGGGAACAAGCCAAAAAAGAGAATAAAAAAATATACCGTGAGAAAACCTGTGAAGACTGTCAAGTAACTAAAAATGTTATTAGAATTATAGACCAAATTATGAAAAATTCCACATTTTTTATAAAAAACAATTCTTTTTTAGGATTTTTTTTCCTACAAACAATTCCTCCGATTATTCAGTTGAGTGGACTGACTGGTAAGATTTCACCAACAAACATTACCCCCCCACCAAATTTGTTACACGTTTCTAATGGGCACACACTAGTGCCCCACCGTACCCTACACCGACAGGCCGACACGCTGTGTTTATCGTCGCGCTCTCCCCCGTGAAAAAGGTACACGCACATAACTCAGTCAGTCGGCCGATCGGACGGTCGTGGTTCGGGCTCCGTCCAAACGCTCCAAAAAAAGAAAAAGCGCCATAACCCCCGTCGCTTCGGTTCGCGCGATCCGTCGTCTCCTCAGCTCACTGGTAGCTCATCTGTGCACATGTGGCTGGTGGTGGTGTAACTGCTGACACCGCTGAGCCCTACAATCGCGGTCAGCACAAGGTTGCATAGTGTGTGGACGCGCGGTTGTGTGCTTTCGTACTTCGTTCCAATCGATCTAACGCAACACACCATCATCACACGTCGTCTTCGTTGTTGTTGTTGTTGTCTCGTTGTGTTTCGTTTCGTTGTGTTCTGGTGTGTTTTGCCTGAACCGCGCGGTTTGCCGTAAATTTCCGAAGTGCTTTCATCCGGATTTCGCGCACCGCGTCAGTGTTTGGTGCAGAGGAGGAGCGATCATCATCATCTCGATCTCGTTCGCCGGAGAAAGAGTGTGTGTGTTTGTGTGTGTGTTAAAGGGAGAGAGTGTGAGATCAAGGGAGCAGCAACACACTTGACAGCTTATACGGAAATAAACGCTCATTGAATGGTGTGGTGGATCGGAGTCGCGCGTGCTCGGGCGGTTTTGCAGCGCGTTTTGTTTCGTTGATGCGTTGATGTCGAAAGAGAGCGCACGCTGAAGGGCTCGTCGGTGCCGCACGCCCCACCAAACGAACGAAGTCATCCGCGCTTTAGCTGGCCCGCTGGTGGTTTAATGCTTGCCGTAAAGTGGTTCCGTGTTGAGGTTCGAACAAAACGATCGTGTAGTGTTGCTGCCTTCTGTTGCGCCACCTAGGAGGAGGGCGCCTAGAGTGTGGAACAAGCAGAGCACGGCGCACAACTGTGTGCAATTTGTGTGAAATGTGTTCAAAGTAGAAGAACGAAACAAAACCGCGTCGCCGTGTTGCGTATGCAGAACGTTGCTGGCGGCACTCTTTTTACCGTTCGAAACTCATTTTCATTTGTAGCCTCATTGTGGCTGAGAGGACACTCTCCGAGTCTTTCGGTAAACTAGACGCACCCCCACCACATCCGAAAATGCCGGAATCAATGATCATGAACCGAATCTTTCGGTACTTCATGAAGTTTCACGGATACTTCATCGCGATCTGCACGATCTTCTTCACCTCCGTCATCATCGTGAGCTCGTTCATGGGCCGGGACATGCACGACGAACCCCTGTTCGTGGAGGAAGAGTGTAAGTAACCGGGAGATATGGCGGGGAGATGAGCGCTGAATGGGGTTTTTTCACCAATCACAAAGAAAAAGGGCATCTTTGTGCAGCAGCAGCAGCAGCCGCAGCGAGCTAGAAAAGGTCATCCAAAGGGACTTACACTCCAGTGAGCAAGTATGACACAATTCTGCTGCGGCTTTGGGAAAGTAAGAAGGCGCGCGCGCGCAAACACACCCTCGTTTTGAGACGGGTGGTTTCTACCCTCCTCCCCCCCCCCCTCCCCCCACCAATAAGATGTTGTAAGCCGTGTGCAATATTTATTCAGCTTGGATGTTGTGTTGTTGTGGTGCGCAAAACAACATCGATTCTCGCTCCAGCCAAAGTGCTCCCGAAGTGCGCGGCATTAGTGTGTTACAAAGGGATTGGGGCAACCGAACCGAACTAAATGGCAAAATAATTGGAAAACGGTTCACTTCAATTCTGCATTATTTTTCCCAATTGCGGTTAATCTTATTTTTTTTTTTGACGGTGGCAGTAGATTTCACTCCGTCTCTCTTTCTCTCTCTCCCGTTTGCGCTTGAGTTTCATTTCCGGCTGGCCACAAGTTGACCATTGTTTATTCTGCTGCTGTTTTTTTGTTGTTGTTGTTTTTGCTTATCTTGTTCAAGCGAGAAGGAATAATAAGAGCGTCTACCAATAAACAACAACAATAGGGCGAGCTTATTATTTGGAGCACACACTTTTCTAGCACAGTTTGTTGGTGGTGCTTTTGCGAATTAAAAAAAACATCTCCCATCCCCCAGGCCATGATTCGGTGAGGGATGTTTTGTTTTGGTTGGTCTTGCCCCGGCGTTGTGCTACACTAAACGAAAAGCAGCAAATTAATATTTATTAGCCCTGTGCGCAAGGGGTTTGCGAACTTTGCCGTGCGGATGTTGCGCGGCGGATTGATTTTGCTACTTTCAAACACTTGAGATTGATATTCGTGAAGGTGAAGCGCAAAATTTTGCGGTTTTGCGCTAGTGATGTGCTCTCTGTGGAGCGCACCCACGACTCTGATCCGACTATTTTTAGTCCGATTACGACTCCGACAAAACGGATTCACTAGATCCGCCCGGAGACGGAATCGCCCAGAGTCGTCCAGAGTCTTCCGGAGTCGGGCAGAGTCATCCGTAGTCGTCCGGAGTCGTCCAGAGTCATTCGGAGTTGTCCGGAGTCGTCCAGAGTCGGCCAGAGTCGGACGGAGTCGGCCGGAGTCGGCCGGATTCGTCCGGAGTCGGCCGAAGTCGATCGGAAACGGAGTCATTCGAAGTCGAGCCGTGTGGTTGAATGTGCTTGTGCTCAGGCATTTCATTCCGATGTGTTTTTTGTCTTTCACTTTGCGGATGAACTTCGTATACATGCCTTTATTTCCAAGGCCGACACCGAACGACTCTGAACGACTCCGGGCGACTCCGACTCCGAAAGACTCTGTGCGACTCCAAACGACTCTAACCGACTCCGGATGACTCCGACTCAAAATAACTACGGACGACTCCGGACGATTCTGCGCGATTCCGGACGACTCCGGACGACTCCGTAGGACCCCGACTCCGAATGACTCCAAGCGACTCTGGATGACTCCGGACGACTTCGACTCTGAATGACTCCGGGCTACTCCGGACGACTCCGGACGACTTCGACTCTGAATGACTCCGGGCTACTCCGGACGACTCCGAACTACTCCGAAAGACCCCGAATAATGCAAGGCGGACCTACTTTCCGGAGTCGATTCCGAATTTATCGGAATCGGATCGATTTCGATTCCGAATTTATGCCAACTTTACCCATCACTATTTTGCGCTTCCGCCAATTGTTGGTAGCTGGCAACGTAGCAACACAACGCATCAAGTGTCAATAGTGCCAAATAGTGTTTGGTCCAATTAGCAAACTTTCCCGAACCGTTGCAACCCAACCGTGCTCCATATTTCGAGTTGCTCCCGTTTTGCCAACGCGAATGATACGTCATCGCCGGCACTCTGTGTGCACTCAATGCCAATGGGAGCGGAGGAACTGCAAGGGAGCGATGATATCGCCGTCAAACCTATTGCCAATGCAACGGGATGTACCTCTTGTGGGCTGCCCCTGAAGACAAACTTTCGAGTAATGAATTTACCTTCCCATCTGTCTCTCTCTCCCTCTTCCCTTTCCTCAACCGTTTCGGGGGACAACGCACAGACGAGCCGGTGCTAAAGTTTCCCGTGCTCATTCAGCTGGAATCGGTCCTGTGGCTGACGGCATCCGTAATGCTGCTGGCCGGACTGTACAAGGTAAGAGAGCGGAAGTGTGGCCTCGACCTTGTTCGGTTGTCGCTTATCTTTCCTACCATTGGAAAATACCCAACAGGAAAGCAAGATTTACATCACCCCCTTCCTGGCGCTCTTCATCGCGGACGGTGTGGTGGTGATCGTGCAGGAAACGATCAACCTCTGCACCGGGCGCATTTCCGAGCTGGGCACGATCGACACGCGCCAGCTGGTGGTAATGATACGTAAGTACACGCCCAACAGCCCTCTAACCATCGGGGATTAAACTGACACTCATCCCATATCTCTTCCGTTCCCTACACTCCAGTGGCAAACGTGTACGTACTCGTTAGCCTGATCGTGCTCTACCGGATGTTTGGCAAGGAGCCACTGCCAGCGACGCAGAACAACTTCGTGCGCTTCGACAACGAGCAGGACGTGGAGACGGGCCACGGGATGGGTCCGGTCACGGCGCCACCACCTGCCGGTCCGGCCAATGTCAACGGTTCGTTGAACTCGCCCAGTTTCGCCGGGAACGGTGTCACGGCACAGCACGCGACCTAAGGGAGCGCCCCGCCCGAAGCAGCAAGCAAGGGAGCGAAAGCCGGCCAGTCCCACGGCGTGCATATGTTAGTAATATGCGCTAGTGAAAGTGATGTACATACTCGTTTTGTAAGTGTCAGCGGTGCGGTTTTGGTCGTGCCATCCGCACGCGCGCGTGTGTGTGATCAATATGGCAGCGATGGAATGTGTTTTTTTTGCCGGCGGAATGATGATGAGGTGATGTGAAGCTGCCAGTAGCCCGACGAGAGCAGCCAGAAATGCCGCAGCCTGAAATTCCAGCGCAGTCTATTGTGTAAGTGTTGCATTGTCGTGTAAATGTTTGAAACAGACTGAGGCGAAATCCTTGACGTATGACATTTAAGCATAAGGGTATATCTTAACACAAAAGCCATTAAAGTACGCCTGAGTACAGCCCGTGAGAGAAAGTTTGCAGTGAAGAGTCGCACATCTTCCCATGCTTGCTGTCTCTTCCTACTCGGTTGCCCTGTTTTTGCTGCTCCCTTGCTGTCTTACATTAAGCTAGGTATACACGGCAAGGCATCGAGATAAATCAAACGAACGGACGCGGCGATGGATGGACGGAGGATGGAAGCTAATTCCGAAAATATTGCAACTTCATTTCATGTTAATGATCCGGTAAAGGACGCCAAATCGATTCACCTTCGAGGCGGGTAGTGAAACTCTCTGCATATAACCCAGCGCCCAAAAGGGGGAGTTAAATATTTCACGCGAATTTCTCGCTATTGGCAGGGCGCTATTGGGCTTTTTAATTAACACGTGAATATTTATTGCCCGAAGGGGCATTTTTGGGGGGTAGGGTGGTGATGGTAGCTATTTCGTTTCGCTCGTCCAGATGGTGTGAAAGTGGAAGGTGTGTGGAACGGTTGATTAGAGGATGGAGAAGAATGATGTACCATGACGGTATTGGGGAGGTTAACTGTTTAGAAAATTGAACACAACAGTTAGCCTCCCCAATACCGCCAATGCCGTTTAGAAAACGGCCAAACAATTGGTTCGTAGAAAGGTGCAGTCCAATCAAGGTTAGGAATAGCCTGAAGCATGAATCACTTTTGCCATGGGATAGGGGAAAAGAAGGAAGAAGAAACAGGAATTACAATTCAGAACGAAGTTATTATGTCAAACGTCTTACGATAAGACGTTACAAAACGTTAGAAGATCTCTTAGTAGCCATCATTACTCTTTACAATTTACTGTAGCACCATCAAACATCAAACTAAGTCAATAAGTATACCGAACGTCTTATAATAAGACGTTAAAAGGCGCTAGAAAACCTCTTAGTAGCAATTATTTCTCTTGACAATTAACTGTAGCGTCAACTATTCAAAAACCAAATTAGTAATTACGCCAAACGTCTTACGATAAGACGTTAGAAAATCTCTTATCTCTTGAGCAATCGATTTCTCGTGACAATTAACTGTAGAAATTCCCCTTTCTAGAAATTTCTCAAGATAAGACGCTGGAAGATCTTTTAGTAGCAATCAATTTCCCTTGACAATGAACTGTAGCGCCATCTTTTGTGCAATCAAATTAGTAATCAAGCCATACGTAACAGCTGTGTACTCTGTCATAAACACAGCAATAATAAACCGTTTATGAGTGTCACACTGGTAGGAGGGGCTTGATCTGCTCTAAATAAGCTCCCGGTAGTGAAGCTGTACCGCTGCAATGACGGCAGCTTTACGGTTTCCGGTCGCGAACCAATGTATGCCGGGCTAGTGTAACCCGGAAGACATGCAGACAGTAACCGCACTACCCCTCGCCTGAGTGATACTCCCGCGTGTGGTCTAAGCTTACCTGCGCTACCTTCTCTCCACGCAGCCACACTAACTGCGGTTATTATTTATGGTCATCTCTGATTTGCGTACTTCGCGAGGCTGGTTACACAAACAGAAGCACTGTTTGCGTGCGGCTCACGCTGTGTAGGATGTCCGTGTGTCCCCGGTGACTCGGTCAGGCTCCAGGGGCAGGGTCAGTGCTAGAGCAGTTTGCATAGCTCTCTCTCTCTCTCATTCCCTCTGGGTACAAAATTTTAATTCGTTCACAAATTGTAATTATCTCCAGGCGCATTGTTGTCGCTCGAATATCTACATCACTCGGTCGCGTCCACCCCGTAAACCCCCTGCCCTTTATTGCGTATCACGCAACCGCGATTTGCTGCACCGTTTAGCGCTCCGCTGTGTGTAGCGCGTCTTTGTGTGTTCGTCCGACAGTAATGTTGGCTTTTTTGTAGTTGTTGTTGTTGCCCTCCTCCCACCACTCCGCTGTTACACGCATTGTGTTCCGATCCGAAGGGGTTTTAAAGCGTTTTGAGCAATCACGATAGACCCACACACACACACATCGCTCCGGTGCGTACGTATCGCGAGTAACTAAACTGTTGTACGCAACAAAAAAAACGTGGAGAGGAAAACAGTGATCCACAATGACCTACCCAAGCATTGGAAATGGGTGAGCGGTTTAACCTTTCTTGTTGCATGGCTTTCGATTGTGTTCTGTCTAGTGCTTCTTTTTTGTTTTTTTTTTTACCGAGGCTCAAATAAACATGACTTTCGTTATTGTGGGCCGCGTGATTACGGTAATTTAGCGAGGTTTCGTGCCTATCTTTTGATTTGTCATGGATGAATGCTACATGGTAGCATTTTTTTGAAATTTAGTCACGCCTTTTGCCGGATGTGGACCTCATTGTAGCAACTAGAAAAGAGGAAAAAACATGTTACTTATCCAACATACCCCGCGGGAGGTGAAATCTGGCATAATAATGGTGATATGGAGAAGAGCCTTAGTGACAACGTTACGTCCTTCAAACACTTTCATTCCAAGAAAAATAATACATTCCGTGCTGTCCATGATAAGCAAATACACAAGACACTGCAAGAAGTCGCAAGATCTCTTCAGGAATCTTACCCTCCAATGTGGTCTGATTACAAGACAGGACTACCCGAAATTAATTCTTATCATCCTGGATTACACTCTGCGGCCGGTTGCGTATCGTTCACGCCGCTTTCCAAGCCCTATCTCTCGCAGAAGGAAGCAGTTTATTTGGGCAAGACAGCGAAACGAACGATAACGTCGGCTTGCTGCATGCATGATCTTCAGGAAATGTGTGCAGAGAAGCGTTGATGAATTGGTACGCCGACGCTCGGTTCCTCCTGTCCAAGTTTGATTGAGCTGTGTGTTGGTGAGAGGGTTTGTGTTAATTTGTTTCGTTTGGTTGTTGCTATTTTTCTGAGCAACTCATTTACTCTGAGCGCTGTTGAAAGAGGAAGATGCTAATCGAAGTAAAAGCTGGAATCATTCGCTGAAGAAACCGGTGCATCGAGCTTGTGGCAGATGAAAACTAATGAACCGATTTTAGTTTTTGTATAGTGATGTTGTTGAGTTAGTATTCAGAGGCCTCAAACACTGTTTAATTAGCTATGTATTTTGAACATGAACTTTTTGATAGTGAAAGATAACATCATAGACGTCATGGAGTTAAGACGACATCGAGGCTTTAAGGCTCCATATCAAAATCTTGAAGAACCCATCGATAGCTCCAAAAATTCTAACAAAACATCTTTTATTTTGGAAATCCAATCATCAAACTAATCATCAAAACGCCTGGTGGAGCCTAAAAGCATCAAAATCAGTATATTTTCATCCCAAAATGCCTAACAAAAAAACCCAAAATTTATAGTAAATAATTGAGAAGTTAATTGTAGAGCAACTGATTTCAACGCGTTGGAGAGATTGTTTCGTCAACATGCCTCGTTAACCAATCTATTCATCTAATAATTGCTTCCTCTAATTAAGATCTCTCTCACTCCTTCCACCCTTTCTTTGCAGCATCAACATAACCACTCGATCGATGAATATTGGAGCGATTGTACTATCCCTTTCACCTTGCCACAAACACGAACGCGAATGAGGTTCATCCAAATAGCCAGCATCATCTAAATGAGCATCATCATCACTAAAAGGAAACTGATCTACCACATCTAAGTACACACACACATACACACAAGCGACTGCAGCCACACGACGGTGCAGAAACTCACTCACGTGCTTTACCACAATTGGCCAATTAGGGCAACTGCATGAGAAACTCCGCTCATCGTACAGACACCGCCGCCGATCACGCACGAGAAAGACACAGTTCGTGTGTATATATGGCTTAGTAGTTGGGTTATCCAGTGCGTGGTTTTAGCGTGAGATTTAGTGTTCGCGTGTAATGTAACCACACATTCGAATGGAAAATGATCCTCTCCGAGAGACACAACCCATTCCCAACCATCATGTCACCACCGAAGCTGCGTGTGGTTGTTGTTGCTGTTGTTGCTGTTGCTGGCCCAGCTAATCATCTACCGGAGTCGGAGCGTTTAAGAAAGCCGAAAGTTTTGATACGAAGTATCCTCGCACGTGGACGGCAGCAGAGATGAGCTTAAAACGATCGGCCACCATTTTTTGTTTGTTTTTAGCGTTACGTCATTATTTTATTTAGTGTTTAGCTTAAAGGGTAGCTAGCGTAGGACGCGATACGCACACGTAAATATATGTGTATTATGTTATCATTAATCGGTGGACAGTGTGTGACGTGAAATAGGGCAGGAGAGCTGTAGAACGCCAGACAGAGAGAGAGAGAACACGTCACGCACACAAGTATGATAATCCCCACCCCAATCTCACTATGGCCAGTTAGTAGGGTAGGTGCGTGCCGTGCCGAGAGGATAAGCCGAGACCGACGACTTTCCTTCTTCGAACAGGGTTAACAAAGCACACATGGTCGCTGCTGCTGCTGCTGCTGCTATCTAAGCTCTTGTAACAGCGTAACTTTCCCGGACAGGGTTTTTGCGCTAATCCCCAGGCAGGCGACGGCCGGGTAATTCAAGCCGGAGGAGCAGTTTAGAACGCTAAAGGTCATGCACACAAACACATAAAGTGCACCACCGAAGCCAAATAATGAAATAGATAAATAAACGATGAAAGCGAGAGACAGCGACCCCGCCACCGGACCGTGTTTTGTTACAAACAGCATGTACAGGCAATAACGCAACTAGACTGCGCGGAAAAGGGCACAGAGACCCCGGGGAGGGGCACGCGAGAGAAGCAGGACGTGTAGAAAATATAGCATACAATCGGAGAGTTGAAAACAAACGATACGTTAGGTTCCTTGTTTTGTTGCTGGTTGGCTCTCATCCGATTACTCGTTTGCCGCGCGCACATTAACAAACGCCACATGAAAAATGAAACGTATTCCCAAACGGCACCGTGGGTTGGGGGAGTTGGGGGCTTGTGTAGGAGGTTTTAAATTCTGCTCGCAGCTTTTTTTTAATTCCTTTTCAAAGTTTGTTTGTGTATCTGTCTGCTACCGCCGCGCCAACGTATAAAAGTACGCAAAGCATGGAGCTGCCCCCACGAAAAGAATTATTGCATTGCACATCCGGGCTGAGTGAGATGGAGGCTTAGCCGGAGAAAGAAAGCGGGGTCAATGCGGCTTATTGCGAGGTAATTGAAGAATGCCTCACAGGGTGGGCTTACAGTTACAGGGTTGGAAATTCGAGCAGTCTCACAGCTGTTGGCACAAATACTAAAAAAAATGCGATTATGATCGAGGGAGCGGCACTTGCGTTGGGAAGTTGTTGGAGCGAAATGCGCGACTCCTGTAATGCCACAGCATCATCATCAAGTGCCATGATGCTCTCTAATGTCCGTAATCGGGCCCCCTGTTTCAAGGTTGCCTTCAGACACACGCCAATGCCACGCCACCTTACCCTTCCGTGCTAGTCTAATTTCCTCCTAATGCCCGACCGACCGCACGCCACCTGCGGTGCCAACCGAAAACGCGTTTGCGTGCACCACAGCGCGCTTGATGCGCGCCAACTGATACGCGGCAGTACGCCTCCCAGAATACGCCAACAGCGCCGTAGGAAACCCATCGCACACTGTGCCTCGACCGTGTGAACGAGGTTTCTCCAACGGGGGAAGGGGATAAAGGTAGCGCCGCAAAAAGCAACGTCACGCGCGCGTACCAGGGGGTTGTGATGAAAAATGGCGGATAAGCGAAAGTTTGCCGCTCATCCCTCCCACTGCTACCACGGCGTGGGAGAGTTTTTATTGAGGCGAAGGTCGGTAAAAACGCGATAAATGGAACTCTGTAAGACTGCTGAGAGCACACCTAAGTAAAACCGAAGCAAAACAGCACCCAGAGTCCCAGTAATGGACGGGAATGGTCGCTTCCTGTGAGCATCTAATATTCTTGGAGCCGCCGAACCACCACTGTTGCGCATTACAACGCTGCAAATACACCCATAAATAAGTCTTCCAGGTAAGTGTTTTTGCCTCCCAACATTTTAACGAATTCCTTGAACAACTTCAAGGTGCCTGATGACTGCTGTTTAAATACCAACTTCTTTCTGGGATATTGACTGTTCGCCAGGTTCGCAAGGTTGCGCGCGCAAGAAGTGTCTGAAATGTGTTGTTTTGGAATTTCTCATCACATTCCAGCCATCACTTTGGAGCTGGCATGGCATATATGCAAAGAGAGCCTTATCCGTGTCATAGTTGGAGGTATTGTGCTGTCATGTCAACCGGCACGGCGGGGTCTCGTTAACCCCCCCTTTGCAGCAGACACAATAGTGTCTATCATGCACAAATTGTTTGAAAATTTGGCACAAACTTTGTGACGGCGTGCAAACCCGAGGAGCAAATGCTGATAATTTGCCTTGATTTGAAAGATGGAGGTTGTTGTGATCTCCTCCCGCCTCCCCAACACTAACCTGCATTGGATGCCGCAGAATGTCATTGTAGTAGGACGTCGTCGAATGTGGAGGTAACGATTGCTGCTGCTGGAATTGTTGGCTGAGTGATTGGGCCTGTTGCTGCTGCTGCTGTTGGCTTTGTTGCTGTTGCTGCTGCTGTTGCTGGTAGTAGGACATCTGCAGGCACTGCACCGGCGAGGGCAGTGTGCGACCGGAGCTGGGACGCAGCTGCGGCGTCGTCTGGGACGGCTGTATCACCCCGTAGTTCTGATGGATGATGGATTGCGACAGCAGCTGCCGCTGACTGGGCGGGCCCCCATCAACACCACCACCACCCATGCTTACCGCATTCCCGGAGGCGATTATCCGCTTCGGACTGTTCATGCCGATGCTAAGGTTCGGGTGGTGCATTTGGGGCTGTTGCGACTGGGAACCTTGGGCCTGTTGGTGGAGTCCGTGCTGCTGCTGCTGTTGCTGCTGAAGGTTGTGCAGTTGCTGCTGCTGGTGCTGTATCAGCTGCTGCTGCTGCTGGAGATGCTGCTGCTGCTGGTGCTGCTGCTGCAGATGGTGGTGCTGTTGCTTGAGCAGCAGCTGCTGCTGGGACAGCAGCTCGGCACTGAGCGGTTGCTGGAACGGTGGCCTCAGCGGAGGCTGTCTGCAAGTGCAATGCTGAGCGTTAGAGCCTTCCACTTCGCAGGGATTCGCTCGAGTACGGGGGCCCACACTTACCTGAGCGGTACCTGTCGGACCGGCGTCCCTTGCAGGGACCGACTGGTGGAAGAACACATCGACGTGGTCAGGCTGGCCGACTCCCAGTGCTGCACCAGCGCGTTCAGGCGGGCCTCTTCCAGCGCTTGCTCCGTCTCGCTGCTCGAATCATAGTCCGGGCCCTGTTTTTGGGAGTGCGAGGAGTTGCAAGGGTTAGATTCACATTACATTGAGTTCGTTAGCCAGCTCCTCCTGTCGAGTACTTTATCTTAAAGTGCTCTTAACGCTTTTTTGGACTACATGATTCATCGGCATTCCTGGAATCCATAAGGATGTCTCCCAAAAACTCAATCACACCACTCACAAACACGCACACACATTCATCCAACGTTGCGTACGCACACATACAACCGTCGATAAACAGAATTGATTGGATTCGAAACTCAATTACCCTCTCAACACCCTGTAGGGCCTTGTGAGCCTCCCAACTCTCCAAACGAACGAACAGGCTTTCGGCACACATGTTGCGTCGGCCGGAAAAATGAAACACAAACAAAAGACACACACACCCACCCACACCGAAACAGAAAACAATTCAATTTTCCTCCTCTCAGTGAAAAAAGGCAAGTAACTTACCTCTTCGATCTTCTGATCCAGCATGCGGAAGAAATTCTGTTGGCTGGAGGATATTTCCCTGCGGAGGAGCGCCGCCACCCAGGATTGAACGAGGACGAGAGGAAGTGAATGGCCGCAGCAGCATCGGCAGCAAAGCATTGGGAAAAGGATGGAATAAAGAAGAGAAGAAAAAACACCGTTTGACGATTGCTGTCTCTGGAAAATCTCTCCCTCCCTGTGTCCCCGAATGGTTCAGGACCCAACCACACTCTCACTGCCCGGTGGCATACTTACTGACTCTGAAGCAGCGAGCCATTTTTGCGTAGTATGGACACGATCTCGCCGTTGGGTGGTTCCGGCGAACCGTCGTCCCGCAGCGAATGCTCCTCGTCCAGCTTCTCCTTCTCGCCGTTGAGGTCGCCCCGATCGCCCCGGTCGCCCCGCTCGTCGCTCCGACCGTTCTGTCCGTCCTCCTCGTCCGCTTCTGCATCCTCTACTTGGTGTGCGGGAGAAAAAAAAAACACGGAAAAGTAAAGATTAATTTAAGAGCAAGCAGAAAGTGAAACAAAAAACCACAGTCACGGTGTGACAACCGGAACGGCGGATGCAGAAAACAATATAAATTATTGCTCTGGCCCGAGTTGGGTGGAATGTATTTCGGGTGGTAAAAACAGAATAAAGGTCACAGTAGTTTCCGATGGCTCGTTGAGTCGATCGATTTTTGGACCGACGCACTCTCCCACACACATACACATTGTTGTCCTGTTGACCTTTTGCACTGGGCTTGTAATCGAATTTGCGTTGTACTTCAGGCTCCAGACTTCCCCTCTGGTCCCTTGGATCCACTCTTGCTGGGATGCGTTAAATCAGTATGGAAAAATGTCAAAATTCACACTTCAAATCTCATGCAAATTCTGTGCAAAGCCTGCTTGTTGCCAGGCATCACGATCTAGTGAAGCAGATAAACACGTTGGAGAGCAAGTTTTTGAGGCATGAAATCTGCTTTCCAGAAGAGATTTGTTCATCGAATTGTACTACGGCATAATACGGTTCGGGAAAGATGTTGAAACACGAAATCGATTGTCATCATGCAATGAATGTATGAAAGTTCTGATGTTAGAAAACAATATGACGTCTTTTATTCGATAAATTCAGTCCTCTCTACACACTTAAGTAGGAACCAAATGCCAGCTGTTTGGCGAAACATAACTTCAACGGACCCTTACCTAAGACTATTCGGGAGCTGTGACTTGAATTTGACATGCCTTGACACACTCAAGTCAATCACACGCGTCTGTACACATGACGGGCAACAACTGCTCTGTGTGCTTCAAATAGTCAACTGCAAGATAAAGGTAACGACCAACGCCACAATCACAACAACAGTTCTTTCAAATCGTCAATGTCTCATCAATGGGTAGTGCGCCGGCGTCAGTTTTGGTGCGTTTTCAATGTTTGATGCTTTTATGCGATAACTACGAAATGTCGTACGTACATCAAACAAACATTGGTTTGGGGAGCGATATGTGACCTTCCCTCTCAGTGACTCACGCAAGCCGCTCGCTCGAGAGCTACCATTTCAAGCTCAAAACCTTAAGTATTTTTTGTACACAACAGGAAAGACAGCACTTACACCTTGACCAATGGGTTGCCAGCATCTGATTCCGGATCCCGGGAAGCGGTACGATCTTTCGAGTTTTGAGTTAACTCCTTCATAATGCGTCTGATGGCGTTTGCAGGTGATTCTGACCCGGAAACGTTGCAATTCCTTGCTCGGAACAACTTCCTTAGGATGTACATTATGTAGTAGAAGTACACTTTTACATAGTGACAGTTGGAAGGAACATGGAACAAATACCGCGTTAAGATCGCACGCAGCAAACATCAGATAACGTGTGTCTATGGGCCTTACCGAACCAAATGATTAGAGCTAGGAGGAATTTATAATTCTCCCCTATATCGTTCCAGATCACGTCTCCAGCAGCAACAGTGAGCACTTCCAGGCCAAATATAAACCCGATCGGGATAAGAAAATGGTCAATTTCCTGTCGATCGTAATCCAAAGCATGAGAAATGTATACGACACAGAACTCAGCGCAATGGTTCTGAAATTCGTACACTACCTACGTACCAACAGGACCCCCAACAGATGAGTAAATTCGGCAAACTTCCAATATCTGTTAAACACATCCTCTACGAGCGGATGATTACGCACTTCGAGCCCTGAACAGAAAACGTCGGGTCAGTTGCGTGTTGTTAGGCGTATATCCGGAAAGATCTTACATTCGGCTAAAGGGTATTGGTGGCCACTCTGCCTCTGCACAACGTCCCGTACGTGTATCACTATCATGATCACTACAATGTAGCTGTTTAACTTGATAAAATACACGAATTTGGGGTCCATTCTGGAAGGTGAACGATCACTACTATGGTGACTTCCCTGTGTAAACTGAAACCACTCTCCAGCTCAAGGTCTCGCCCGAAAGGTGCACCCTGCACAAGAATATCTGCGATAAAGATCGTTCGCAACTTACACGAATTTGCCATTACGACTAGATACGGCTAGGTGTCGACTACGCTGTACAGTAAAGGAACTCCCTCGCGCTGTTTCTTTCCATCTTACTGTACGCTGACTAATGGGTAACCGGTAGCTCCAGGTGGGACAGATGATTTGCGATTCTTCGTTCGAAACAGCTGCTTCAAGATGTACAGCGTGTAGTAAAAGTACGCTAATAGTGCTGGATTTGGAAGGAATGAAGAAAGGAACGTCGATCAGACACTACACAAAACGATCGTTCGTTGCGTTTTCCAAATCGATCAGCATGCCTTACCGATCCACACGACCCCATCTTGACCCCTGCGCAGGAAACATTCCTCCGCCTCATCGTTCCAGCGCTTGATCACGTCCCCGGCGGCAACTAGCAGCACTTCCAGCCCGAGCATGAACCCGATCGGGTACAGCAACAGTTCCACTTCCTGTCAATCATAAACCGTGGCATAAGAACTCCATACGACCCTCCACCGTACAGATGACAGATTCGTACACGAACGAACCGGCGCTACGTACCAACCAGAGTGCCTGATAGAGCGAAGCTACCGCCGTAATCCACACAATCTGAAACACTCCATCGACGACGGGATGATTGCGCAGTTCAAGCCCTGAATGGAATAGCAAAACAGACGTCGTGGTGAGCACTTAATGCGCCACGTATACGTTTCATGGCAAATTGCTGCTCACCCGCAACGAAAGGATACGCGCTCCAGTTCTGCATTTGCATGAGCCATCGGTGTGCGCTTACGACTACAAAGAACCCCACCAGCAGCACTATAAGGCAGCCGTTAAATTTGATATACAGAACAAACTTGGACTGCAGCATGGCTGTAGTAACGTCACTCCTGCTTCTCACTAACGTGCGCGTGATGACACTCGGCGGGAAACTGATACCGTACCCGGGTCGGTATTTCGTTTACGGCCCTATGATGAGCAGCAGCAGCAGCAGCAGCGTACAGATAATGTTTCTTTCAACCAGTCCCATCAGAACCCAGTGTCTTATCGCTTGTTTACGGCCAGTGAGTTCATTTTCCCTGGGTTTGGGCGCGACCAGGACCGCCGCCACGCCGGTTTTGCTGTCTGCTCGGCAACGGCAACAACATGATGATTAATCGCTAACGAAGGACCAAGTAAAGCGTGACTGTTGCAGCAATCGATTTACGTCATCGGAAATCGGTTGCGCTGAGCAGGGTGATTGGGCGAAGGATTCTGATGCTGCCTGCGGCTGCTCCGAGATAGCGAGCGTGCCAGAAGTTACTGGATTGAATGATTGAAGAAAGGCATCTTGGATTCTTGACATGTTGGACTGTTTTAATGTCACGGGGGGATTTTTTTTGCATGTTTCAAAATCACACTTAAAATACTCGTGTATAAATAAAAGTAGGTCCTAAATCTTATCGCTGTAAGCTTAACAGTAACAATCGCTTTCTCTCGTCCTCTTTCTCTCTCTAGCTGTAAGTGTCGTCCGGATCTTCGCCGAAAAAGAACTTCACCGGCCTGCGTGCCTGCTCGATGTCCTCCACCGCCTCGTCCTTGTACTGGCTGTCGAACGCCCGGTACAGTATGACCAGCGTGTATCCCACGTACAACGGCACCACTGTCGGAAGCACGAAGGGAACGTACCAAACAAGTCAGAAGATGTGTGTATGTGTGTGATTAAATTACGGCAAACGATATCTTACGTAGAAACACGGCTGCCTCGGCCGACAGGACCACCTCAACCAGGTCGCGATGCTCGAGCTTGCTGACCAGCTGCACCAGCACCAGGCTCCATTCGACCAGAAAGATGGTGGCGAACGGAAAGATGGCCTCCTTCCGTTCACAGATCAGCCCGAGCAGGAAGATCAGCCCTGCCGCGATCCACGCAATCGAGAAGATGAGCTGCTCGAGCGGCCTCGAACGAAAGAAAGCGTCTGTTCGAGGATATCATCAGGCAGAACCGAAAACAACAAAACACACAAATTACACACAAAGTCACCGAAAAGAAAAAAAGATCCCCCAAAAGTATTATCACTAAAAATAACTAACAATTCGTCTCAAACGCTCGTGACACTTGTTTTCAGGGGGGATTGCGTCGTGTGCGCGTGTCGCCGCGTTTCCTTCGTTCACTTACATTCGCTTGCTGAACGGCTCAGCTGATCTTCGTTGAGAATACTGGCGACAAAGATGCAGCCGAAAAATAGGGCAGAGATGGCGATCGCGTACCCGTGGGCTTTCACGTACCGCCGCAGTGGGCGTTCCATGTTGCTGCTGCTGCTGCTGCTGCTGCCGTGGGTTAAAGCACCGTTGCAAGAGCCCTTAAGCCCACACACTACCACACAAACACACGCGCGCGCGCCCGTTCAGTCGAAACCCACTCCAGGACGGTCGATTGTTCTCCTCCGGCTGGGAACTGGCGAATGACTGCGGCAACGTGCGTCGGATGGGATTGGGACCTCTCCGATTGAATCCCCGCGATACGATACACTCCGATGCGATCAAGCTGCTCTGCACAAACGCACGTACGCACACACACACACTCGAGGGGGGAGTTATGTCGGGAAACTCGTTTGAGGCGGTCAAGCGCTCGCTGCGTACTGGCCCGGTCGGGCCATGATCAACATAACGGCCCGTCGGCGTGCGCGATAATCCGGCTCGGAGAAACCGGGTGCAGTCACCAACACCAGGGCGAGAGAGAGAGAGAGAGAGAAATGGTGACGACGCAAACAACCTCACCCCACAAGTGGATTGCCCTCTGCTGCCGTGCGTGAATCTTGGGATACCGTGCTCACGTCACTGTTAGAACTGGGCGAAATGTGCGCGCGCGCACACAAACACCACCAGCAGAAGGTGTGATCGGGAAACCTGATCACCACCGTCGCAGCATGGGCGATGCTTGAGGGAACCCGCGGGAATGTAACGGGAGACGGTGGCGATGAGATAAGACGAGACTGAGACAGAGAGAGCGAGATAGAAGAAAAAACACACGCGTCTAATGCGACGAACCCGAGTTCGTTCGTTCGCATGATCGTTGCGGGATCATGCGTATGATGCGACCGTTTTGATAGGGAAGCAAGTTTAAGGGGGGCTCGGAGAGGGAAGTTGAGATGTGTTTTCATGCTTTCTACCCGCACTTTATTTTGAGTGCGTTGGGTGCATCAGGCGTATGAGTTTTAAAGCAATATCATTAACATTTTCGTCACGTGTTCAGTGTTTCTTGTCTGCGCTATGTAAATTAGAACATATTTTTTGTTTTTAGGAACCTCTAAATGAAATGCTAAAACATCAAGATAAGTGATAAGAACGAAGTCAGGGTCATGCTACAATCCGATACAGTTCGACAACGATTTGGCCTCAACAGATCGAGACACCAGACAAAGTGTTCTATTTAAAAGCGTCATTGCCAAAGTCGTTAAAATGTTTGTTACGTACATTATAAAGCGCTCAACATCGATGAGTGTGTTTCGACACCTCTCTACTCGTCACAGTAGTAAACAAATCTTTGCATCGCATTGTAAGAAGTGGATTGTACAAAACAGTAATGGCTCTTGAAACGTTTTGAATGTCAAGTAAGAAAACATACGAACAATGAGTATAGTGTTAACCACGTTGATTGACTTACTGTCGAATTTCTCATTTATCAGTGCAATATTTTGTATTATGGATATTAAATCCCATTTAAATCACCTAAAAAACTGAATAACTCTGTTCCATTTGACCATATTGATACAGTCGCACATTGTTGAAATATTTCAAACGATCTTTCAAATCGTTCAACACCGTTTCAACGCGCAACGTCGTCATGATCTTGAACTCGATCTCAATCTCTCGAGCCAGCACCATACGCACGCACACGTTTTTTTTTTGGTACGTTTCTCTCAAACATTTCTTTGAAAAGTTACTCATTTTCATTACTTTTATGTTGAGTTTATATTAATATAAACTAAATTGAGAGTTGAGTGTTGAGAAACTATCTGTATATGTGTATACGTATAAATTAACATATACTTTTTTAACTAAGTGTAAATTGATGTAAACTATATTTATGTCTATTTATTGGCCTATCTATGTATATAAATATTGGGCCAGTCCTATGGTACAGTCGTCAACTCGAGCGACTCAATTACATACCTGTCATGGGTTCAAGTCCAGAAAGAACCAACAGGTCACTGAAAAGGCTATCTAACTTTTGAGAGAAACTTACGTCATAACTAGAAAAAAAACATCAACAATCATTTCAAAGTTATGGCCTGGTTGGCTGCGATTGAAGTTGTAACACATTTTTATTGAAAAAAAAAATTGATAGTATTTTTAAAATTCAAATTTTACACTGATATGATAACAAAAAATATTATGCACCTATACGCCAGATTTCATGCAAATCTAACGATAAATTCAAAAGATATATAGTTTTGACGTAGCGTATGAAAACTTAAATGATTTTAAAAAAAATAATATTTTTTGATATTTTTTATTTTCGGCACATTGTTACAAAACACCTTTTCCGAGGCATTTTCAAAATGTGAAGTCGCTTCGATACATGTCAAAACATGTGGGATACCCGAGTATGCGGGTTGTCAACTTACGTGTGTAAATTTGGTTGCCAACTCTACGGTTAAAAGGTACCTTAGATTCGCTACTGGCGTTTGGGATGTGTAAACAGTGTGTAACAATGCAGAAGATCGATCTTCTGCATGCTTACGCACTGTTTACAAGATCGATCTTCTGTACTCTTACGCACTGTTTACACGTGCCAATCGCCAATAGCGAACCGAAGGTAGCTTTAACCGTAGTGTTGGCAACCAAATTTACAAACGTAAGATGGCAACCGACATACTCCGGTATCCCACATGTTTTGACGCAAAAAATTAACGGTTTTTATATGTAAACGATGCTTTCTATCTTTTAATGCCGTTCGCAAGTAATGATTCCGGCGAAATACTTACTCCCGTCCGTTTCAGTCTGTGCCATCACCGATGTAAGCACCACCACCATCTGCAGCGTGAACAAGACGATCATTCTGAACATGACGGCGAGTTTCTGACCGTTCCTTTACTTGCGTAAATTTGGTTGCCAACTCTACGGTTAAAGGTACCTTCGGTTCGCTACTGGCGATTGGCACGTGTAAACAGTGCGTAAGAATACAGAAGATCAACCTTGTAAATAGTGCGTGAGAATGCAGATGATCGTGAGCCGTAAACGCGATGAGCTGCTTCAGTTCCGAGAAGTGCCGGTAAAACGGAAAAACGACCGCTAGCTGGAGTATTTAAGGCAGCTTCTTCGGACTGGCAGCGTTAGTGCACTTTTACCAGATACACAATGGACAAATACCTGCGGTTCTTCATCAAATTTCAGCCGTACATGATCGTCTTGTTTACGCTGCAGATGGTGATGGTGCTTACACCGGCGATGGCACAGACTGAAACGGACGGAAGTAAGTATTTCGCCGGAATCAGCCGCTCATCGAGTAACAACACGCACACTTGTTCTATTTCAGTCGAAAATCTACGCTTCGGAGGCAAGGTGGCAGTAGTATTCGGCTTCAGCTGGACCCTCGCTGTGGTAGCGCTGATCACTGCGATACATAAGGTATGCATGGGAAGCGGAACACACCACAACATAAGGATTGTTATTGATCATATTGTTTTTTTTCTCTCTCCCTCTCTCTTCCCTTTCCTCACAGGAAGACAAACGACTCATCTATCCGTACGCGTGCTTGTTTGGGTTTGAGCTTCTGCTTCTAGTACTGCGCGAATTTTACATCATTGCAGTCCATGGGTTTTTTATCGAAGTTTTAACAATCAAAATGTACGTCGCAGCGCTAGGTAAGTGGCATTTTCACGCTCCTGTAACATGCCCGTGGCTTCATTTCCTACTGATTTTTTAAACTCTTTCCAGTTGTACCGTACGTTTGTGCAAGCCTGTTTGCACTGCACCGGCTGTTCACGGTGGACCCGATCGAAACCCGGCGTGACGAGGGATTTGTGCGCTTCGATCGCAACGAGATGGCGGCCGTCGCGGAAAGCCAAATTAGCTCCTCAACCATCAGCCCCGTGCCCAATCACAATACACCGCAGGTGGTGTAGTAGAACGATAAAACTATGCTACGGTGTACACACTAACCAAGGTTTAACGTTGCGCTGTGACACCATCAACGCCATTGCCATTGCTCGAGTGCCCTGTGTGGGGGTGTATGATTAGGAATAAACGAGAAATCGTCAAGATACCTTTTTAATGGTCATGTTACCAATAAACGCGTTCAGCTTAAGTTAAAAACAAAATCAGGCCCTTTTAAAGTACTTAGCATTTTATTAACACGGTTATTATTAACAGAACGAATGTAATGCGATTGTTATGCGATGTTGGGAAGCGCACTGTGTTTGCTAACAGTTCCACACCATTTGTAAGGACACACACACACGCAAACCCTTGGGAAGCGATAACGTAAAAGCATGAACGATTAGTTCATTCGGGCAAGCACTGTTGATGAGACATGCAAGCAAGCTTAGGAAATGCAAACAGGAACACACACACACAGAAACAGTCTAAACATACACAAACTGATAGCACACACAAGACCACACAGCAGAGACGCAGCAGGGATGCTTAGACAGCAGGGAGTTTATGGTAGGGTAAGAGGATCGCACCTATTCCGCCACGAGTGCCGCCTCCTCCTCGGCGAGTGCAACCGGATTGGCGATGCCGTTGCTGAACCGTACAAAATTGTCACCCGTTTGTGGTTTCGGATCGGTGCTGAACAGCCGGCCCAGCGCGACCAGCGTCATGAACAGATAGCAAGTAATGTCTGGAAAGTTAACGTTTTGCGATAAATGATGCCGTTTGAAAGGGGATGCTGTTCTTTCCTGGGGAGACAACACTTACACAACACGGCCAGCAGCGTGGGAATGTTCACGAACACCATCGTGTACCAGCGTCGATCGTGCCATATCATCACGATATCCCGGATGGCTAGCAACGCCAAATCCACCAGATAGAGCAGCGCGAACGGCAGCAGACACTGCTTGATCTCATAGTGCACTCCGTACATAAAGGTAACGCCAGCGATGAACCAGAATATGCCCAGCACCAGTGCCGTCGTGCCCATGAAGCGGTAGTTATAATCTATGCGACCGTTGAACGGTAAGGACAGTAAGTAGGGATATGGATGCGCGAACGATGCGTAACACTGCAAGCGGTGCAACTTACAAAACTCCATCGGATAGTACGGATCGTTCGATTCGAAAATCACCAGCGTCATCAGTATGGACAGAAGCAGCGTAAACCCGCCGATCATGTATCCTTGGAATTTTATGTAAAACCGTAGGTAGCGCTCCATATTGCTGTGTCTTTGTGAAAATGTCACGCAAATTAACACGCAAAACTGGGCTGTTCTAAGGCGGCGAGGAGCTAATCAGAATCGCGTCTAACACTGTGCACTGGTGGCGGAATGACTGACGAAAAATGTTTGGCTTCGTGGTCGAATCGACAGGGCGCACCGCTAAGGGAGATCGGCAGCCAGAGTACGGAGGTCAGGCCTGCTGATAAGGCGCTGGAGATCGGCACTGGTCGGGCGGCTGTTCGGCACTGGGCTGCAGGGCATCTGGTGGGCGAAAGCGCGTCCGTTGTGCTGATCTTGACCGAGAAAGCGGAAGAACAGCCTCGCGATATGCGCGCACAGATCGGTAATGCAGTAGCTGTACTTATCCGTCACAACATAAGAAGGGTTTTTATAGACTTTCTCGACCATCTTGCTATCAGAGGCACTCTCTCACGATTCTAGGAATAGGTACGCGTTAGACAAGTAACATTTATTCATAAAATTGACTGCAGATTGCGTGTCTATCCATTATCATTTTAGCACTACGCTTGAGTTTGTGTAGTTTGTAATACAAAGATATAAATAAATAACCTTCTTAATTGGCTGTAAAAGCTACGCTGTGTGAAAGAATGTCACCACTGCTTAATTAAGTACCTACGAAACCGTCGCTTAAGATATGTAAATATATCCCCCCAAACGACGGTGAGAGAATTACGACCATTGCTACCTCACTTCAACAAGGAGAAAGGATTTTTGAGCACCTCCTAGGAAATGGCTTGCACGCAGTGGGGCGCCATAATTTCACGCTCATATTCACCACCAATTTCCACAGACACCTGTTGGTATCTGGCTTCATTTCCGGCCCATACACATCACGCACACTGCCGCTGCGTCTTGGGGGAATTGAGTCGGAACTACAAAGCTCCCATGAAATTAGATGTTTGATGGTGATAAGAAACATTTGCATTACTAATCGGGGTTGTGCACGATTCCAAATAGAAAGTGGAGGAGAAAGAAAATAAGTAGAAATTAAGTGCGCGCCTAAGATTGTTTGCTGTGCGGAAGCGGGGCGATGTAGCGCGTCAATGTGATTCTGGTTAGTGATTAGATTCAATGGAACAGACGCGCGTTCGAGGAGGAATTATTAATGCAGGTTTCATTGCTGTATAATGGAGCATAGTGCAGACGACAGAACAAAGCGTTGCTATTCCTTCTGCCCGTACTTGTTGGACTATAGGATGATGGAACGCTGAACAGTTTCTGAAGTTCGTCTCATTCGTTTGACTCTTTCCCTGCAGGTGGTTACTTCACATCAGGTTGGCACAATTAGTTAAACCAGGTCAATTCTATGTGTTAGTTTGTTAATCCCACCACCATCCTTCGCATCTGTTCGCATGTTGTATTTTCCCCAAAGTCAAACCCCGTACGTCTCTAATCCCATCGTAAACCTTAGCAAATGGTCATTTTATTGAACGATGAAAAAATATCAAATTTCCATGTACCTTAGTGCTTCGCTATCAATCGTTGCATATGTCTGTCAAGGTAGAGTGAAGATAAAAACGCTACTTCCACGAAGGACGTTCCAGAGATACCGATGAAGTTATTGCAGAATTCCATTTCTTTCTGTTTTTGTGACGGAATGTTTCTTTTTGGGTTAATGCCCGCAAGACAGTTGTTCTTGGGGATCGATCAAACGAAAACGAGGGGTTGTATCGCATAATATTGGTTTAATGCTATTGCATAAATTATGCATTTTTCGAGGGACAGTGTCGCATTCTGAGATGTTTACCTTTTTTATAAACACTCAAATCTAACCTTTCAGACGTCCAGACATTTAAAATGTGATACACCAGGATTGCAAACAGCAAGGAAGAAATTCGTAAGTAATACCAAACAGAAGTCGGAACAAGTTGCCGAGAAAAGCGGTCAACAGGAGTCTTTCATCAACATTTCATCACAGTGTCCTAGCAGTCAACGATGTATTGGAAATTTCATCATCCTAATCAAGTCATCACTATTATGCAAAGGAACTGGCTTGTATTGATCTCATCGTGTATGCACTCTCGAAGCACGAAGCCTGTAATGGAAGCTTGAGGAATTCCAAATGAACTCAAACACTCTCAACTGTGAAGAGGAATGGTGTGTCGGCATGTCCGGAAGCAGCAGCAGCAGCAGCAGCAGCTTCTCCGACAGCCATTTTCAAATATCTTTGCCTCAGTGGTGATGTAAACTTGAAACGTGACCATGGTGTAAGTGTTTTTATGTTACCGTAACCCGACACCGTTCCTGACACAAGCCCAACTTCTTCAAATGTGGTCATCACTTGAAAGTCTATCCGGGCCACTCTTACCCGGTCGCTGTGTTTGGAGCGTAAGAACGCACACGCGCGCTTCCCGAGACGCCTTGGCGAAGGCTGCTTTGGTGTGCTGCGTTAAGTACCATTATGTATGATTACGTTGCGGGATTACTTACGAACCTCCGCAGCACCAGCTAGGGCAGGAGATAGCGGACCGATTCGAATCGTATATCATATTTATCGATACGGGACGTCTCTTCTTGCCGCAGCGGAATTGTAACCACACCGACCGTTCACTTGGGTCGATACTGAACCTACGAGACTTGGTTGCATTGGGGCATGATTTATGAGCCCACTTTTTCCCAGTGACCCTGGTGGTGGTGCTATAAAATTGGGGTGCGCAATTTAACATCCTTTTTAGCTAAAAATAGAACCGCTTGTCAGAGGTTAGCATGCAGCGCGCAAAAATTGGCGAAAAACGCCAACCAAAAAGTGGATGTGGTTTGTGATGTAACAAAGGCTACCAAAATTCCCACAATGAATTGCCAAGAATGTGATGATGATGTACCCAGATGGCGCCACTATAACCATTCCCTAGAACGGTCTGCACAAGAGGCGTGACGCGTCGGCGAGTTCGTGACGATTCGTAACGTAGCGGATTCTCACCCCATCTCCCCATCACGGACCATCGGCCAGCACCTTCGCAGTGGCCACAGTTCATTCCAGAAGATTTCCTTCCCGACGGTCCCCCTCGTAGCTGTCAGCGGCGCTGTCAAGTGCTCCAGGATGCATCTTCTTGTTCGCCCATAAACTATGCATACGCAGACACACATGCAAAAACGTGCTTCACCCTTTTGTCGAGTGCCATGCCTTCCACTCAGGAAGCGAGAGTCGTCTTCCTTCCAAGTGTGTGTGTATGTGTCTGTTGGGTTCGTGTTTTTTCTCTTCCTTCTTCCCGCTCTGTGTTCCTTCACAACATTAACCCCCGCGTGTGTGCATGCATCGTACGATAATAGCGTTTCCTGTTCTTGTCTTCGTGGATACAGCACAAACGGGTCTTCTTGCACACCGTAAAGGGGTGTATGTGTGTGTGAGTGGGGTAGGGGTTTCTGCTCAAGTCAGTTCCCGCTTCCGTTCCATTTCTTTTCTACTCGTTTTTTTTTTTGTTGCTACTTCTTCTCAAGAAGGAAGTAGCTTAGCACCATCATCTCATCCTCTCCCCCATCGTTGCACAACGACGTTTTAAAGAACTCAAATTTTCTGCACCGAACAATGCCCGCATCCATCCAGTGGCTTGTTCCGTGACGGCGAGGTTGGTGCACGATGGGAACTTTAATCAAACTCGTTGCCTTCCCGTGCCAGTTTTCTTGGGCAGCACGGAGGAATATGATACTCGAGGACTTCAGACAGAGAAGCCAGGAAGGACAAGAGACATGTGTGTGTGTGTGTTCTTTCTTCTTGAATCCGTGTTTATCCTCCTTTTGCTAAAGATGATAAGCGACATCCTACGGGGTCGCTTCTTCACAAATCTCTTGAAAAGCTGTGTTGAACAGAGGCTAAGAATAAGAGCGCGGGTGCATGCAAAACAGAAAACTACATGGCGCTTGAGGTGTGCACCGCACGGTCAACGTGTCACCCCCGTGCAGTTGACTGACGTGTGAAGCACAGGTAGTCGGGCAAGTGCAGCCAACACACCTGTGTAACTATCACACTGTTCCGTCGATTAGTTTATGTATTGCTTTCAAGGATATTCTCCGCGTCCCTCGTTTGGTTCGCAATGGCGGCCCCATCATTTTCGAAACCATTCAAAGTCCCATGAGCGGATTAGCAGTACACATACACATAGGCTGCAACTCTGCCTTTTCTTGGCTTTTCTCTGCCCCAGCACCATGTGGATGAGTGGATCTCGTACACAAATCCACCAAACAAATGTCCACGGGACAATCGCCCGCTCTTGCCTTTCTACTTTCCCATTTTCTTTTCATTGTACCCCACTCCTCCCTCCCTCCGCGGGCTGGACTATACTGCTTTGCTACTTAATGGGATTCGTCATAAAAAAAGAAAAAGCAATTACCCATTTGCGTAAGCCTCACGGGGAAAGGAGAGAGCACCAGCGGCGGCTACACAAAAAAGGTCACTTTTTAATCAAGGACATGCGGAGGTGCGCTCCCTCCGGTTATCGCCAACATTTGCTGTTGTTCGTGTGTGTGTGTGTGTGTGTTGCGTTTTTTTTTCGCTGCACACACACACACACACAATCATTGCCAGAGCAAAATGGAGCGCCGCAGCGGCCGCGTTTATCATCCACCGACGACGGGAGCGCGCGCGCAAGGACGATTGTGTAGAGCAGCGGGCGAGAAAATGCCATTTCGTCGCCGTCGTTCATTTAACGGCTCAATTAGTGTGCTTATTATTACACAGCACTCCTTCTACTACTGCCGGGGTTAATGGCGAGTTGGGTTGGGACAGCTTTTTATTTGTTTTCGGCACTGCTTTCGACGTTTTTAGCACTGCTGCACAACACCGCATTAGAGAGAAAGAGAGTGGGACTTAACCGACGAGCCGGACACCGGAAACCGGACTGAGGGAGGGTTTTCATTATCTTCGAGCTTCGGGTTCGCCGTCTACTTCCTACTTCAGGCACACTAGAACGGAATTTAATTTCAAGTGCTTCCAACCAAAAGCTACTCTTCTCGTACAAATTGGATCACTTCCGATTTTCTCACCAATAAACGTGGTTGCATTGGCCGTGGTCGAGATTTGTGCTGAAGGTTGAGCGTGGCTTAATGACTGGGACTCGTTACAGTATCAAACGAGCCAGGAATGTATCGTCTATTATTATCCTTGAGGACACAGATTAAGTGTCTTTCGTCTTGTCTAACCGATTTGTTTTAGATAAAAGCATTTCTAGGTATTTAGACCAGTGATTGTATTAAAAGCACTAAAAGTAATTAAATGAAACACAAACGTTGTATTCTATCATACAGCCACTCTAATAAAGAAGTCATGTGCCGTCACAATTAGTCCGCTCAACAGTCATTGTATGAAGGAAAGGAATACATTGTTTTGACTGCTCATTGGACATATTTTCCAACATTTGTGCCCGTTCCACAATTCACCTTCTATATGGCGCTCGTTTGCACAATCATTAATGGGCAGCTCAATGTTGACATTCCAAAGCGAGCGGGGAGTGCGAGAGGATTCCTCTAAAGCCTGGTATACACACACACAGGTATTCCTGGAACTGACGGCCGCCTTCTAAATGTCACCGGAATTTAATGAATTTAGTCTACGGCTCGGGCCCCCCGTGTCACCGTGGAGGAAACAATCCAACCTTTGCACGCTCGTACGCCCGCCTCCTCCCCTAGGGGTTGGTGTCCTATAAAGCTCGAACGACGTCACGGAACGATACCTTTCTTCGTGTGGGGAAGGTTGCCACACTCAGCTCGCCCGAACGAGGAACTACAACACCACTCGGTGCGGCCTGACTCTATAATTAGAAAACATGTAAAATAATTTCATTACATGACAGCGCGCACCAGAAATTAATACGCCGAGCAGCCGACGTTCGGAGCATGTCCAGCTTCTCACCGACATACACACACACACACGAGATGTAGAAGCGTGTAAGAAGCACATCTTCCCTCCGACGCTTCTTAAGGGTCAAGAGCTCCGGGGGAACGTGGGGCGATGGGAGTTGGTGGGAACTGGACCGACCCCAGCGTACAGAATTTGTTCCTTCGTGTCTTTACATTTTGCAAAACTGTGGCCTTGTGGTGTCTTACGCGGCACCGGTTTCGTGATCGACGCTCGCCGCGACGTCTCGAGGCGTTGACGCGAAAATGCGCATGTACAATCGCCTCCCTCCCCGACACAAAACTTGCGACGGTAGCGTGAGGGAAATTTGGCGCTCATAGTTCGCACGGTGGCGCAGAGTGGTCGTCCAATGGCCTACGGGCAAGTTTCAACTTGATCGGAGGTTTTACGGTTTTACGCAGATTCTTGGTATCGTCAAAGTTTTGTGGTCGTGTGGTTTCTGCTCAGTGTTCCTGGCTGGCTGGCGGTAGAATGTAAGATTGTCGAAACAACATTGTCCACCATCGCTAAGAGTGGCGGAGGTGGGATTTTTGAGGCGATTATTTTTATCGCCCGGCAGCGCAATACAATGTGCTCACAAGGTTGCTACCTAAATGGAAAGTTGCTTTTGAGGGCTGAGCATGACAGAATAGGTGTTTACGAAATTGAGTTTGTTTATCACAAGCCACGACGACAACGACTGCCGAACAATATGTAGCACAAATTGGCCAAGTTTATTCTACGCAGCCTGAAAGTATGCAATCCGTATGACACGAACCGCCTAAATGCAAGCAATTGACGCAACAAAATCTTCCTTTTGTCACTCTTCAAAATTGCCGCAGTTTCTGCTACAAAATTGACATTTTGCTAACAGAGCACGTTCATCATGTCATAGAACATTATTAATCAAAAAGTGGTTATTTATCTCATGTACGCTTGGGACGTTTTTTTTTAATTCAATAAAGCATTCGTGCAAGTCTAACTTTCCAAAACGACACCTAACAATCAATAAAGCACCTCTACTTAAAAGATGTGTAGTGTGATAACATTAAACTACCGCCCCGTACATTGCACGCAAGCTGACCCCCGAGAACAACCTTTGGTGAAGTGGAACTGTTCGTTGCCAGCGTAACCAACCTGCCACACCGTTCACATGGCATCGAAAGGCACGATTTGAAACCCAAACTCACTCTCATTAATGCCTTGTTAGCACGCTGGGCCGCCCCAAAACGCTGGGCCAAATGGCCGACCGTCATGAAATGTTTTACTATTGTCGGACAAACCATAAATGTGAGCCAGCCCTTCCCTCCTACTTATCCTTTATTACGTGTCTGTGGGTGAGTGTGTGTGTGTCGCAAAAACTAAATTAGTCGCCGGGTTGCCTTGGCTGTTTGACCACATTTCGATCCTTCCCGCTTTGATTACGGCTCAATTTGGGGTGCAAACACGAGCCCACACACAGCAACTAATTTCTGCGATGAAGTGCCCACCTTTACGATCAATTCTAATACACTCACATACACACATGTTGGAACAGATTTCGGTTTAGTCCTTTTGTCTGGTCGAGGCAGTCTAAGATAATCATTATGGTGGTTGCAAATTAATTTCATCGCCACGACCACAAGCACCGTCGGCCAGTTCCGGTGAGATGAGAACGAGTTCTAGGAGAGCGAGAAGCATCGCTAACGTCATTAGTTGTAGGCGGCACTATGTGCATAGCTTCATATATACCACAGACAAGTTTGAAACGAGCATGGCTGTTGAATTAAAAAGGAAAAGAAAAACATTACATTTATTGCAGCTTTTTTTTTTATTTTGAAAACAAACTTTTGCCGAGACGGCAAAGTTGTCAAGTAATCCGATTATTTCCGAGCCGGATGACTCTGCGCTCTCCGTCAGCCATAAAACCATATCAGATTACAAGTTTTGCTCACTATTATAAAACTGCTGCCAAACATAAAACATCACGTTCACGACGATTGCACGCCTCTCTCTCTCTCTACCTTCCATTCGCCCGCAGCGGTTGTAAAATACCGACGGAGCTGGCCAAAAACCACCGAAACGAAGCACACATATCGACCCACATGCCCACTAATACACACGGCTGACACTAAAGGATGTCATCCGGATGTCGGTTTCCAGAATTAAATTGAATCGTTTTTCGACTAGCCGCTCTCTCGCGCACTGCCGTGTCTCGCCAGCGCCTGGAGTCGTCTGACGCTTTTCAAAAGTGGGAAGGTACTACAACGCGCACTACTGTCGAGCAGCTATGATCGAATGTTATGAAAAAGGAACGAACGAACTGTTCCGTACTGATGCTGCAATGTCGATTGATTTTTGTCCCACCATCGCTTAACACGGGCTTGGAGTTTGGCAGGTTTTTTTGAGCTGCTTCCTCTTCTTCTCCTGCTGTGTGCAGCTACATCATTCTTCGAACCGAAAGGATAAATTAAATTTGGGTCACCATGCTGGTTTCCATTGCGGCAAAGATGAGCAAGAATGCAATTGTATGTGTGTCTGTGTGTGTTTTTATTGTCAAAAACATCAACGAGATACCGATTACATCATCAATCGCTTTTTTGATTATCGCTTTGTTCGTTGGACGTGGTTCGTGGACGATGAGATTGAAAAGCAGGAAGATAAAATACCAGCGAACTAACGACGAGGTGCAAAGATAGCACTAGATACGTGATACCATTGTTTTTGCTTCCAATTTTACATTAGATTTAAAATTTATTGAGATTTCGAGCAATTGGGAACATTATTCTGAGATTTAGTATGAGGAAAATACCCCTAAATGTATGCTTTTGGCGTTACTTGTAGAGAACGCCTTAAAGTATGCAAAGCACGCAACAAAGACGGCTTATAAATGTCTCTGTTAAAGCAATAAAGTCAGGCAAAATACGCAATGAAATACGATCGCGATTGGCGGTGCTTTGGCTGCTGTCACCTGGTAAAATTCCAAATTAAACACCCCTTACAGAAGAAACCCTACTAAAGTGGGTTTCAACACCGTCTAAAATACCTTTTGGAATGCATCGGGGTGCTCCCCTCAACACACGCCTACAAAAACTCGCCCAAGTGCGTGCATTTTCCACAAGACAATGTTCCTCCAAGACAACCAATCCCCGCCCATCACAACGGAGCTATCCTGGGGGGATGGCAAAATCTAATCAGCTACCCCTATCGCTGCAAGTGCTCGGCCTGCTACCTGGGAATGGGTCGCCATCGCCGCTGGGCGTGTCTGGTGGGTGTTTTATTTCTTAAAATATGTAGGAGGATATTGGAAATGAAATTTAATTTTCTCTCTTCTCGGCCTGCTCCCAACTGATCAGCTCAAGCCTCGACTGATTTTAACTCAAGCAATGGCCGCCACCGACGACGACGACGGATGTGTCCAGAAAGGGGCGGATGGTGTGTGTGTGTGTGTGTAGAAGAAACAGTATCCAAGGCTATGTTGAAATAGGTATCCTTTATGAGGGCGCCGGAAAGCTTTGATGATCACGTTGTCATTACCTTTCTGCGAAGCCGCTGTGTGGCGCTGTTTTTTCATTTACTTTGATGTCGGAATCCTTACGATTTGTTGATTTTCGCTTATACGCATGTGTGTGTGTCTTTGGTTGTATTTGTGTGAAAATGGAAAAAAAAATGGCGCGAAACACACACACACACACAGCCACACGCACGCGCTTTTAGAGAAAACAAAAGAGGGAAAAAACGAATAAAATATCAACCCTGAGCAATTTGGGAGGAAATGGACGTTGCGCGTAAGCGCCCGTAAAAAGGATATGAAAATGTTAATGGATTTCCGGCGGCCTAGGTCAGGAAGCGACCGGAGAAGCGTCGGTATTTGTGTGTGTGTGTGTGTGTGCCCCCAATCCAGCACTTTCCACTTTGTGAACCCTTTTTTCTCCCCCCATTTTTTTTTTTTTTTTTTTGCAGACACTGAGTGGCGGTGACCGAAAGAGCGTCGTTTGGCGTGAGATAGATTCCACCCTTTGCGTCCTTGACCGGTGCTCCCTTGTGGGTTGTTTTGCTGCTCACTCACCGTTCTGGCGTCTGGTGCGAAATTTTGCCATTCAAAATTGATTTCCTCTCCAAACAACGCTCAGCGACACAGAAAGAGGAGTGGTGTTGAAGAAAGTGGATGATGAACCATTTGTGGCGCTGTTTGAAACAGAAACGGCATCAGTTTCGTTTGAGAGATGCTTACCCCCGCGCCCCGGGCCTTGCAAAACGACGGGCATGTCTTGAAGCGAAACCTTGAGGTGCCTATTCAAAAGGACGCTGTGTGTAAATAATTCAAAACGCTCGAGAGCGAGTCAAACGTCAAGTCGAAGTGTCGTCAGATTAATAATCCACGCCGAGATTGTTTCCGATGGGCGTGTGCGTTGCGAGCGAGAACACACAGCCGTGCGTGGGGCGATGGAGGTAAAAGGCCACACTGTCGGCGCCGGCAGGAAGCACATAATCTGTTTCTTTCACGACGGCATTCGATGGCGAAATAGAGACGCTTCAGCAGGGTGGAGTGGAAGCGTGAAAGTAACTTTTCGTCTGAGCTGATTGGCTTAAAAATGATGGAAGCGTGGCACCGTTCGCACATTATCCCCCGTCCCCGTTTCCCGTTGAGTCACTCGAGTAAAGATCCATTTAGCAAACCACCACCCTGCTCCCTCCCAACACACACACACACATAAATTTCAATGGGCAAACAAACGATCGAACAGCGCCAAAACGTAACATAAACAGATGATAATTAGGGCGCACGAATGGTGGTAGGCGAATCATTTCGCAAACGCAAAATCTTCACACTCAACGCGTTCGATATAGATTCGACCCGAGGCTGGTTGGCACAAAAAAGAATGGGGGGGGGGGGGAGGGGAGGAAATGGCTCCGGCAGAGGAAATGAAAATCAGTATATCAGTGTGAATGGGAGCGGCTGATTCCTTTGCAGGGTGAAGGGCGAGGAAACACATTTTGACAACGTGTTTAACGCAAATGAATTGGCAAATCGATTTTAAATGGCAATCAAACCCGAATGAACTTTCCCCAAGGGGCGAGGAAACCGGGAAGTGTAGTAATGAATTTCCACGAACCGTTTTTTTACGATAATGTACCAGCAAACTCGTCCATTCCAGTGATGTGCAAATGGAACGCTCATTTTTGTAAACAAGCCGAGGGCAAATAGATTAATTAACGGTAGCTCGTCTGTTCATTTTATTACTCACAGTTGACCTAAGTCGTTGCAGTATCATTGAGTATGAATGTTGAGTTTATTTATGACTTTAATTTTCAACCCTGACTGCATGATGGAGAAGCCTGGTGCTTTATAAAAAAGCATTATTTATTTATTTAAAGTATGATTAAATTCCTTATTTGCATGCTACCAATCATGTTAAAGTAAAATTCAGGCCGATATCTTTCTTTTCAAACTGATTCTTTTACATTAAATCGTTCGATTTCACGGCTTTAAATTACATTTCCCAAGCGCCTGATCCACACAAATCGGCATTTTCCTTCAGAGACCGAGGCATCGAAATCCATCCACTAACATGGGGATTTACTGCAGCAACAACAGACACCGTGTGAAAGAAACGATCTGCAAACGCACATTATTCAATCTATTTTCCTGCAGGTTGAAAAATTGGATAAATTTCCCTTCCGTCCTCGTCGTGTGCGGATTTTGGGCTGTGATGGAAATGTAAACTTCTGCTGCAAAACCGTTCATTACCAGCCGCCGGTCTCTTACTGGCTTCCAATAACAATTTACTTGCGACACACACACACACACACAGGCGCACAGAATGTAATATGCCACTCGAGATTGGCTGTTAAACACACGGCTCGTGATAGCATGTAATGTAGGGGGGAAAAAGACAGCAGCGTTACGCGACACGGTTACATGTTGGCGCGGTAAACCATCACCATCACCGCGAGTGTATATTAAGATACGGGTAGTGTATCGCGGATTTCCTGTGTGTGTTCTTCAGCAAGCCAAGGCTCAGTCTTTTCGCCGCTGAAGCCACTCGAAATGGAAATGGAATGGAAACAAATGCTCGCAATTTACCTTTGCGCCACCGCTTGATGGGCCCACCACGGTAAGACGGGCGAGCAACCCGCAAAGACCTGAAGAAACACACACACACCTCATGTGGCTCATTTCGGGGAAAACCATCGTTCTGAATCGGTGCTCGTGCTGCTGTGCTGGTGTATTATAAATCACCGTTTCACGCCCCCATATACCAACTTGCCCTGCCTGGAGACGAAATGGAGATGAGCTGCCGCCTTCAACCGAATGGCATCACCCGAAAAAAAAAGAAAAAAAAAACATCGCGGCACACATTATGTTCGTTTGCTAAGCACCTTCCTCTTTCGCTCTCTCGAATGGGTAATCGAATCACTGCACGGTTCTATGCTGCCTGTGGGCTCTGCCTGGTTCTTACCGAAATGCCACCACTTTCCTTTAGCTGCGCTTCGTGCCGCTAAAGCTAAATATAGCTCATTGCTCGTTATGCTCATTTGCAATAATTTTTTACTAGCTCAGAAATAAATGTCTGCCCAAAGCGTGCTTTCACGTTGCCTGTGTGTTTGTGTGCCTGTGGGGTAGGACGTGCCCCGCAACAACCATACCCCCTAACCAACTGTGAAATCGTCCTGCTTCAATAGCCGGTGGTGCCGTGGTCGAGTTATTTTCCACTCCCCACTTGCAGCAAACCACTGCCACCGTCTTCGAAGGCGTCTCTCTCTCCTGTGAAAAGATCGAAGTTTTGCCAAGAAAAAAGGAATAAGGATATTCTAGGAATAAGGAACGTGGGCAGAATCGGTCGAACTTGCAGAAAACTAAAACGTCGGCACGGAAATAGAACACGAATCAAAAGCGGCCAGCGAGAAAAAGCCACAGCCAACTTGCAGCTTTTTACGTGTTGTGCTCTTGCCATTGTATGCTGCTGTTGTCTCGGAAAGTGTTTGTTTTCATCTTAGTTTATTCAGGCTGCTGGTGGGAGAGCGTGTGCCACACGCTTCAAAGATAAGCGGAAAGTCGTGCACCGGACCAGACCGGCATGGCGCACCGGAGATGCTTTTCTGCAGCAAATTATCGTTCTTTTTATAACTTTACACGTTTCTCGGTGTAGTTTTTTTTATCCATTTCCTTCCCAGTATAGGGGCGAGAGGGGAAAATGCGGAATGAAAACAACCTCGGAATGGTAAATAAAAGAGATGTATTCTGTTCGCTAGAAATCGAAATGAGTGCAATGAAACAAACAAAAAACTTGCTCCCTTCTTTCTTGAATGAAACTCATTTTCGCAAAAGTGACAAAGTTTTCCCTGTTCCCCGCTCTAGCCACAAGGCCACAAGAAACGGCGAGACGAAAGAAAGAAAGAGAAACATTGTCTAATCAAAAGAAAACTGCGACTCGCTGTGTTGGGAAGAAAAACAACAAAAAACACATCCTGTTAGGTGGAAAATCGATTTCATTATCTTACTGTTTGCAGGCGCCTTTTTTTCAACCCACCCAAAGCACACACACACAGCGCTATAAAACAGAAATTTGATTTTAATTGCTGTACCACGACGGTAGCGGTGACTCAAAAAGATGACAGGCGAAAACTGGAAAACAATGAAAAGCACACCTGAGAAAAGCTGTTAATTTATCGCGCCACACGTCTTGGAGTAAGATTTAATGCGACAAAAGTTTTCACGCGACACACTTTGGCACATGATAAAGAGCCACTTGGAATGGATTAAAATAACGCCGGAAATAATGATATTTCTCCAGCCTCTCGATCGATCTCACTTGAGACACTGTAAAAAGGCCTTTTCCTAATACGAATGGCCACAAATACAAATGGTCTTTCCCTCTCTTTACTCTACCTTGGCCTGACCCAGGACGAGATGATTATTTCAGTTTTTTTGGCCCTCGTCCTCGGTGCTCGGTGTGGTTTCAATTCCCAAACGATGCTTAAAAGTGTCCTCGTTAAATCACGTCCACACGCTTTTCCGTTTTTCCGATGACTTGGGACATTTTTATGCCTTCCCTCTCTCTCTCTCACGTTCCTTTTCTCAGTTCTCCCATCTCACCACCAATCAGTTCAATGCAAACTTTTACACTCCCAAAGGGGTTCCTCTCCTTCCGCTTTGAGGACCTCCGGCTAAAACTCACGCGTCACTTTGTCACTGACGTCAGCAAGAAACCCCGCCGCCGCCGGTTGACGCTTTGCTTTGTGCTGTGGTTTTGTTTTAGAGCTCGAGCACACACACACACACCGGCACTACGGTATAAAACCCGGTTTCATCCTAACAACTTAATAACAACAATCTGTGAAGTCGAAACCCCCTTTACTCCACTCCCCGGCACGGTCCGTTGTACGGATTCGGCAGTGCGCAACCAAAACCCGAACGGCGTAAGGTATCGCGCCGTGTGTGCGCCTTTGTTCTTTGTGGCCGGGTTGTCTACCCCGGTGCCAAAGGATTGTACAGCGCCCGATTGCCCTTTGAAACCGGTCTTACCGAAAGCTCCAGTAAGCATGCAGGTTCGCTTCAAGTGAGCGCTGGTCGGTTAGGCAGTTTTGGTAACGCGTATTGCATACTTTAAGGCGGTTTTGCAAGCGGAATTTGGAAATCAAATTTGGAACATTTAAATCGATGGCAAAATCTTAATTCGCACAGTAACCCTCAAAAAGCAATGTACGCAAGAGAAAGGGACGCCAACAAGCCGAAACGAAACGAGCCGGCTAGTTTGGTGAATTATTTAACATACGCAAGAGCGTGTATCATCGCCCTGCAGAGACATACACACATGCGAGCAACATTCCTGAGCTCTCCACTCGGTACTTGTGTGTAAGTGTGTGTGTGTGTGGGTCTGAGTGGTGGTTAACATTTCCGACATGGCAACAGTGAACCAGTGAACAACGAACGGTTCCAGCCGACTGGTCGGAATGCTCTGGGCACGCTCTGTTTGTGTGCGTGCGTGTGTGTGTGTGTCCTCTGTTCGTCCTTTTTCGCAGCGGCATGCTGTTCCGAAACCCAAAACTGATACCACTTTTAGGCTCCGCATTATACTACTAGCCACAGTTTACAACAAGCAGTGGGGGGCGGTTGGTTTTGGGCGAAAAGATCATTATAACTTTTCAACCATCTCGAGCGTTCGGAACGCGTTGTGGAAGCGGAGAGCGAGAGGGTGTTTCCTAAAAATATCATAAATTTCTAAAACTGATCTGCAAAAGAGACAACAACGTAGAGGAAGCTAATGTTTGTGTTGGCTCGTGACCCTTGCGATAAAGTGCGAAGATTGCCTCAAGGTTCGATAGCCCAGAACAAGCATTTTGGGGGTACGATTTCATTAAAATGTACTACAACCCTGCCGATCGATGGGAAAGCGGCGGCCATCGGAATTGATTCATTCATTTTTCAGCACCCAAAGCAAGACCACGGGGGGATGAAGGTACAAAATGGCATTTTTAAGAAGCCGCTCATCGAGCTTCCCTGTGCTATGATTTATGGATTCTTGATGCAGAGCGCCTCGCAAATGGGGAAAGAGTATACATTCAAGTGACGCAGGATGGGTAAGATATTTACAAAATACATCAACCGTACCCATTAACAAAGGCGTGATGGGTAAGGGTAATTAATCGTGCAAAGTAAGGGTGTATCGGGTGCTGCAAAGCTTAATCATCAAGCTAACACTGCTTGGAGCGCTTGCAGGCACACAGACAAACGATTAACAACAAGACTTTGCAGGGCCCCCATCTAAAAAAGCTGTTCTGTGATGAGCATTGCATAAATCTAGGCGCTGTTCTGTGATGAGCATTGCATAAATCTAGGCGATTTGTGCTTCCAATTACATTATTTATTAGTCGCTTTTATTACGAACATCTGTTTTGCAGCATAAAATTGACACTCTGCCAACACAGTGTGGGGAACTCCAACATTCTTAAATCCTACCAAACCGAAGAATAATCGTCTGGTGTACGTCGGGAGCAATTTAAACCATTTTCATCCAATAGCAGGACTCCCTTTGGTGGACAAAAAACAGCACAAATAGGAGGGCAGGATTGACCAGCATGTTGACCAGCACAAAAGAACGCAATCTACACCTGACGCCAGTCATCGACCACCGCAAGCTTTTTTCGGAGGGGCCAAAAACGAACCTCATTAATCTTCTTTTACTCTGCCAACCCCCGGCTCCGGGGGAACGTGGAACGTGGGCGCAAAAAGACAAATTAGGCTGCCGCACACCTCCTTGCCCTTGTGTTTGTGACCGATGACCGATTTGAAATCTACCACCAAGGGAACTGTCAGCTGCTGTTGCGGACTTTATCCGAGCGCGCGGATTGGGGCAGCAACAGAAACGAAGCGACGAGATGCAAAACACTGGCAATGAAATTACCAACGCTCAAAACTTATCACTTTGCGGCGGGGCGCGTGCTGCATAAATCGTGCAATAAAAGCTGCTTTGCACCCCATTGTGTCCTTCCACTGCAAGGGCGGGTGCGCGCTTCGTAGCGAATTTGTTTGCAGGCGAAGGGAAAACAGATGCAAAAATAAAAATAAGAAACATTCTCCAAAGAAAGTTAACTCGCCTTTTCCCCCGGGTGACATCTAAGCTATGAATGCTGCGGCTACAACTACCACCGACCCGCACATCCACATATACACGTGTTATGCTTTTGTTGCATAGCAAATTTCCAACCCCGCTTGGTTGCTCGGTTTACGACCACAGCCGAGAGAACAAGAAAAATCAATTCCCGCTTCACGACATGCCATTTTTTCTGGTTTTTCTTGCTTCGCCACATCCTTTCGGATCGGATTCTGCGTCCCGAGAGAAGCGAAACTTCACCTAACGAACTGATTTATGGCCAGTGCCATTGATTTATGGCTGGCTGTTCGCGACCGTCCACTAAACCAATGTAACCGAAGGGAGAGAGAGAGAGAGAGAGAAAGAATATGTCTGTAATATCTGGAGCAAAGTTTTAGCAGGATATTGGCGATAAAATGCAGCATGCAATTTGTGGTAATATTTTAAGATTTGCATATTACAACCAACTTATCATTCAAATTTATGCTCCATTGGGCACGAGAAACGTTATTAATTTATTATGAAATTTAAAAAACACCACTCAAACCCCGAAAGAAAACGCTCACTACTTTCAAGGCAGACAAAAGGACCTTCCCAGAATGTCTGTGCCCCGAACGAGAAACGTGCGCCAAAAATATCAACAGGTATTATCATTTCACATTGATTTGTCATTTCACAGGCTCTAGAAAAGTATCATTTACCCGTTTTAAGCGGAAAGGGCAGAACCATAATCGCCGACACAAACAAAAGCAACATCAAAAAATAAAACCAACGCCCATCAATGCTAACGAGCTTAATTTGCACTTTTCACTCCATTCCCAGGGCGAACTCCTTTGCCCACTGTCGGAGAAACAAAAATAATGATTATTGCTCGATGTAAACACAACCCGAACCTACCGGAAAAAATCGCCCCTCCTTCACCCGCCATACTTTTCTATCACCATTATCCATTACCGCGTGCAAAATGGCTACCAAGCCGAGCGACAATCCACGCAGCAAGCGCACAAAGCAGGTAAGGCAAAAGGGCACAACACCATGCTCTATCGATCGGGGGAAAAAGGCTCACCTGGGACGGACATTTATGTGCGGCGGTCATTATGCTGCCGCTACACCAGCCGGACAGCTAACAAATGAAAAAAAGAACAGCAAAACCACCACACTTTTGACTGAAAGTTGACCAAATTAAATAAAAAACCCACCCTGAGAACCTGTCGGACTGGATTGAGAACACGGCCGTGTCCTGTACCGTTCACGATACACACCTGACCACCTGTGTGTGTGTGTGTGTCTGGGCGCCCCGACCAAGAATATCCGATCAATAAAGCAATTTTCACACAATTTAGCTTCTTACGTCCGGTTTTACACTCTCCACAAGTCTGTCGACGGTTTCAGAACGACGGCGACGACCCGTTCGGCGAGGCACGGGGACGTGAGAGCACGGTGAACGGATTTGTTGTGCCGGTTTTCTTCTTCCCAGGTGCGGCTGGAGTGTCGTTAAATTACAGTCAGGTTCATTTTGATGGAATTAGTGTCTGCGCAAGGACATAAAACGGGGGGCTCTCTCTCCCAAGGACAGTTATTTTGATAATAACCTCTCAATCAAAATTCGAAGAAGTTGAAACACACCACGGCGGCAGAGGTGGTGGACAAAATTCCACCGCGGGAAAAATCAAACGAACCGAGCTGGAAAAGCTATTTCCTGCTCACTCGTGCATGTGAAATGATTTCGCAAAAGCAAGCGAATTGCAAGAAATAGTAATAAAAACATTAAAGTCATTTTAATTTTTTCTAGCTGGAAACAGCTATAATGCCACCTCTCTATTTTGGTTAGTTCAAAATACTTGTAGCAAAAGAGTCACGATACTTGGGGTAAATTTTAAACCCTAATCCAGAAGCTTTTGTTCTAAAGCATATTTCGTTTACTATAGAAAAAAAACTCCCATTAAATGGCCCACAGAGAAAAAGTTTTTTAGCCTCTTCTGCACAGCTATTTTCTGTGCCAAATTCCACACTGGCCCACAGGTTCAACAGTTTGGCCGGTTTGCGCTGCCGTTGGCTTTTTGCTCCGACCTTAGCTGTCCATATTTTTGCCGCTTTTATGGCCGCAAATGCCTCCGCCACCCATCCCAGCACGTTGGGTCCGAAATTGATTTGCAGACCGAAGCCCCAGGCCGGATCCGACCGGAGCTTAAAAGTAGCCATAAAAGAAGCACGGCACACAACAACAAAAAACATGCTTCGATTCGACCAGATGCTCGTTTTATACCTGCTTTTTCCTCCTCTATTTCTTCTTTTTAATAAAATTGATTTCCTAACCCCGATGCCCCATGTAGCACAACGCAATGGAACGCGCAGAGAGGCGGGTGTAAAAACGGCCCCCAAAAATAGAGCGATCTTTTATCGACCAATTTGGGCGTCAGTCAGGTTTCGGTGAAGGTTTCAGCACCCGCGCCCGCGCCCACGCTGGGAAGATGATGGACAACCGCGACGCGTGCAGACGGGGCTTCGAGCATTTTATTTGATCTGTGTGGGTGCCTCACAATTTCCCTTTAATCGGCAGCGTTTGATCCTCTCCAGGGCCCTGGAGGAGCCCCTTAAACCATTTAAACTCCTGAAATGTACATTCAAATTCCACTGCAAATCATTCAACGAGCAAGCTGGACCTTCGTTTTACCACCGAAAACAGTACACACACTGCAAATCGAATTACTAACGCCTTTGCGCGTACAAACAGACAGCGCTACTTACTGTGGCCGCTTTTCTTGCCGTTCGATTTACTTTTGTTCTTCCTCGGGTAGAGATGGATCTTGCTCTGTCCGCAGCCCATTCTGGTGGCACTTGCAGAAGGTTGTCTAAAGCCGGATACTCTTCACACTACACACAGCACACACACACAGCACACAGCACACACACACACGCCCCGGAACTTAGCAGGGACTACCAGTCGAGACTGCCGGGGCCAGTTTACCGCCCATCGGGAGGGAAAAGCGCTACACGCAACGGTGGTGCGCACCGGATTCAGCACAGCTCGTCACGCAGCGCCACCTCATATTTCTGCCGCATATTTCGTTACACTCATACTGGTACGCACACACACACACACGCACACACACTTTGCTGTACGGCACACCTAGCACTGGGGTTTGACCACCTGTCACACAAACGCGAACACAAGAGAGGGAATAAAAAAGAAGGGGGAAAACTATAATTTAAAAGCCCTTTTCACACAGATGTAGAACCATTAAGCGCTTTTAGTACTGACGATTTCATTAGGAAAAACACACAGAATAAAATATATGAAATTCACTCAGTTGTCACTCTCACACACTTTCAACACAGCCACACAGGCACATAAGATAATCCGGCTATTTATTATATCGAGAGACTTCAAGTGAGTAAGTCACAACAATCTCTCAGACAGGCAAGCTGAGAAGATGTTTTTTGAGCCATTTTAACAACCCTGAAATGGAAAAAAAGAAAAACTAGTTTAGTATTTTATCATTTTAAAAGATCTTATTATAGTCGAAGAAATATAGAGAACATCTAATAGGTACATTTATAATATTACATTTAAGAAAGAAGAAAGGACGATAAAATGAATCAAGAAATAACAAAATAAATGTGTCACAAATGGGAAGACAAAATGCCATTATTTTGTGAAATTGTTCCAATCATTTGATGTATTTGCTATTGTATATACTTTGTGTTATTTGTTCTCAATCAAATCAATCAAATTTTTACATATCTCACTTGTCACAATCACACGACTGACTTTAATACACTTAAATTACTTAATTATAGTAATGGAAAAAAGGAACAGCTTGCATCCAGCACCAGCTAGCAACGTGTGGGGCACAGCGGCAGCTGAAATAATTGCCACACAGCCACACACACTCACACACACTCACATAAAGCTATTAGTATCGGTGGTGCATCTTTCCACCGCCGGAAGCGACCAAACGCCGCCGCCGCAGCACAGGACAACCGGACCCACAAAAAGAGAGTAGAGAAAATTATAAGCTAATGGAGTAATGGATCGTGGATCAATTTCCATCCACAGCTTCCACCGTTTCCTCCCATGGCGCCCCTTCCCTCCTATCACCCTTTTCCGCTCTAGCACACGGTAAAAAGGATAAACCGAAGCTTTTAACACAGCCACTACGGGGACGGGATGGGTTGGCCCTGTTCACACGTGCCACAGACACACACACACACACAAAGAGTCCGTCAAACGCCCCGGAGCCTGTTTGCGTAAGCATTTTTATGCTCGCTGTTCCATCAACCCAACCCAACGGTGCGGTGGAGGAGAAAAGGAGGTCGACGCGTTCGAGCGCATGTTGCTCCCGCGTCGATCGTCGTTGCTTGCGAGAGCACTCGGGGGAAATTATTGTCCGGCACAAGCGGTGGGAAATGGTTGCCTCCGCACCCCTTTTTTTGTTGCCACCCCCAAAACGCACAGCCCACGGACCAGTGTTGTTGCCCCGCCGCATTTTAGTAGCTGTTATTCCCATTTCCGGGACTGAGCGAACTCCACACGCTGGCCTTCATTTCACCTAATGCAATCTGCTGCTGCTGCTGCTGCAATAAACTCGTCACAACACAGTCACCATCCGCTCACGGGATAAAAAAAGAAGCCTCAAGCACTGTTCACAGAGCGGATGATGATGATGATGATGTTTTCTGGCGGGCTTTCATGTACCAGGATTGCAGCAATGGTTCTAGTTGACACACACACACACACAACGGGGAAAATAGCAGCGCGGCACCGTCAAAATGCCGAACGTGCGTTGCCCGGAAAATTAATTAATCATTGCGTTGCGATAATTTAATTGAATTTTCTGTCCACCCTCCCCTGTCCCCGGGGGTCCCGTGATTGATGGGTGTGAGAGAAAGGGGAGACAGAACCGACCGACCGGTATGGTAAAGGTGTAGATTGTGAAGGGAGAAAGAGGGTGATGATGATGGAACGCGCATTGCAAAAGGGGCGAAAGTATCAGGAGGAAAAAAAAGGAGGTCACGCAGAACTTTTATAAGATCGCAACGAGATGAGGCGCACAAACACAACGCACAATAGCCATCGAAATGGCACCAGCGGTGTGTGTGTGTGTGTGTGTGTGTGTGTGTGTGTGTGTGTGTGTGTGTGTGTGTGTGTGTGTGTGTGTGTGTGTGTGTGTGTGTGTGTGAATACGTACACTCTCGGAAAAATCAATACGATTGCGGCTCGTGTCTCGTCAGGTTGATTGAATTGGTTGTCGTTTACGTATTGCCATGTCGTACTTTTAATCACGGAATTTCCACAAAACTTTCAATTTACGTTTGTGTAAAAAATGATTCTTTTTATGTTTAATGCTGGTTTTATACCATTCCACGAGTAAGGAAGTATTATTTTCTATCAATTTAATCAATCTTACCACGTGTGCCGCATGATGGAGACGCATGGTACTTCACGATTTTGCTTCAAAGTCTCGAACGAAAGCACACTTTTCCAACTGTTACTACTTCCTGCTTTGCTCACATTAATTTCAGCACGCCTGTTACAGCTTCCCGCGCAAACATCATCAATTATTTTACAAACGCGTAAGATTACTTCTTTCTCCAGCAAACAGCGTAACAAAAGCCAGCGCGTCTCGGCTTCAAATCGATTAAATTCCTACCCCCGCTCCATCCTAGAGCGCTTTGAAAGCTGCACATTTTAATCGGTACGTGGGCAAACGGTCGCCTTCACGCTTCACGGCACCACGGGCACAACAGAAAGATCGTTAAGCTTCGGCGATGAAACGACAATCGGAGCCACGAGGCCTAACGGGGGCAGGCAGGGGCCAATTGGGTGGAAATGACCCCGCCGGTACTGATAATTTCAGCTTAGCGGGTGGTGGTGGTAAGTGGTGGTGGTGGTGCCAACAGCATCCCAACACCCCTCGAATAGATTCATAATTTATCATCCCCAGGAAGATAAAGTCATGCCGAGATTGTGAACGTCTCTCCGGTGTGACGGTGGAAAAGCCGGATCATTTGGGGTGTAAGAGGAAAGAAAAATAGCTCCTTCCTCTAGCCCCCTAGGGCGGGTACTCGAACTCGCGACAAAAGCGACACAATCCGATGGCCGCCACAGCAACACCAGTGGAATGCTCTTTTTCCGTGTAATTTCTTTGCCCCGTCTGCTTTGGCTCTTCTTGATTTCAGTTTCCCACTTCAGTGTGCGCGCACGTGCCTTTGCATGTCGGTGGTTGGAAAAGGATGCACGACAAAAAAGCGGAGTGGGATGCCAGCGGTAAGTTGGCGCACGCAATGGTACCAGCAACCCGACCCGGGCCGTTGTATTCCCCGGACGCGCGCGCGACACACGCGGCTTTGATAAGAAGTTATGGTTGGGCTGGGCCGGGTGGAGAGAGCCTGTTGGATTAAAAAAGGCTTTCCTCGGCTTCCTCCCAGCTGCTGCAAACGGCCAGTACACAAAGAAAGCCAACCCAGCCGTTGTTGTTTCTGTATCGGGAGTGATAACTTCCTTCCGTTTGCTGTGTGGGTCGGATGGACTGGACGACCACCGATGGGGAAAGCATTTTTCATCATATTTCTTCTCCATTCGCTTTTCTTGTGGGCGTACACGCGATAAGGGCATCACAGAGGACACAGAGTTTTCTTTGCTTTTCAGCGTCATTAAACTACAGCGAAAAACAAACCAGCTTGCTTGGTGAAAAATGAAGTCCCCCCTTTGTTGAGAGTGAAGCAACAATATGCTTTCTTGCAATTGGTAAAGTTCATTCTGCGAATGAAACTGCTTCCACCTGCTCTTCAAGCGCAAAAGCAAATCATGAAAATGGCTTCTACTAACCACGGGGAAATACACACACAGCAAAAGGTCAACGAACCCCAACACGGGCTACGGGCTGTGGGCGACAGCACCCAGAGCACAACAGCGCTGCAGCAAAAGAGTGAAGCAAAAAAACAGGAACGAAATAATCCAAACCCCCCATGAATGCGGTACACTACTGTGCTTTTTTCCAAGGAAAGGATCAAAAAACCCGCAACAACGGAAACGAAGAGCGGCAGAGGAACACATTCTTTAAATATTTATCATCTCCAAACGTTGACGTGTGTGTGCGCGCTGCTACACGTCAGTCCGAAAGGGTTTTGTGCACCCTTACGTCAGCCGCGAAACGGAATTCTTGGGAAGCGTTTGTACAGTCGGGGTGAGTCTGATGCATCCCCAAACGTCACACTGGCGTGAAGTATGAGCAGAAAGAAAGCTTCAGTCCTAGCTCAACCGCACAAGGGATAAGGATAGGAAGGAAGGAAAGAAGGCCTGAACAAGAAAACGGGAAATCCATGCTTATACAAATGCTCACGAAGGCACGAAAAACGCATTCTGATGTTTGGTAAAATGTTGAGGTTTGTGTTTTCCATCCCAAATGTTTCGCCCGCAGTGACAGCTGCTTGCAAGAAAACTAAAAAGGTGGAAAATATAACACAACAAACCTATTTACGTCCAGCTAAATGCTGTTACAGTAAAAAAATGCCTAGAGTTATGCTTTCCGCTGTACAATATTATCTTATTAAGCACATGGTTGCCTCTCACACAAGCCCATGACGTTTGCATCATGACAGGAAAGCTCCTGGGAACGGCTTGGCTTTGGTTGACGACTTCCCGGAAATGTTTGAATACAGGACCATCCCAAAAAGCACGAGATAAATCAAAGCCCAAAAGTTGCCAGCATAATAAGGAAGCAGCAGTTCCAATTCCAGGAAGTTGCTTCATTTTTAACGATAACATGAATCCACTTCCATGGAAATGTGTTCCATTTCAAACGTCGGGATGAACGGGCAAGTTAGGCTTAACTTAACAACTTTTTGCCAACACAAATCGCTGGTGGTTTTGTGCTGCTGTTTTGCCTGCCTTCAAACCTTCAGCCAACACTGGTACACCTGGCCACATGGCCAAGGTAATCGATATCCAAAGCGAGTCTCATCGCCATCACAACCCTTGCATACGGTGATAGATACACTGATAGAGCGTTACCAACACAGTGTTAACCGCTCAAGCTGATAAAAACAGAGACCGTTTTGATGTGGAGCAGGTGGCCGTGCCGATGCAAACACAAAAGAAGAAAACAAATGGCGGTAGATGAGCACTTTAATGTTATTTTCGGGACATCATCACCGATTCGGCATCATTTTTTTGCATCATGTGTGTTTGTGGCGCATGTATTGGGTGTGCGTAGCGTACCCTGATTGGAAGTGGTAAACCATTTTTGCGCGTCTCAAACCCCCCCCCCCCCCCTTTTTACGGTCCACCAAACACACACACGCACACACCACAGGCACACAGACACGACCGCGAGCGTACGTGAAATCTAACGCAAACCATCCGGTTTTTGTGCAAACAACACCCCATTAACGGAAGCGGCTGAAGGGTGTGTATGTGTGTGAAGGTGTGTTTCTTTCTCCCCTTCCTTTTTCACACTCATCTCACTCTCTCTCTTTCCAATAGGGTCGAACATGCGTCAAGTGTTGAGTGTCTCGACTGCTTCGAAATTGAGTGCAAAGTGCTCGCCACCATCACCTGCTCGCTCTCTTTCCGCGCTCTGCACACTGCACTTGGTGGTGAGCCAATGGCCATCTTTCGGCGGAAAATGTAGATCACGACCAGCCTACCAACAAAAAAAAAAACAAAATTAAACAACTCGCCCCCCGGGTGCGAGAGATAGACGAGAGAAGAGCGACCACGAATCAATAAAACGCGATACGCGGGTCCGTTGGTGTGGTGATGGTGGAAAACTCGTGCGCCACTCGTGCCCGAGGTTATGGTGCACGCACGGTGCACTTCCTATCACCTTCTTCCCACCCCTCTCCCTGTCCCAAGCACTATCTCTCCACCCTGGCGTACGACCCCGGATAAGATACGGTGCCGAGTGTGGTAGGCAGTGGCCGGACGGGTGTGTGGTCGACGGTGTTGGGAGCTATTTTTAGTGCACTAGGTATAATTAGATTTTGTACCACTCGCTATGACATACGACCACCGTGCGCGGGCCAGCGCGCGGCCTACTTTCGCTAGTGTAGGTCACGGATGTATGGCAGGGGGAGGAGAAGAGGGGGGGGGAGTAGTAGATGGACAGTGTGTGTGTGTGCTGATGAGTGAACCAAACACACCGAGAGATAGAGAGGGAAAGCAAGGAAAAAAACAGATCTGTCAAGAACGGACAGGACAAGGCAAGACACGGGTTGGAAAAGCACGGGCATTCCCCGATTTTCCTGGAGAGGGCTGGATGGGTGGATTCAATTGTACGCGCAGAGAAAATGCAAAGCAAATGCGCTGCCCTGGGGGGCAGTACTAAATCGCCACGAAGAATAAAACGAACGCGCACACATATATATGAGGTTTGATTTGCGCTAGTGCTGATGCGCTCTTCGTCGAATTACGCTGTAGCCGGTTAATCTGAAGCAATAAAATCCGGTTCTCACATTTCAGCGAATCCATTTGTCATTCGTTTCATCACACAATTGTTTCTGTTGAATGCAATTACTTTGTTTTAAATTAATAAAAATGTTTTCAACCGTAAAGAGCTCAATGTTTCCTTCAAAACGCCTAACATTATGCAATGTGCATTACAAGTGGTACTTTTTTAGGTATGATAAGCAAAGGCATCCTCTTTATATGAGTTTAAAAGTGTATTAAACCTAAAACTTTGACTTGATACTGTATCTACAGTGTGTGTGCGCTTTCCCACAGCAATGCCACACTATTGGTATATGTATGTGCGTCTTTCTCCATTCTCTGTTGAGCCTATTAAGTGTCGCTGAGTGCTGGTGCTGGAGCGACATTATATACAGCGCCACCACCATCACCACACAAATGACCCAAATGGAGTGCTAACGAAGAGCACAGCCGTTTCCCGCCAATGGGCCGCATAGATAGACACGCAATCGGGTGGTAAACGTTGGTGGTCCTATGACAATGGCAGCCAGCACCAGTCTCTGGACCAAGGGCAATCTTGCTCTTCTCGACCCATCTGCACTGATTACGCGCAACACACACACAAACACACCGACAACCAGCGACAAAGAAGCTCAATACGGAGGGACCGAGCAAGCAAGGGAAGGGAAGTTTTCGGTCCCGAGCGGCAAAACACGGTGCCAGGAAATGAAGGAGCAGCACAATCGTAAGTGGAGCGCTCCCCGGACGGAAGACAAATGAGCGGACGGTACCCCACCAGACCGTTTTCGCCGTCACATGTTGCACTGTTCGCGGCTGCTTGTGCGCTGTCAGCAACCGCACCGGGACGGATTGTGCTGGAACGTCTTCCTGCCCGGCTTCCCCACGGCCAATGATTCATTTAGCAGCGGACGAGGGTCGTGAAAGCTCTTCCGCGCAAGTGGCAAGTGAGAATCGCTCCCACCGGTGCGCTCTACCGGGAGTGAGGAGGAGTGCGGAAAGTGTTTCTCGATAAATAATAAACATCCTTGAGCTTCGGCTGACGTCCGTCGGTATGGTGTGCGAAGTAAGCAGCACTTCCCTTTTGAAAAGGCCACCCTCCGACCGACACCGACACACACACACACGAGGGGGTGAGTGTTTTCTTCTATTTTTGGGCGACTCCATAATAAGGAAAGGTTCTTGATGACGGGGGAGATTATACTTGCACGACGGAGGGCAGCAACACTTTTGTACACCTCTCGGCGGTCTTACAGTGTGCGCAATTGTTGCGCAAAAAAGCGGGAGGGAAAAAGGGCATCATTGTTTGATCGCAATATGAATAGCGATTGCAGGACTTGCCGGTTGACATTTCGTTAGGAAAATAGGGTCGCTGGAACAAAAACAGGCGAAAGTGTCCCTTTTTTGAGTAGTGCAACACTACGGGGCAAAGTAGGTTAACAGCGCAATAGGGAAAACAGGGTTTTCCTTGCCACTGTCACAGAACATTCGGTTGTGTTTTATGGTCCATATTGCCAAGAAAACAACAGTGTGCGGGTTGTGGGGCATGGATATTGTGTCAAGGTAGCACAGCACCTGGAGTGCATACAGCAAAAAATCATGTTCAACTGTGTACATCGATCGTAAGCACTGTTAAGCGGATAATCATCCATCAGACAACAACCATCATGAAGAAAGGCAAAAAAAATGCTAAACGTTCCAACAAGCGGCTTACCTACTTTCAACTGAGATTACAAAAAAGCCCTACCAAAGCGCCTAGTGTTATGCAATGTGCACGACAAAATGTTGTTATTAAAGCCAAGGGAGCTAAACTCTAACCTAAAGTTTGTGAAATTTCTTCATCGACATTCTGACGCACGTCGAAGTGGTCTACACTGACGATATTCCAGATACACCACAACACATCTTCGGTTGCGGCCATCTGCAATCAGCTATGCAGATGATCCAGTTATTCTAATTTGTCCATCGTGACATGCTACTCCTGCCCCAGTCCTGTCCCATCCATCCATCCCCAGCGAGATTTATCGAACCAGAACTCACACAATTTTGTCCATACGGTTGAGAAAGCTTCTCGGCTCGTGTCGCATCGGCCACAAAGATCCAGCGTAGGTTTGATACGCAGCCACACACACACACACACACACACAAACGAGCCAAATACCTGCTCTGCCCTTCGGAGTTCGGAGGAAAATCCAATAACTTAATTAGAGCGTATATAACCCAAAAGACCTGCTGCTATACACACTGCTGGCTGTGCCTTTGCTCGGAAGCCTCAGCCATCTTCTCACAAAACGCACCATCGCCCCTCCCGTTGGAAGGATGGACAGATATATCACTTCAATCCTGGTGCTTATTCGTCCACAACACCGGCCCTCCCCTCGCAAAGTAAAGTCAATCAGGGTAGTCGTGGTGGGCAGAGCCCCTGCTGGTAATAGTTTCGGTAGTATAGCAACCGGGACACACTCAAAGACACCGGAGCTCCTATGCAGAGTGTCAGCCGGATAGCGTTACTGCCATAATTCAATTATGCATGCAGAGGAGTGGGTACTGCTGGGTAAAGGTCGCCACGAAAAAAGGGGTTGAAGCTAGCATTAAAGTCCGAAATGAGGAGATTTGCATTTGCTAACGCCCTGCGGGCCATACAACACATACACCGACAGTGTGTAACCATCCGTATGGCTCTTTTTACAAAATGGGGAGACACACTCTGGGGAGTGCGCGATTGGGAATGGCGAAATTCAACCCCTTTTCACGCCGGGGATTCGATCCTTTGGCAAATCGGATCGGTACGAGCTAACTGCAGCACACTCAGTGCGACTGAGTGGAGATTATTTACAACAAAACTAACTGGGACCACACCAGGCTACTCTACTCCACACAGGGAGGCGAGAAGTCGTAAAGAGGATAAAAATATAGATTTGATTTGATCCTACTGACCTCCACCAACCTCTGATAGGCTGCTCCGGGACATATGGCGAATGAAAACCAGGCGGTATGTGAGCAAAAAAGGAACCAGATATGTACACCGCAAATTGGATTCCCTCCTCGCTGTGATACATAATATCCGAGCCTTTCATTAGAGCCTTTGCTCCGGTGTATTTCAGGATAGACGACTGCCCTGAGGCCAGGGTTCAGTGGATTCGTCTCGTGCGGTGTTAACTGTTGGATTGCTGGGCAGGGGGTGGCATCAATATTAAGTTCCTAGGAGCTGCCAAAGCCCCTACAAATCTCATATTACGACATGCTTTCGGAATCATTATTTTCATTATGTTGTGAAAATGTCAAAAGATTAGATGCCGTTCATTCCTCCCTTGGTTGAGTAACTCCTGAACATCAAAGTCTTTTTGTTCCAGCTAATTCAAACACCTTCCCAAATTAGTCATGAGCATTTCTGCACCCGTGTTATGCTTCTTCTGATAGGCAGCGAGTCGCATAATTGATGTAAATATAACACCACTAGTGATGCAGTAGCGCGTATTTCATCAAAACCATTCGCTTCAGGGGATGTTTTACCACTCCAGGTACTTGAATCTTCACAAAAAAGTCACAACGTCAAGGTGAATACCATCAGTGACGGCAGCATAAGCCTTCCCGTGAATACAAATGTCATAAGCCCTTCGTGGGCTTTTTGCCGTATTCTCTCCGCGTGCGTTAAACATCAAAACAGCTTTAGCAGTTTGCCAGAAACACACCAATACACAGCGCTACCGTCAACGGATTAGGAATTCCTCGGCACACCCAACGACGCTGTGCGGGCTAGACATCCAAATGCGGACGTTCCGAACAACAACAACAAAAAAAAAACAAGAAAACCTAGACAGACACCCCCCGGCAGCGTGGCGAAGGTCTGAAAATCCCTTTTCAAATCTTGGGCGCAGCTTATCGGCACGTCGGCATGACGGATTTGGTCGTTCGGCTGTGGTTCCCTGAAGTGCCGTTATGCTGTTTGAATGTTGTGTGTGTGTATCTGTGTGCTTGTGTGTGTGTGTATAACTGATAACGATAGCTAAGCGCACCTTCACGCGTTGACGTCCACAACCAAAAAGTAAAAGGAAAGAAAACAGGGAGGTTGGTTAGGGCAGCAAGCGAGGCAATCCCACAAATGCAGCAGGGAATGTGACTTTCACGCTGATTAAGAGTGACGCTGGTACGCTCTGCGGTAAAGACAGCTGCCAACCAACCGTCGACAAACACTCTCACACACACACACACACACACACACAAACGCTGGGTTCGATTTAGCACGTGTTGGTCTTATCACACGAACGGCAAAGGCAATAGCCGTGTCGATAAAATAAACTGCACGCACACCGTTTGACAACGGGAGACAAACAGTTCACACCTTTCTGCAGGGACCGCAGAATCAATCCCGAAGGCCAATGCCATTCCGGGGAAGTTTTTAGGCAAGAAGAAGATGCATTTTTCTGATAGAAGAGGAGAACGGATTGAGGTTGCCAACCTGAGTGAAAACTGACTATTTCCACGTTCGGGGTAGCCTGAGTACGGCAGAGTGTGTGAGAGGAGGACCCAAACACGACTGACAGAGATTGTGGCTTTGCGGTTAGTGCTTGTGCGTGGCTACTACCCCTTTTCAATGCTCCTGCTTTCGTGGGCAGATGATGGTTACTTCCAGGAAACACCCGAGCGGGTTTGTTATCACAACGCAGCACACGATACCAAAAACTGGAGCTCCAAAAAGTGGTACCCACAATTCAACCTTGGCAACTGAAGCACTCGAGTAACGCTCTTAAACACACGCTGTTGACTTGGAACGGATTAGTGAACCTGTTTGCAGAGACTGGGAACGATGATTTCGCTTTGATTTGAGCTGTTTTCGCAATCCGATCACTAATAAAAAGTCGCTTCCTCTTAATCACCACCTTCTATTCACCTTTCTGGCTCTCTCACTGTGCGAAATATGTGTTAATTATGGAATAAAAACTACGACACTAAGTAAAAACCACACAAAAACGAAGTGCCAAGCGATTGCCGCAACGACGACACTCTCGACCGTCCACAGGCATCCTCCGGGGTTCACAATATTTACACTTGGCTGCGCGCAAGGATTTTCACCGGGCCCCGAAATGAAAAGCCTACAGCAGTAGTAGGGTTGGCATTTTCCATCCTCTTTTCCGACCGTCCCATCTCCCATGCGCTCAATTTTTCCAGTGCTTAAACTCGTATCCCGTTTTTTTGTGTTCCTATACACACCAACACACACACACACACTAGGGCAAAAGTTGCACTCGTTTCATTTTTCCACTTTTCCCATTTTCCATTTTTCCTCGAACGCTGTTTTTCCGGTTGGATTGCGTTTCACCTTCACTTTCACGTGTGTGTTCGTTCGTCCCGACACGCACTTACGCACACATGCATACGTACAAAAGGAAACGGGACGGGCTTTCCCTTCCCTACCATCACCCCCCGGTCGGGGTAGGAGGATGAGCCACCATCATACTTTTCGCTTCCCTTCCTGCCCCAATGGCTCGTCGTAGTAGGCTTTTCTTTTCATGCTCGATCAACCTCGAAAACGCTCGGTGGTGCTGCTGCGCTCGGTTCACAATTTTCCCACATCAACACACACAGCCACACATACAGGCACACACATTTTACACATTTACTCTCTTTCTTGTCTGTGAAAAAGGAGCACAACACTTCGCTCTCTTGCTCTCTCTTTTTTTCATGCAATCTTCTCAAGCCAAGAGGGAGAGAGAGAGAGAGCGAGAGAGTGCGCCCAAAGGACCAAACTTTGAAAGAGTCGGAATCATCGGAAAATTGGCCCCCTTTTTCCAGGAAAAAAAGGATGCGCGTATCCTTCTCCTTTACAAACTGTGTGTTTGTGTGTGTGTGTGTTTGTGCGAGCGCTGTTGTTCGCGTGATTGTCACTTTCCGTAAAAAAAACAACGAAAAGGATAACTCTAAACCCATTTTCCCATCGCCTGGCAACGCACACACACACGTCAACTACGATTAGCCTGAAAAATGGAATGGAAGGAAGACATGAGAACTGTATGGGGCTTTAGGGCTTTTTTTACGAAAACACACACACACACAAACACACCCGCGTACACATTGCACTCTTGAGAGCAAAAGCTTTGTTGAAAAAGGATGCCGTTTTTCTTCTCCAAATTACACTTTCCAGCGACTCACAGCAGACAGACTTCTTTTTCACACACACTCAAAGGACACGCTTCTTTAAAAAAAGACACAGAATTCCAACACTGCACAACAAACACAACCACACACTGGTCACTCCGCTGCTCGAACGGCCCGCGGCTGTTTGATTACGATCCTTGCGCGAGCATCCTTACACCGTCGCCCTGCCCCCTATCCGTTTTTGACCCGGAGTAACCCTCTCTATCTCCCTCTCCTCCAACGTTTCCACCCACTTGAAAGCCGGTTTCGCTTGATGGGTTCAACGAGAAGTAACAAAAAAAAAACACACACGCCGGCAGCACTCTGCGTTTGAGGTCAGAGGCTTCTTGGATGAATGTGGATTGTGTTTTGTTCGCTTTGGACGTTTGCAACGGCCCGGGCCCGAGGGTGTACTGGACTAATGAAGTGAACGCACACAGAAAGCGTCCCCTCCTCCCTCCCCCCTTTTCGTTTCACTTCAGTGGACAACGGACACACACACGCAGCTGGCGTGCTGGTCCGGTGTGAGTTGAGTGTGTAAAGGAATGTTTCCCTTTTTGAATGAACATTTGAAGCTAAAAAAGGACATTGCGGGTCAAACGCTATTTTGAAGTCAAGAAGAACGTGACAATCATCATAGCAGGCGTCGGTTTTAAATCCTTCTAATGCCTTCTTGCACGAATAACAGCTCTTCTAGGAGCGACAGGACTAAAAAAACGGTCGTCTGTGGCCTGTACTTGCTCCCTTTCCCGCTTTCACAATTTCCACACACACGCACACACACATTTCTTACCTACTTTTTATGCTTGTTTGTTTTTCACTGGCTCTGGCTTCTTTTACGCCTCACCGACGCAACTGCACGCAGGACGAGGGTGGGAGTTGGAGTGGAAAAACACGGCAGGCGACGACAAACGACGGCGACGGCTCCACCGCGCGCACACACACGCACAACACATTCACACAGCACCGCACCAGCTTGTACGCATGTACACCGCACACACACACGCACGCACGCACACCGTCTACAAGTCTGAAGGACGAAAACAGCGCTGGGCGACGGGAAGAGCGTAGCACCCTCGTCCGTCCGTCCGTGCACCCGCCCGGATGTTTGAACAGCGTGTCCAACCCACTTCTCCCCCGCCCCCACCAGTGCAACCCACCCACCCTTTGACAACGACAAACCACGACGACGTTGGGGACCACACACACGCACGCACACAGACGCCAATACAACAACAACAAAATACAGCAAAGCCGACTGTGTGATGATGATGAGCTGCGCTGCTGCTGCTGCTGTGCTTCCTGCGATACGGACGCGAAAACGTACACTGCGAACACACGCGCGCGGAAGGTTGCTTAGCTAATGCGTTTGGGGTCTGCCTGGCCTGCCTGACAATCTTCGTCGTCGTCGTCGTCGTCTGGCTTCCGTCGGGGATGTATTTTGTCAAGGCGCGACGCAACGCGCGGTTTAGAACGGAGAGCGCGAGAGCGAGCGAGAGAAAGCAAGAGCGAGTGCGCGTGACGCAACGCGCGTTTGTATCCGTTTTTTATCGTGCTGCGAGAGAGAGAACCGGCCATACCTGTGCGACAGATAGAAGGAAATATAGCGATTAGGAAAGTGAAGGAAGTGAGAGAAAAAGAGAGAGATGGGGAGAGTGAAAACGCGCGTGTTCTCACCTGGAGAAGTGTTGATCGGTGAGGAAATCTATTTTTCCTTGGCCGGCGGTCGCGCGCGCTGTTTACATAGCAGGTATGGAAATGCACCAACACCAACACGATGCTCATATGTGTGTGTCTGAGGATAGGACTGCGAAAAGAAAGAGAGGGAGAAGGTTAGCGCTCGTAGCCGACACTACGCAGTTCATTACGCCGTCTTTGGGGGTCAAATGACCCCATGAAAGATATTCCCATTTTTTTAAATATTAAAAGTGAAAAAATCTCTTTTCTGCTGTTATTTTCATTACATGCAAACCCTTCTTAAACCCTTTTCACAATTATAAAAGGATGCAATTTTTGTCCATTTAACTCCTTCCCATACTACACTGTCTCCTTTTAATGCCATTACTACGACGTTTACTTGGAATAGTGATGCTCTGCTTTCCACCGTACACATACAAACGCATCGCAGCAGGCGCTTGCTTACCCTTCCCCACCATGCACTCCGTCACTTTCACTCCAATGGAACTTCCCTCGCTCTCTTGCTCTCTCTCTCTCTCCCTCTCTCTCTCTCTCACAGAGACATGGAGGAAAAATCGATACAAAACAAACGCACACCGCACGCATACCTGTTCTCGCGTTTTCCACAACATCCTAAGAGAAGAGTGCCAGAGTCGATGGGGCTAACTCTTCTTTTGTAAAATGAGAAAATGTTCACTCCTCTCGCGCTCTCTCGCTCTCTTTCTCTCTCACAGGCTCTTGCTCGGGAATGATATCACCGAAAAGGGGAAAAAAGCATTTCCATCTGACGTATCCTTGCTCTCTCTCTCTCTCTTTCTCTCTCTCTCGACCGCTGGTTTTCCACATTTGCTATCAAGCATCAGCAGAATCTTATTTGCTAACTATCGCTCAACCATCCAATACACCAGCAACGGCATTGGATTGAAAGCGGAAAAAGAGGAAAATGTTATTATTATAAGCTCATTTTAAGTTTCTTGCGTCACTATGCTACCTTTTGACACAGCAGTGAAATTAAAACCGAAAATGGTATAAAATAACAAAATATTGAAAATAATATAAAATTTAAGATCTTCCAAGAACATGGACCATCTTCATTCCTGGATGCATTTTCAATCCATTTTCAATCCATTTTCACTATCCGTAAGCACTCACCCCCTGGGCAGCCAGGCCAGCTCCTTCCGGTCGTTAAAATCAAATAACCCACGAGGAGAGAAGCTGAAAATAAAACCACTCTCGCACCGCAGCATGGGTAATGGGAACACAACAGCAGACCGGGTGGTGTAAAAAGGCACCTCATAATAAATGCGTAAAGGAATTTCCCTCTCCCCCCCATCCACCTCCCCCTTGTGGTGTGCGCTTCTTCAGTGATCCCGGGGCGAACCTGCCAGCAGCAGCAGCACGTCGTCCTCCTTCCGGACCAATTATATTAGCATTAATTGATGTTATGCTGTCGCTCACTACCGTCCCCCCCCCCCCCCCTCCCGACACCGAGCCCCTCGCGCCATCTGTCGCTCCCACTGCAAGCGTTGTGCTTTAAAGGTGTCGAGCCGGGAGCGAAGCTAATTTGAATTTCCGAAATAATAACATCAGTCTGCTGTGCAGCGAGACGCACTGTGAAGGAGTGGAAGGAAGCGATGAAGAAGGATGCTTCTCTCTTCTGCGTTAATTTTGCCGCTGTATCCTTGTTTTTTTTTTCCGTTCCGTTTCTAGTACAGCATCGACAACATTTTAAAGCGCTCGGGTCGGATGTCCTTGCGCGTCAGCGTGTGTTTCGATCTAATCATCTATCGGTATCTCCGATGGGATCCGAACCCATCTGTGTGTGTATTGTATAATCCTTTCAGCGAGTTAATAGTCCGTGTCCTTTTACTCGACGTGGACCGCGGTCGTCGTTTCCACTTTTCCGCTTAACGATCAGCTGTGTGGCTCTCGATTCGCTCGAAACGCTTCATTGCACCCACCAACATGATGATGATGATGATGGCGACGAACCTAAAACGATGATAAGCCAAGTTAGTATGATATTGATTGTTCAATCGCGGAACGCCAACCCACTCTCTCTCTCTCTCCCGAGTCCTTTTTTCCCCCAATGTTCTAAGGAATTCGGCGTGTGCGTGGGAAAACAAGGCCCAAGGATCGAAAATCCGCATCCGCATCCGTTGTCGTGGCTTTTGTTCAACACACATAAAAGCCAATCTCATCAATACAACGCAGCCGGCGGGTTCGCGGTCAAACCTTACAATCCCCCTCAAAAAACACACACAGGCCGATCCTCATCTGGCCGAACAGGTTCTTAACGTCAGCCGGCCTTCATCATCATCTCAAAGCCTTGATCTCAGTTTGGACAGTGACTTCTCCTCGTCTCATTTCGACTCTTTGCGTAATGAATATTTCATTTGATTTTGATGCATATTTCGTTCCACTTTGCGTCCACTTATCGATGGCCGACCGTCCGTCGAATGGAAAATTATCGTTCCAACACAAACTGTGACTCCCCTTCCTTTCCACATGGGGCACTTTTGTGCGCTCTTTTATCTTCCCTGTTCCCAAACCGGGATAGAGGGATGCCGATGTAAAGGATTGGTCGGAATTCGGTCGGATCAGTCTATACCGTCATTATAGTGGAGTGCCGAGGCACACACCGAAAACAACTGAACTGGAATAGAAAAATCAATTCTTTTATGCTTTTCGTGGTCGTTTTTTAGAGGCTTTTCCCCCCTCTAATTCTGCGAATTCACTTAAACTTCTAAGTGGTACTGTAAGTTCACTAAGCTTCTTAGAATGACAATCCAGTTGCATGCACTATCCCGCACGTGGGAAGCAATGCATCTCCTCCAACAGCGCCACCCGGAGATGTTCCCGGAATGATGGGAAGCCATAATTAAAATTTATTCAGCGATCCTTTCCGCTGAAAGCAAACGGAAAGGGAAAGCGCTTCCAGCAGTTGCATAACTCGTTCCTTTCTCGTTGGCCTTGCGCCGCGCCCCGGATTCAGCCGAGCTAATCGTTTGAAGCATTTGAATAATTAAATATTCATTCTACACTCCAAAAACCATCTTCTTCGCGTATCCGGTCGTGCATTATCGTGCAGCAGCAGCAAGCCCGTTAATAGAGTAGCTTTCAATTTCGCCACACGGATGGGGTTGGCGGGTTAAAGCTCACTTTTCATTATTCTTTCTTTTTCACCAAAAAGCGTTAGTGGAAAAAAAATACCAAAAATAGGGAAAACCGTTTTGTAAGCTCAAAGTCAGCTCCAAACGAGCGAAGGGAACGCTTTAGGAATTAACTGTGCACTCTTTCTCTATGTGTGTTTTCCCTGGGTAGAAAGTGCATTCCACGCTTACAAAAAGGGCGGGCAGTAGTAACAGCTATGTAACCACTGGAAAATGCCACCGCTGGTGCTGCTGCTGCTGCTGCTGCTACATCTGCTTCGGATTGCCCGTTCTGTTCCGCATCGCAATTATTCTTCTTCAAGTGCCCTCGAGGATTATACACTTGGACGGGGAGGCGGTGGGTTGGAGAAAAGGTAAAACGCGGGAACCGAGCACTACTACTGCACAAGCTTTCGAGCGGCGGTGACGCGTGTAGTTAGTTTTGTTTGTTTGTTTTCATTGCAAGACACCGCTTCCACTGCACTCCGTTTAATCTGCGTGCTCTTTTGCTGTTTTGTTTTGTTTCTCAGCTTATAGCCACGAGCGTTTTAGCGTTTTTCCCTTCATTAGCGGGGAGCATTGATTTTGTAAATGTAGAAGAAGAAAATTGCTGCAAATAAAGTAGAATAAAAGAGCTGCATTAAGGTGGAATTGTTTAAAAGAGGGTAGGGTAGATAGAAGATAATTTCTCAAAAAAGCATAAAACGGAAACTTAACTTCAAATTGTTTTCTTATGCAGAATTGTCTTCCCAGTCGCAACTCTGACGACAATGCTCTTTCGTTTTTTTTTATTATTATTTTTAGTGATGGCGATTTTTAGTATCTAAAGTGTTCCACTTACTCTCTCTCTCGCTACTTTTACAGTCTCCTACACTTTCAGACAGTCTGACTAACAGGATTTGCGTTCAAAATTATGCTTGAAATACTAATGATCGATCACGCGCGAGGCAAGCAGCAAAACAACGGAAAACAAAAACCACAAAATTCCTTGTTCCCTCCATAGGTGTTTGTTTTTGATTTGTACTAAAACTTCTATTAACCGAATGTTGTCCTCCCTTTCTTTGTTTGGATTTTCAATGTACGTATGTGATGATGATTGGCTTAAAAGAACATTCTAGTGTGATCAAAACGAACCATTTTCTTAATTTGGAATGAATTGTTTTCGAAACGACTGTTTGTTTCCCTCATTTCTATGAAGCATTTGGACCCTCTCTCTCTCTCTTCTTTCTATTGGTTAGAAAGGCTTCTATCATAAGGCAGCTGGTGGTGGTGGTTCTATTCTAAATTGAATTCGCAATTTGGTTCATTAGTAATTGGATGTACACACTCTTCTTACTAAAGACTAGAGCTTAAGCTATGGTAGTTTGAATATTCTCCCCATCCTCTACTCTTGCCTAACTGTTAACGTTTTTCTTACTCTCTAAATATCAAAACAAAAAAAAGGCATTAGTACAATAAACAGTTTTTAGTACAATAATAGGCAACGCACGAACAAAAATAAAAAAAAATGAACAAGTCTATACTGAATACAACGATATCCCTAATTAAGTAATGAAGTTGCTGACGGACACAAATTAGTAGGAAATGAAGAACGAGAACAGAACAAATAAAAGACGATTTCAAAGCACTATTGATTGAGAAAAAATACCTTTGGTTAGGGAAAAACTAATGGAAACTAAATAGAAACACTTAGAAGTTCATTAGTTGAAAACAGTTAAAGGTTAAAGGTCAGTAAAACTCGTTTCCACTCGCTATTCGAAAGGAAGAATGGCGTGGAAATGGCGTTTCTAAGACAAAGACGGAAATGGAACAGTTAGAGTGGAACAAGAAGCAATAAGCAATGTGTTAAATTGTAATATATGAGTGTAGCTATCGGCGCTGAATTAAGTTTTTGGTATTATACAAAGTGTAATTAAACAATATCGCTATCATAAAAAAAACTAAACAAACGCTTTCCCTTTTTTCTAACGCATTCGACACGAAAAAAAAAGAAACAAAAACCGTGTTTCACCTAAACTAAAGCTATTCTTCACGATAGAAAACTCAAACGGGAGAACGGCGTGTTCTAAACTTTAATCAATGGTATAATTTCTCCCCTTCCAAGCGTGTAGCTTAAAGAGGATGTAATTGTAAAAAAGGACGTAAGAATTATTCACTAACTAGAGCAACAATCAAACAAAACTATGTACAAATCAACACACGGACGTGGACACACACACTAAAAACAGCGTTCATCCTCCCTCTAACGGAGAAATAAATATGGTAAAACAATTGCAAAAGTATTGCCCCACACACTTCCTTCCCAACTAGCAAATTCCTACAATTAGCTGCATTTCTAGCTTCCTTTCCCTTTCCTTTCGTACAACCGGTTACACCTTATCACCGTGCACCCGGAACCGGTAAAGGCAGGTGTAGTGTATGTTGCCATGGTTCGATTCAATGCGCAGCTCGACAATCTGCAACGGCTCGGTCCAGTCCTTATTCTCCACCGGGAAGTACTGGACGCTGCTGCCCATCTGGTCCAGGTACTCGTAGCTGCCTAGCGGGACAGGTTCGGGATCGTTCAGTGCCCTCAGGCCCTATTTTCGGTTGCGAGGAATAGACACAAAAAGAATTATTAAATAAATGATACACTAGATCTTAATACATACACTACACGGCATGCGTTTAGTAACGGCAGATGGTCGACGAAAGCTTCACAAAATTATGGAACAACGTGTTAGAAATTTGGAATCATGCAATCTTCTTCAGCAAAGAAACAACCTCTAAACCAAGCACACAACACTACCGAAACATCGATTCGAATATCGAAACACGCTAGTAAAAACCTACCCAAACAGTGAAGTGCTTCGGGGCTGAGCTAATTGATCCGTTCGATACAAGCAGTTTGGAAATGTGCTCCAGCGTGAAGCCAGTCACGATTATCTCGGTATTTAATTGTATGACTAGAAATAGAAGAGAAGAAATGAGCAACAGGTGGAAGCGCGATTGGACAGGGAAAAGTGTGAAATGAATTTTTGAGAAATAATGCGTGAAAAAATAGGAAAATTATAACAAGAAAACAAGACGTGAATGAAAACGAAAGAACCACAAATAAACAAGCAAAAACAAAACAAAAACATAAAAATATAAAAAAAAACAAAAGCAAAGTAAGATAGAAAGATGAAACAATGAAACGGAACATAAAAAAGGGGAAACAAATAATGAACTAACACAATTATCGACCTGTACACGCTAAATCAAAAGGAACTAATAGCTATGAGTATACACATTCTCCGCCAACTCACCCAGATAGCCGGGGAAACCTTGGAACGCCCAGCACTGGCCCGGTTCCATCGTAGGCGAAATGACCGTGCGCGGCGTGTTCGAAGAGTACGGGATCGGGATGATGCCGAATATGCGAAACTCGGCCGAGTTGGCCTGATAGCTTTCTGTGCAGCGCGTCGACAGCACCTGTCCGCCGGCCGATTCGAGCGCATAGTCCACCCGGCCCGTCTTGTCCGCATCGTACACGATCAGCGCATCACGCACGATACGCTTCACGTCGTCCTCGGTCAGATTGGACGAGGTGGAGGAGCTGGCCGGATCCGGATCATCCGGTCCACCAGCGGAAGACGCTTTACTCTCTGAGGTAGTAGTAGTAGTAGTAACAGTGCTATGGCTGGCAGCGAGTTCCGCTTCCCGTGCCATCATTTCTTCCCTCAATCGAACCATCATCTCGGCCCGTATCTGTTCACCTATCTCCAGCATTAATCGGCCCGCAGATCGGTCGATTTCCTCCCGAACGTCCACATTCACCTTCGCCTGAATCTCCTCCAGCCGCTGCTCGAGATGATCACGCGCTACGAACAGTCCGTTTATCCACGCACGCAGATCTCCGTCGGCAATGTCCTGCTTTACGTTCAGTCCCAAAATTGTGATAATATTCTCGCGTATCACCTTATTCACACCTTCGTACCTTTCCTCTCTGTGCGCATTTAATCGACTGTCAATATCGGCCAGCAGTTTCTGGTAAAGCTCGTTGCTCTCCAATCGGTACGCTTTTAGCTGCTGCTCGAGTTGTTTGTGGTTTTGCTTCACCAGCTGCAGGTGTTCTTCCCACTGCGCGCTGCTGCTCAGCAGCTGCTCGCTAAAGTGGGCCTTAATATCGTTCAGCTCTTTGCGCAAATCGTCCACCAGGGCTTCGCGATGACGCTGATCGACAGCGGCACGATCTTGCGCCTCTGCCACACTGCTGGCTACGATACGCTGGTCGATTAGTGCGCTCAGCTTGTCGGAGGAGAGTATACGCGCTAAAATATCTTCCAGTTGCGATCCACTGATGGCGTAGTGATGGTTGTGCACCGTCGTCATGTGCTGCTCGACTAGACGCTGGATTTCGGTAAGGTATTCGCTCGACAGCACAACTTTACCACCTTCCGGGGTATCATTTGAATCTGCTTTCTTTGACGCCTCTTCAAACAGCTGAGGGTAGGACGCTTGCAGCGTTTGTCGTACCCTTTCCACCACCGCATCAACATCACTGTCCGTTAAATGATAGTTGTACGATTTTAAGCTTTCCTCAATAACCTGCGCTACATGTACGGTTATTTCTGGAGTAATTGCTTCCCTTTGGGGCGGTTCAGCCGCCTTCCGCAGCCGCTCCGATTCATCCACCTTGGAGGCAAACTTTTGTTCCATCATGCCATCAATGTACGCATCGATATGGCGCATCAGTTCTTCGAACTCCTCCTTGCTAAGCGTACGCTGAAGGGTGTTGCGGATTGTTTCACGGGAGGTGCTATCGCTTCTGCCTCCCGTCCACGACCATGGCCACGAGAAGGTGATGCTTGTGGAGAGCCAACCGAAGGGTAGGGATAATGCTGATAAAAAGGATGACGCTGATAGAATCTTTTCGCGGAAGTTGGCATTCCTTTCGTTGACGTATCGGTAAAGCGATTCCATATCCAGCTCCGAGTGTTTCATGTTTGATGGCAGAATGTGGGACAGTGAGGAGAGTGCGAGCGTGGCGCGTGACGATGCGGGCAAAACGATCGTTTGATCCTCATCCGCTAATAGGTAGGCTGGAATGAGAGTAAGTAGTTCGTTAGATATCGTTTAATTGAAGATATTTTAGTTTTAAATAGAAAGGAGTGTAGGAGAAGTGGAAAAGGAGCTTTAGAAATGATGGATGTCGCCCTCTAGAGCCTTCTCGCGTTCATTCGAGCCTAATTGTTATTCAATAGTCAACATTAATTACCCCAAAAACAACCAGCACGACCGCAAAAACATCAAAAACACCTACAAAACGTTCTCTTATTAAACTCCACATTCAACATTATTCATCATCCTTTAATTAGATACAAATTGGAGAAGGATAGAGGACGGACATTCATCGCGTAACAAATACAAATGAAAAAGAAAGAAAGAAACAGTACAAATACTTTCTAAAAACAGAACAAAACAAAACAAATAAGTGAAAAAGGAAGGTGCAAAAGAATTCAAACAGACAAACAAATAAGGAAATGCTAATGCTTACCTGTCCATTGTGTTATAACTTCCCTGTTGCTGTCCTTTTGATTTTACTCAAACTTTCTTTGCTAAACTCTGCTAAATGAAGGAACACGAAAACGGCTAGTTTTGTTTGTTTGTTTGTCTCTGGACAGGCAGGAAAAAAAAGTTCCGTCCGTAAGAAGCTCTTTATTTTAACATTACTACAGCTGTACTTTCTATCCGTTCCGTGGTGAAGGATTATAATAATTGACGTGCATCTTAAACAATGACCTAACATTCATGGACAAACAAAGCATTGTGGAGAGAAAAAAAAATACACTAACTAGTTTAGATTCGACAAAGAAAAACAAAAAAAAGTGCACTGCAGTGCTTTCTTCCTGCGGGGTAATTATTTACGTATCCTGTTCCTCTATCCATTCTCTTACATGAGAAAATACGGGGCTTAAGTGCGTTGGGAAGTTCCATTTCTTGTTGAGTTATACTTTCCCCCAATATACTTTAATTAAAACGGCAAAATGATGTTGTGTTTGTAGTAATACAATAAAACGATATCTAATCGCATTTCGAAAAACAAGAACACTACTTATAAAAAAGAGAGATAATGCTTCATCTGCTTAAATCGTGGCGTGATGATGAAGAATTCGGGTTTACTCTTACTATTTTGCTCGCATTAAAAAAGTATGGCATACGTGTGGTGGTGTAGGGTGGATATCGAAGCTACTGGCCCTAATTCGCTTGTAAACCGTAAATTTAACCTTAAATAATTAAGCCAAGAAAAAGCATTAAATGGCAAAACAAATACGAAACATGAGAGAGAGAAAAAGAAATGCAACTACACGACCTAACACACGACCACTGTTGTTTTAGGCACTTGGTTCTTCTTCGGCCCCTCCTGCTCCCCACAGCTCGCGCACCGCATCGACCGAATTCTGAGACACAAGCTTCAGCTGATCGAAATAGGTTCCGGTCAGATCGGACAAATCGGTCCACCGGTCGCCCACGTACTGTTTCACCGACTCGACGTCGGGAAGCGGCACGGTCGGCAGTTCCGGCAGTTCCGGAAGGCTCGGAAGGCTCGGAAGGCTTGGAAGATTCGGAAGCTTCAGTTCCGGTAGGTCTGGGAATTCAGACGGAAGGCTTGCGCGAATCGTATCCAACGCGGAAGGATCTAGATAGAGAAGCGTACCTGTATAGAGAGGAGGGGGGGGGGGATTTGTACGAGGGAGATGAGATGTGTGTGTGTGTAGAAAAGAAGGGCAAGGGGGAGGGCAACAGAAAGAATTTGGTTAGAAAAATTACTTGACAAACAAATCACAGCTTTCATCCAATGAGACAAATTTATGAAAATCGAATCAAATGTGTGCAACACAGTCAAGCTCGTGTGTTTAATAGCATTCGAGACGAGTGCAAAGTGGTAGTCATGTTATTTGCTGGATGAGCCTGACACTTTTCAAAGAAAAAAGAAACCCTTTTCAATCGAACTTACCTCCAATCAGCAAAAACGGTAACAGAACCAACAGGAAAAGCAAGAACCGACGCTTCTTTTGGCCAATTTTCTGCTGTTCCGCGTTAGCGGCCGACGTCTGCAGCAACCAGGCGTCCAGAAACAGCACGGAAGAGATCAGCAAATAGATGCGTTTAAATACGTTAACGAAGAATGACGTCACAAAACCGTACACACGACTGAAGAAGCCTAAAACGATGAAAGAAACAGTAAGCATTTCCGCTTCGAAAAGCTTCAATCTCCCTCTCTGCCTACACGTACCTCGCTCGTCCTCGATCCTCGTGTAGTACATCTGCTGCTCGTCCTGCCGGCGGAACACGTTGCGCACGGAATCGACGCACGTGAAGAAGAACGTTACGATCGACAGGAAGAACCGGCTCACGATCGAGCGCTGCTCGATCGTTACCCGCTGCTGCCGATGGACGCCGATGCTCTTGCTGCTCTGCATCAACTCATCCGTCTCGTCGTGCGAGTCGTACGGGTTCGACCGCACCAGCCTGGAGCGGGCCGAGGTGTACCGCTCGCGTATGAACGCTTCCTGCTCGGGATTGCGCTGGATCATCGTTTGCACCCGCTCGGCGTGCTTGTTCAGGCTGGGGCGCGACATGTTCGGCATGGCCACGAGCCCGGGCGCTACCTCGCGCCGATGCGGCGACAGCTCCGAGTACGTGTAGTCCGTCTTCGGGTACTTGTTCCAGTACTCGCCCGCCTCCAGGTACTCTTTGTAAGCGGCGTGCTGCTGCAGCTCCTCCGGCGTCAGGATCACCTTCGCCGGGGCCATCTTTTGGGCGGCATTCTTGGGCGTGCTGGTGCGGATAACGGCGGCCGCCGTCGCGGCGGCACCGACCAGTTTACCGCTTCGGGTAGTGGTACTGGCCGCACTGTTACTGCTGCTGCTGGTGCTGGTGGTGGTTGTTGTTGTGCTCATCTGAGACTTCTGAGCACTGGCGGGTTCTTTCTTTGGCGGTGAAGTCGAAAGGGCTTCCTTGCCGGCACTTCCGCTGCTTGTCTGTGTGACTGTCTGCGTCTTGGTTACCTTCTCCTTACCACCGTCCAGCACGACCGTGGTCTGTTCCGTACTGGTCATTGTGGTGGTGGTAGTAGTGACGGACGATTGCGTCAGCTGGCCCATCGATTTGGCGAGCTGTGCATTGGCGGCCACCGCCGTAGCCGCCTGGCGGGCTCGGTCCGGCGATACATCCTCGGAGGAGTAGTCGGATGTGACGACGCGCGTTTTACGCACCGGCGTGGAGCGTCCTTGACTGGCGGCGACAACGGGTGATGGTGCTGCCTCCTCCTCGATCATACCGACTGTGGGCGCTTTGCGTACCTTTCGCCCAGGTGACGTTTCCGAACCGTTCAACTCACGGTCGGAGCTGACGCGCAGGTTCATCGTGCCGGGAGTTTTCGAGCGCGACCGCCGCCGCGTCTCTATTACATCGCCAATGTTCTGTGGTTGAGACATGATCGCGCACTGGCTGTTCTTCTATTTCACAACTATTCTCCGGGAGAGGTTTTGGGAAGGTTTCTGTTTCTTGCTCCAACTCTACCTGACCTTCAATTTCATCTGAAAGCGAAGATAAAAAGAAGAAACCATAAAGATAAGCTCTTAAATGACCTTTTGCGAGCACGCATAAAAGCATAGATAAATAATTCAACACAACACGTATGATCACGTTGGTACGGTTAGCTCACAGTAACCCATGGTAGCAACCCGTAGCAACCCGAGCACGCACAAACCAACACAAATGATTTGATGGAGGGAGGCGCATATATGCTTCGATCATCCCACACAACGATCTAAGAAGGCGTGTTGTTTCCGCTTCACACCACTGTTCGCCTGCAAACAAGAAATACTAGAATATTGACATTGAAATCCGATAACCGGCGCGCTTTCGGTGGTTTCCAAACGTGTGGATCTCCCACCATACCATCCCGCCGCACAGCCCGCCAAAACACAATCGCACACCAAAGTAGGCGATGTGTAATTAACACTTCACATGCGTTGCCCTCAACCATTCATGCCTGGACGCCGTGTATGAGGCGAAAGAACTCCGCAGGAGCCAAAGCCTCTCTAAACCATACTAACATGGACGCCGTGGAGGAGCGTTTAATGTAAACAATTGTACCTTGTTTCGATTACGCATGCTGCTGCTGCTCCAGCAAGCAGCCCTTCTATTAAATAATTTTAAAACAATTTGATTTAAAAGCCACAAAAAATGAAATTATTTTCCAACCCAATGACCAACAACAATTTGATCCGAAAAAAATAATGCCTTCAAGAATGCGATCATATGATGGCCGCATGCAACAAACACGCGTGGTTGGTCTGCTTTTAAAAATCCCTCTTCACTTTCCGCTTCGTTTGCCACAAACACTACCCTTCCCCTGGGCATTAGAGCGGCTGGTTTTATGCGAATTAAAATACAGCTGCAGTTTAAAGGGAATGGCTTCTCTACATGGCTTCCCTCTCTTTCTCTCTCTTTCAAACCACAAACGGCAGCGGTGTGCAGCAGCATAGCCTCATCATCATCCGTTCTTAACTTTATTCTCAATTCTTACGCCTCAACACACGCACACATCGTACGTAAGCGAAAGAGAGAAGGAATAAGCAAATGAAAAAATCGGTTAAAAATAGGTACCCCGTAAACAAGTGCGTCACCATCGGTACGCGCCCTAACCGTCGGTCGCCGCCTATTCTTCTCTGTGTCTCTCGGGCGGTGTAGAGAAACAGCATAGAAACCGGGACGAAAACTTCTTCTTCCACTTCTTCCACCACCGGCGGTTGTGGCTGGATCGCGGGTGACGATTGCTTTCATTTTTAAAAACCCCGCCGTTGGTCGCGCGCGCACGCCATATAGCGCCGGTATTGGCGGTTGGAAAAGGATTTTGAATTTTTGATTATTCGCTCGCGTTCTCCACACACATATACACAACGTGCTGCTGCTGCCCCACCCTATCTGCTATCGGTTTCTTCAGACCGTGGCGAAGATCGCAACTGCGAAGAAGAGGAAAGGCCGGATTAGGGCGTTCGAAGAAGCGGGCGATTCTTGGCTGCATGAGAGGGGAAATATTAGAGCATAGCGAATTGAACGATGCGTCTGTGGTGGTTATCTTGCGGGGGCTAAAACGATGATAAAACACTGTGTGTGTGCTCTTGAAATTTAGAAACGAAGCGCGTATCAATCATCATTCGAGCTCGCTCCGGGGTGCGTGCCTGTTTGCCGCCGACCAATCACACAGCTGCGCTCAATCGTCGCGTGTTTCAACAATCTATGCTCGGCTTGGATCAGCAGACACTTCAGAAGCATTCGGAGGCTTGAAATCAAAGTAGCATGCATATCAGATTGCCGCCAGTAAACCGCGCGCTTGGTGTTAAATTGGAAGACATCAAGAGCTTGGAGTGTGGTTAAAAATAAACAAACTCAATTGACCCCCTTCAGCAGCACCATGTACGCATCCAGGAAAGATCACTTTCTATTCGGTAAAGCCTGCCCCCGGGGGGGAGCCTTCTGAGGGCTCTCTCCATTTCCGCGTGGTGGGTAATTTCCACCGCGAAGCCAAGGAGAAAAGCAGGCCATGAAATACAAACAAAACCATAACGAAGCAGCCAGCAGCCAGCGGCGACGGCGGTAGCACCTTAATATGCAGGGGACGCGCTCGCTGACGGTACGCGTCATCCCGCACACACACAGACCGACCGACCGCGCTCGATAAAACAATCACGATTTCACTGGAAACCATTCACTAAAACAATACTCTTCCATTGTACGTACCTGCAGCAGTGTTTAGGCAACACTTTTTCACTATTTCTACCGCCGGGGGAAGTATTTTTACGGGAGAAATTAGTCCATCTTTCTGCTACCCGAACAGGACGCACACAGTGACCGAACAGAACTGTCGCGCCGCTGCGGATGGGATCGGTACGTTCTCGGAGCGGTCGTGTCGACGGAGAAGGAGATAGAGCGAGAGCCCATCACCATCAAGGGTTGCAGGGCTCGTTGGGCCGCTTTGTGGTCGGTTGGGGATGCGGCGCAACAAAGAAATTCAAACAAATTCAACTAATATTTACGAAAAATAATGCTAAAATAAATGTAGAATAAATTGAGTGTAGGAGAAATATACCCGAATTTAATCAAAGCTTAACAGTTGGTCAATCAATTTCTTATTTTATTTCAAATTCAATTCATTGCCTTAAAGACAGTTCGTAGCTCTGTTTTGTTACGTATTGCTTTCTTCGCGATGTGAACCCTTTTCTCATATCTTATCGTTTCATTTACGCACGACACCACCAACGGCCTGGTTTGTTGTTGTGTAGGTATTCATGTTTATTTTCCCCTTCAATTCATTACACATCCTTGCGGCTACGGAATCGAAAATAAATAAATGTCGTTGTGGTGATTATTCGTATTCTGCTGATGGCTGTTGCGCGTTCCAAAACCGAAGCCAGGATGACGGGGAGCCGTTTGTAGCTGTGAATTCATTTAGGAAACCGGAACGAAACACTAAGCCTACTTCATTCCTAAACTAAACTAAAATTGAACCGTTCGACAGGAGGACAACTAAGGGTGGATGATGTTCTTTTTGGTTTCCATTTTGTTTGCACCGTAGGATATCTTGCACCAAGAAAACCAAGAGTTGAACGCCGTTGTACACGCAATACTGCCGAGTTTCTTGCTGCTGCTGTCGGTGGATGTCGTTTTTTTTAAGTAACCAATTATAATGTTGAATTTTAACATTTCGTATTTTAAGTTGAAGCTTGTTTCTAGTGCCTCTTTTTCGCGACATTTTTTGGTATCGAAATACTTTCCTTTCTACTCAACAAATTCCTCGTACACTCTCGCACATGCACACACACACACAGTCACGCACCGCTTTTGTTCTGGTTGTTGGTGATCTACTTTGCCTTTTTGGCCGTGTTCCGTGCCATCTCACATACTAAAGCCATTTGCACTGGGAGCGGGGCGGGCAGCGCGTTGGGTGGCAGTGCAGCCATACACTAGGAGGTCTGTCTATCCCCGGGGCCTTCGAACACTTTACTTGTTGTGCAGGGCGGCCGTCTCCAGACCGGGTGCGTCCTTCTTGGCAATGCCCGACAGCAGCTTCTTGATCTCCGCAATCGCCTTGCCCGGGTTCAGCCCCTTCGGGCAGGTGCGCGTGCAGTTCATGATCGTGTGGCACCGGTACACGCTGAACGGATCCTTCAGCTTGTCCAACCGGGCGGCAGTGCTTTCGTCGCGCGAATCGATAATCCAACGGTACGCCTGCATCAGCACCGCCGGCCCGAGGTACTTGTCGCCGTTCCACCAGTAGGACGGGCAGGACGTGGAGCAGCACGCACACAGAATGCACTCGTACAGACCGTCCAGCTTGGCGCGATCGTCCACCGACTGGAGGTACTGGGCATCGCCCTTCTTTTCGGTGCTTTCGTTCCTGCAACAGATAGGGGGGAGCATTTGGATGAGTCAGGTCAGTTACCAACGAAGCAACCAGCCGGTGCTGATAAGCCGTGGCGGCGCGAGCCAAATCTAGTAGGCACGGCTAGCAACACCACACCACACACTTACTTGCGCTGTAGCCAGGGCTGAATCGAGCGGTACTGGTTGTAGAAGTTGTTCATGTCCGGCACCAGATCCTTTACCACGTACATGTGCGGTAGAGGGTAGATCTTGGTCGGTTTGTCCAAGTTGTCCGCATCGATCTTGCTGATGCAGGCGAGCGTGTTCGTGCCGCCAATGTTCATGGCGCACGAGCCACAGATGCCTTCGCGGCACGACCGGCGGAACGTCAGCGTGGGGTCCATTTCGTTCTTGATCTTGATCAGCGCGTCCAGCACCATCGGGCCGCAGGCGCTCAGGTCGACTTCGTACGTCTGTTACGGGAGTGCAACAAAAAATAGAATTAATTGTTTTTTGCAACAATTACTTCACCATTGCATAACTCTCGCGCGCCCTTACCTGGTTGTACGGTTTCTCCTCCGGCTTATCCGGATTCCAGCGGTAGATCTGGAACTTTTTAACTTTCTTGGCCGCGGCATTGTTGGCAGCCGCGAGGTGAATGTTTCTGATCTGAAAGCAAAATTTAAAAAAAAACGAGAGAAAGCGTTAAACCATGTCACCGCCACGAAAGAATGAGCTGGAAACCGATTCCAGTGCTAACTTGTTCTCGTTGGCCTTGTTGACCTACACTGAAGCACATACGCGAAGCAGGTGACAGACGGGGGGCAAATTCAATTGGCGAGCAATGCAATAAAATTTACTGAATTAATTTGCGTCACACCCTCCTCGCCGCGACACGGGAGCCGCGTGCCAATCGTGATAATTTGCAGGCCAAACCGTGGATTGGCGAAAGAGCAGAAGGAGCAAAACGCGCAAAAAAACGGGTTCATCGCATTCCAGATTCCACACGAGCAGCAGCAGCCGCAACCCGAGCAATTAGCCGTGGTACGTGTTGACCCGTGACCACCTTTCACCCTGCCCCGGGCTATCGATAGGCGCCTCTCCAGGGGCCCTGGCGATAAGATTGCACAAGGTTGTGTCTATGGTTTGCCCACTGGAAAGCGGGGGGTCGACAGATTGGGCTGGCCTTCTGGATCGATTTCCCCTCCCCCATCAACCCGGGCTCATTAACAACCCATCTCGTGGTTTTACGAAATTATCACTTTTTGCACGGCAGAAGTTATATAATGCCCATTCTACCATAACTCGAGACAATGTACCATGGGATGATGGGTTTTGTTTCGTGCGTCAGCATGGCAAGCTTTTCCTCGCGAGGAAGTCACATCTCAATACTTCCGGAAAGGTGGCGCCCAGCACGCGCGCTGGATTGTTCTGGAAGGAAAAGAGTTTGCCAACACAGCTCCACCGCGCGTTCGTATTACCTGGCCAAAGGTGCCACGGCAGGCCAGCAGCAACTTGAGATCCGCAGCAATCACGGCCATTGCGAGGTTTACTTTTTCGCCAACAACACCACACACAAGGAAACAACACACTAGGCTTCGGACGAACGTTCGAAGATTGTTTTGATTCCCACGAGCGAGTCGATTTTCCGCTGGCTAGCGACGAGGCGTGAGGTCCTGGCCGATATGTGCGCGTTGCCCAAATTTGTGAAATAAGAGAGACGAGCAAAGAAAAAAAATGAAACAAATCGCGATTTTTTTTCATGTGTTTTCGTTCAGCGCTCAGCCTGCTTGACAGTTGCTTCGTTCAGTGGTGGGGGCGCCGAGTGACGTTTGTGTCGTTGAAAGGGGAAGCTTTGTCACCGAAAGCTTTGAACGAAAGCTTGCATTTCAAATTGAACGTTCAAAAGTGTACCGGTCGGTGGTCGCTCGTGGGCATGCTGCTAATTTTACGCATAAAAAGTGAACATTTTCGGACTACAGCACTACAAATCGATACACAGGTCACGTGAAAAGAGAAAATATTTGAAAATACTTTATTACTTTCCTGTCCAACTAGCTTCCATGTATCTCTACTAGTCTTTGCGATTCACTCAACACGCGTTTGGGCACGTGGGCATGCGACGCTCGTACAGTGCTGGACAGTTTTTATTTCCCATCTACCGTTATAGAGTAATGTTTTCTACTTGCTACTGTTTCGGTATGTGTTTTTTTTTTCAATGTTCTCTAGCTTGTTATGTCCTCGCACCGTTACACGAGCAGTGTTGAAGAGTTAGAATGGCATTTTTTACCGATAGAATCTTTAAATTGTTAAATTCATAGCTACTAAGTATGGTACAGAAATAGATGGTTTTAAAGGGGTCATTGATTAGCTTTTTGACAGCTGCCTCCAGTATCATCTCTTAACTCTCATTCTCTTTTTCTCTCTATCCGATAGCAGCACAAAAAACAAAAAAAAAACAAAATGCATTAGTCAATAGTTTTGTTAGCCTAGTTTCTGAATATGAAAAAAGTTTGGCCATTCTTCACCATCGCAGAACGGTGTTAGTTGTTAGTTCTAGTTGTTTCATCTCGCTACCAATTCCTTTTTTTATAAGAACAATCTACCACAGACTTCGAGAGAGACAGAGAGACTCCAGATACAATTCCATCGAAGCCCTATTGCTGTTCCCTCTACACAATTTACTTGGAGGTGGGTTTACAAAATACATACACTCTAGTAAACGTTTCCAACAAACAGATGATCTACGGGCGTAGAAAAAGGACTCGTGACAATCATGATCTTTCTCGTGATCATTTCCTCCCATTTTCTCCCTACCAACGGGAAGTCTTACTCTCTAGGTAAATTGGAACATGCACTGCTACTGTTACTGTTAGGTGTATATATTCTTAAGTGATTCAGTGTGATCGCGCCCGCTTCCTTCACGCTCTCTCCTCGACACCTCTTTCTCGTCTGTTCCTATTTCTTCATGTCCGTTTCGTAGAGACAGCGAGAGAGAGATAAAAAGAGAGGAGACAATATGTGTGTACGTGTGTGTATTTTTAGAATGTGTCTTCTTTTCGTATGATTTCCAAATGTACAACATTATAACACATACACATTAAATTACATTTATTTCTTTTGTTTGTTTTGATTTTTTTTTTCTTCTTCTTTGTTTGCTACTATGTTTACACTACGCACAATGCTTTCGAGAAATTGATCTCTAACGTGTTAGAGATAGCTTTCACCATCCCGAAAAGTGTAACCGTAAAATATACGGTGGAAGTGGGGTAAAAGAGAGTTACCACTACATGCTAACGTGCATGGGAATGTCAGAAAAGTGCTCAAACCCAAAACGCAAGTAAGTTGATGATGTGTCCATTCTATTTACTATTATCGTTTAAAGCGGTTGCTTGGAAACTTAACGATCCTTTTAATTCGTTCATTGTCGGTACTCTCCTTCCCCTTCTCTCTCTCTCTCTCTCTCTCTTACTTCTTCATCTCTTCCTTCTTGCTCTACAAATGTAATATTCTGTGCATGCACACTACTCATTCTGCTAATTCACGTTGGCTTTCAAATTGGAGTTAACCTTACAGTGTCTTTCTTGCCATTCGTTTGATTTCGTATTGATTTTTACACATTAGTGTGAGCATAGGTATGGGTGTGTATGTGTGTGAAGTGTTTGCGTTAAATAAATTGTAACAAACTTCTGCAAATAGCTCTTTTTTTCTCCAAGATATAGCAAACAAATAGTGTTACTTTAGTAGCTAAAGATATCATTGTGTTCGTCACTGTAACGACGCTCACTGTTATACTACACCAACGACTATGCTACTAAACCGAAAACGAACAATTCGATCAAAGTGGGTGTTTAGTGTGTCAGTGTGTGTGTTTGTGTGTTTGTAACCAGGGACGTATCTAGCTAGATTCCCCTTTTGAATGATTGTCGATAAAGACGCTAACATTTGTGGCATTTCTGCTGTTTTGCTCAACAACACTCAACTTTATTTTGTTTTTGTTCAACTCTGTTTACCATGCTTACCACATTCTACGTGTCCTATCTATCTGTCTGCTCTATCAATCGAAGCATCGAAGAAGTCTCCAGTCAAGGTACAAGAGTGAAACGTACGTTGCGTATGTGTGGCGGTTCACGAGTTGTGGGGAATTTTAAGGGAGTTATACTAAGCTTAGTCTTTAAGATATCGCGATCAAGGGGCCTTACTTGAAAAGGTGCAGGCGAACGTGCAACGATGATCAGTGGTGTATGCTCAGAAGAAACATTCATCGACAAACATTGATCGTGTACATCGATGGTCCACCCATTTTCTTACACCTATTTTGCGGAGGGGGGGAGGGGGGTTTCACTTTCTTGTGAAGTGATATGGAACTAAAATTGGGATACAATGCTTCATCATACACATGATTGTCTTTTTATGGCTGTACTAAACAACATCAAACAGAAGTGATCAGTGTTTGCTTACAAAATACTGTTTTTGTCTAGTGTTTTAAGGAAATTCCTATGATTTTTGAGTTCCACTTTTACTTTAGAACGTTTAAACTGTCTGTATTTTATTTGTTATATTTACCTTAATAGGTCTCTCTTTCTCACTCTCCTTTTCTTTCATTTCTTATCATCTCTCTTTACATATCTTTACATCTAACCAGTGTTTTAGTACCTTTTTTTAATATTACACTTTCAACGATCAGTTATCTTTTTTCTCTCTACACTATACTATAGGTTGTTGCGCAGGATCACATTCACATTTGAAACGATCTTGATTGGCGCTTCTGCCTTTGAAAACGGGATTCAAAATAGACAGTTTTTTTTATCAAAAAGGACCCAGAGAGAGAGGTTTTCGGTGAAGTGTTGGTGAAGTAGCTGAAACCCAGACGGTAAGATGAGAGAGAGAGAGAGGTAAACGATCTACGATTTCATTTTACTGTTATTTTTTCCTCTTGTTTCTATTTTGTTGTACATCGACGGAGTAATGTTTGTGTTTAATGTTTAATACGGTTGTCCTATGTTAGGTATATTTGGTTTGATGGAAAGATTGTCGGCTAATCACATTGACATGCGTGTGTTTTTTTCTTTTTTACCTTTGGTTTCAAACTAAAACGACTGCGTACACCGTAGCTGTCCGTATGATCGTTTCTTATCGCATTCTCTTACACGCTAAACAACACATTTACGCTAACAATGGGAACAATGATATGGGGACTTTGTTGCTGTAGCATGTAACATAACAACTATGTGCGGATTAAATGTCTCCATTGTATGCCGGAGCAGTTGGACAGAAGAACAGATCGGAGCAGAAGCGGTTGCGAAAGGTGGAGTGTTTAAGAAAAGGATAATAGAAAGGAAAACGGATTTCCAGCTTTGGTCCAGCCAAAGGTATCCATTTGATGTGAGTGAGTAAAGAATGTGAACAGGAGCAATAAGGAATCGGATTCATTATGCTTTTGTTTTAATAAGCGTTGTTATAGCGCTGTGTAAATATACGTATAAGTTTGCTGTTATGCACCTCTGTTTGTAAATAGCGTATTGTTTGTTCTGTTTGTTTTGTTAGTTTGAAAAATATGCTTAGCTTGACAGCGTTTTGTCTTGTGACTTAGTTTAACATGCACTTGATATTGACATTGGCGAACATTTTGTGTTTATGAGTGTGTATTTTATGTTTTGTCTGCTTTTCTATGCTTGCAGTTTTAGCAAATTATCAAAAAAAAAAAAAATGGGTAAAAACCAGGGACGTTTTCAAACAAAAACTAAACTTTCACTAAAAGCAAGCAATAATCCATTCGGTGGTCGTATTTGTTTGATTGTTAGTATAAGAAAGCGTTCGCATCCTTCTCAAAAGGAGAAACGCTTTAACACATTGCATACCTTCAGGGGTATATCAATGTTCTAAAACGGCGAATGAAAAAAATGCTAGAAAGACGAAGCAGTTTTGCAGTTATTTCTCTTACTGAGGGAAGTAATTGTAATGGTGCTTCGAGTTTAATAAGTGCAAGGTTTTGTATAAACTTCTGAGTGTATTTTTTGTGGAAAAACAAAGATAAAAAAAAACAAAGATTACAGTACTTTAATCGTCGAGATGTTTATTCAAGACCAAAGTGCGCTTAAAACAAAATACAACTTAAATATCTTCATACAAACTAATTTACAAAACCAACAGTGGAAAGGTAAAGGGTGATAGAAGTTATTCGATATTTGTAGGATTAAAGGGGGAAACGAAACTGAGAAGTGTTGCTGTTGTATAACTGATCCAGATCTTAACATCACAAACAAACTGTGGACAAAATCGATGAGAAGTAAAATACACACAGGGTTGGGAATGACATTAATAAATACTCTCACAAGAGACAAAGTACCAAACACACTCGACTCTGTGTCAGTAGCTGTGCTTACCTTTTCAAAAATGTTATCTTACAACAAAGGTATGTTCGGTTTGCAAATGGTAAAAACCATCAAAAGTACCGTGCGCGCTGGGATTCTGTTCTCACGAAAAGAAAAACGTTACCCAGAACAACCGGGCAATTGTAGGATTGGGCGGGTTTTTGGTCTCTCGGTACCAGCTTGACCTTTCATATGCGCAACTGGTGGTCGGAATTGGTGGGGTGGCTGTTGCGATGCGTTTTTTGCGCTGTGAAGCATCCTTAAGATCGACGCGGTTCCACCTTCTGTGACATCGAGTTGAGCACTCTTTGGTTATCGATCGTCCGGAAGCAGCGGATGTAGTTGCGGATTTCGTTCTCGTTCTTCGGCGAGGGAGGATCAAGTACTAAAAACAAAAAGGGTAACAAAACGGGCATAAGAATGTGTGTGTGTGTGTGTGTGTGTGTGTGTGTGTGTGTGTGTGTGTGTGTGTGTGTGTTTTTTAAAGGAGATACTACAACTAAGGGGCCCTTACCAAGATGGCGTGATCGACAGAAGCGTACCGCACGCATCGTTTGCGCCATCATGTGCATCTTCTCGAAGTTTACCAACCCGTCCAGGCTGGTCTTGTTGCCTTCGTGGGCGAACGTCATGTCCTTGAGCAGCAGCGGCATGAAGGGAATCACTGGAGGCTGCAGCTTGCCCACTGACATCCTGGCAAAGTGAGACAAAGCGAAGGAGCAGAAAAAGGCGTTTGATTTTATTATGTGTTCACCACACGTACTCTCTTGCCAAACGAGTACCAAGAACCAATTCCCAAACAACCCTGGCCACCCTGGCCACTGTGTTAACCTGTTTGACGAGTCTCACGATGATTTTGATGACTTTTTTTGCCCTCTTTCCTCTTGCCGATCGACGACCAATTCATCTTCCTTCGCTTATTTTAAGCTACAAAGTCAAACAGCGCGTGTCACGCGTGCAAGGGGGCCGAAACTTTTGCCTTAACGAACTTTTTCCAATTTCCAATCCTCAAAAAAAAAAATGAAGGTATCGATTGTACCAAGAATTTTCCCTCTTTTCCTCCTTCCTACACAAAACAGTGTGTGGCGTGTGTGTTTGTGTGGTGCTTTAATAACCATCGGAAGTCAATCCGTCCAGGCAGTAGAGCTTCTGCTTTCCTGCAAGCGGCTGTCTTGTGCATGAGGAGCTTAAGCTTCTGCAAAGCTCCCTATTCCCCCCCCCCTCCCGGTTCCATGTGATGGAGTGTGATGATTGTGATCAATTTCCCACTCTGGGTGCTGAAAAGAAGGCGTGTGTGCTACGGTCTGGTGGATATGGTTCAAACTTCCACTCCACACTCGAAACTGCCTGTCACTGTCAGCCTGAGGAAAAGGAAGCGGATCGCTGTAAATATCCCCCCCCCCCCACTCCTAACCGAAGTGTTATTTAAACTTCTGATGAGACACCTTTTTACGAGACGAGTTAGGTCGGCAAGATTAAGCTATTATCACATGATCTGGTCCCCGTCGTGGTGTCAGGTGTGCCCTTCCTTTCGACGTCACAGCGAGCTTCTAAAGCTTCCTCTCTTCTTGGGATGTTGCGCGATACATTCTTTACCAGTCCAGTCGAATGCAGCACAGAGTAGCACCAGAAGAAGAGGGGATTTGACTGGAGGATTTAATTTGATTTTCAATCTTTCACTTCCACCCATGCTAGGGGGCTTCTAAGAAGAAAGTTCTCTTGCGCACGCTCTCTCTCTCTCTCCCTAGCAGGAACTCCAGAGACGGTTCAAATATGTCTTCACATGCCACATACACACACACGCGCCGGGCACGTCTCCATCGGAAAGAAGACATGTCCCACGCTTCGAGCTGGCGGTTCAATTCATCAAACTGACACACAGTTGGGTAAAAGGAAAGCGCGGCGTTCGGTGGACGAGATTGATGGCGGTGATAGCTTGTGGCACGGAAAAAAGCACGTAAACAAGATTGAATTGATTTCCAACGCCACACAACATCGCCAAGGTCGCTCCGTGTCAGGCTCCGTGGAAGTCGTCCAACGAAATCCTTCCGAATCCGGTCATTTGAGATTGAGGTTTGTTGGGTAAGGGTTAGGGTTTGAACTTTCAAGGACGTTTTTCGGGAACCAGAAAGAGATCTGTATCGGAATTAAACTAATTTGAACTAAGACAGTTTAGAGACACTTCGGCAGAGGAGGCCCAAGCAACGCAATGTTTAAATCAATCCCAATCAACCCACGTGCGTGCGTGGGAATTCAAGTTGGAAAGCGTGGGCCATGCGATGTGGGCATAAATCTTCCCAAGCCGGTGGGCACTTACCGATAGGCGCGATGGTTCCGGCTCGGATCAATCAGTGCCTCGTACTCGGTGAACAGCTTCCGGAACTTGGACGGCAGTTTGTCCCACGTCATCGAGAGCCGCGAGACGGCCGTGTTCGACAGTCCCATCACGATGGCAAAGAATGCGTTCAGGTTCTGGTACTCTTTGCAGCTGCCGGGAAAAGGAGAGATGGGCGTTAAGAGGTGGGTTTTTTAAACCCCAAACGGAAAGCTACTTACAATGCGGCCAGTTTGATGAACTTTTTCACCAGTGACATCCGCTTGGTGAGATTCGTCGTCGAGACGATCTCCGTCACTACCCAATACTGTATTTCGTTAAACCGTCTGATAAAAACGTCCAAATTTGAAGTGATCTGCAACGAAAGAGAGAGAGAAAGCGAGAGAAATTGTAAATTAAACTAATAAATAAACAAATTAATATTACGCAGGGGTTTCCTTGTGGGCCTGGAATCGATTTCTCCATCACTCACGCCCACTTCCAATTAGAAGTCCGCCCACAGGGAAGCCCCCTGGAACGGGAAGTCACCAAACGATCGGCTCCCAATCAGTGACGAACGCCCTAACTAACAATTGCCATTTTGTTCCCATTCCAAGCCAAGTCCTTCCACGTATTCGCTCGATTCGCAGTCAATTTTTCCAATCCTGCATTGTGTGCTGGGTGGTTCTTCATGCCGTCCCTTCGCCGAAGGACGTAGGAAGTAAATCTGTTTCTTCAGCGATTGTAAACACGACCATGGGTGAGGAAGGTCATTGAGCTTTGGTCCAATTAAATTTGGAAGCCAACAAGAAGTGAATTGTGGGGGAGAAAAACGTGCCGTTCGACTTCAGGTTTGCTTCTAATAGAATGCTACGCGCTACAAGTCAGTTTTTCGGGAAAGTGCTGAATCGTGGGGAAAATGCAACAAAACCGTCTGCTTATTACACGCGAATCGAAAAGCGCAATAATGATTGTAATGATGCTTTTAATGGCTTCATTAGGTTAAGAATGAAGGGCGTTAGGGGGCGTTAGCTGCATTGGAATTTGATAAGTCGTTTGAACAGTGACAACATGTTGTGCGATGTGGGAACCAATATTGATGTTTTGTTATGGTTTGAAAAAATTGATTATTATTATTATTATTATTATTATTATTATTAATATTATTATTATTGCTATTATTATTATTATTATTATGTTTATTATTATTATTATTATTATTATTATTATTATTATTATTATTATATTTTTTTTTAATCTTTATTCAATGGATAGCTACAGTCCTGATGATTTTCTTAAGTGTCGACTTAACTTAGATTACAAACTTAACTCGACTATATCCTGGCGCAAATGCGGTCTTTAGACGACTTTATGGACGTATCAAAATCGAAAAATTAGTAGACTTTGTTAAAAGCCCTGCACCTACAGATTGTAGGGTATCCTGAGCCATAGTTCGTTCGACGACGAGGGATATCAAGCAGAGGTAGCGGGCGTAGAAGGGGGCCATTGGAGCATAGATGTCCAGTCGTTGCAGTGGCGGATTAAGGGTATGGGGGGCCCTAGGCGGAAAGACGAGCTGAGGCCCCCTGTTAATGGTAAATGGTGTCTGCCTTCCGGGGGGCCTTGTCGCTAGTACTATGTCCATAAGGCATACATCTAACATAGGCATACACATGCGGCATACTATAGACTAGCGATCTACGGGGCCCCTAAATCGGCGGGCCAGGCGACCAGGCGACCGCCTAGTCCGCCTACCGTTAGATCCGCCACTGAGTCGTTGGAGTAGGGATTAGTTAGGAGACCCCCCGTTAGGAGACCTACAACAAACATTTGCAAGAAGCTTTAGGCGTGCTTCATTAGGATGGATCAGGATGGATATTGACTGGTTGCCATGGGAGAAGATGCAAAGCATAACGGGTGAGTCTGCGCTGCATTGCCTCGATGCGATCAGATAAGCGCTGAGATGATGACTTCCAAAGTACGTGCGCATATTCAATCACTGAACGGGCGGATACTGCAACACACAGCCTTTACACATATTGGGTCCCTGAAACTTCTAACCTCACGTTGAACCAATCCTAGAAGCTGGTTGCCATCAGGGTTTATAATTTCCTCTGCGTGTTGGTTACAAGTCAGTTTCGTTAAGGATGATTCCAAAATTCCCTAATGAGATTAACGGTTTCAATGCGAAGTCCATCAATGTTGTAGTTGTACCGAAAAGGCTCGCGAGCTCTACTAAATGATAGGACTCGGCATTTTTCGACACATAACTGCAGACGATTGCGTGTACACCATTGGTTAAAGTTTTTAAAGAGAAATGATTATAATCAAATGAATTAGGTAAGAAGTGATAATCATTCAATCGATTTCTGCCACAAACTTGCAAAAACGAAGCTTACAGCCACCGAAGAAGAACCACATACTAATTACTGTAAGTAATTTACCCCGTCAGCATAATCATCCACACTCACAACCACAAGATTCCATCAGCAATGGTTGTAAATAACTTGAATTGTTTCATATGCCAAACAGTTCTGCACGTTCTCGCGCAAAGCTTTTTCGCTTAAAACCACAAAACACAAAAACAAAAGCCACCCAAAACCCACCCGCTTCTGCTGCTAACACTTGTGGCGTTTGCAAAACGATCCCAAAAGAAGTCTTCTTCTTCCGACTCATACTTGTCTCGGTGGAAAACCACCGCGAAAAGCTTATCCCTTCTTTTTTTATCAACCTGCTCTTCGTCCGGGGCGTTCTGAGGCCACCTCTCTGTATGTGTGTGTGTGTTGGTTCCGTTTCCTCCGAGAGTGGAATTTCGAGAGTTAATATAAATGGCAAAGTTTGGTCGGTAAAGCCGCTTATTTTCACGCCTTTTGCGCTGGTGCTGGGGAAGGGTGTGAAGGAACTCCTACACACCCTCTACCCTCTTTACCCTCTTTACCACAGAATACCGAGCGTGTGTGTGTGTGAGAGAGAGAGAGGGGAAGCGAAAAGATAAACAAATTTAGCGCCAAGCAACCAAGCAGCATGAAAGTTGACGAAAAGGATGCCCAAAACGCATCTTGAAGTCGTAAAGTTGACTTTTCATAGGAATTGTTTTGTTTTTTCGCAAGCACTTCTTGTCGATTGTGATTTGAAATCATTGAAAAGTTCTAAGAAAAAGAAACAATAAATAAAAATAACTTAAAGGGTGCGCCTGGTGGCGCTAAGATGAGTTGAAAGAGAGGTGCACATTGATACAATAACCTTATTGCTTCCTACATGGCTAATAATGACTCACTGATAGAGGAAATACCTCTCAAAAGAAGCATATAATTGGATGACTAATGTCATAGAATGAGCACAAAAAATCAAAAATTAAATAAAAAAAAGCTGCAGCACGAAAGCTCTCAATCTCTTCCTCACTTCATATCTATAACAAGATTTTCACAATTAAAAACCCGTCCATTCCCGTGCCGACTTCTTATCTCGATCTCGTGCACAAGCTTTGCTGCTGCTGCTGCACACGATTCCCCCTCCCCGTAACGATCGCACCCGCGCGAGCTTTTCAAACATGGCCGAACCGCCCCAAACGGCAAACGGGTCCGCGCACGGTCACGTTGCCCGAGCACATAAAACGATGCACACCCGCCGGCCGCAGCGCGTTACCACTTACCGCCCAGCGTGACTCAGCGTCACCGCGCCACCCTAAAATTGGATGCAAAAAACAAAGGGGGCGGGGGGGGGGGGTGGTCTGCGGCAGAGCGAGATGAGGGGTGGGAAATGCATCACACAGAACACGTTTCGCGCTAGCGCGCTGGTCGCATCGCGCAGCATCTCGGCACCGACATTTCCATGTAAGAAAAGGGGCTGCGCAGCACACACAAACACGCACACAGAATGGGAGAGGGAGGTGGGAGAAGTGGGCGGTGTAGTGTGCACTGGTGCACTCTGTCAAGGTCAGCCCGTTACGGTGCGGTGCTGGTGGTGAGTTTGTTGCAGTGTCACGGCACCGATGAGATGTTTAGTTGCACACACACATAGACACACACACCCTCCTCACCCTTCTTCTAATCTCCATCCCACTCGCTCAAAGGTGTGTGTGTGTGAGATGCTAGTTGATTCTAGTGCGATGCATCACCGTGTATTAGACCCTCGTTTCGTGGTAGTAGTGGTAGTAACCATCTACTAGTGCACACCACCCGCTGGAGAAGATATCGCATCGCAGTGTGCTTAGAACGCGCACACACACACACATTCTCGTGCACTGCATGCGCAAACTGCACCCGCGAAGCTCTCCTAAGCACGCAACGCTCTCTCGCTCTCTCTCTGTAGTGCGCCGGAGAGATGATGAGATGATCGATTCCGACTATCGTGTGTGTGGATGGATGGATGGATGGCTGCTGCTGCTGGAGTTAGTGTTTAGCGTTGGTCGCCGCGAACCACTTGCCCCATTATTGTGCACGACTCGCTGCGAAGAAGAAGAGGACACTCCGTGCGTGTGTACACGTGTGTGTGTGTGCGTGTGTGAAGAAAGAATTCTGCAAAGCGATAATATTATATCGATCCGTGTGGCTCCAAACGCAGAGAGCGGGTCATGCGAGCCCCCGAAAATGTGTGAGTGATCCAGTGTGTGTGTGTGTGTGTGGATCGCGCCTGAAGAATTTGTGTGATTTAGGTTCCGTTCAAGGCTGTGCACTTGGCTTGCATGTGCAGCTCCCCTCCCTCCGTTTGGCAAGGTCAGTGCAGTGCGCGAACGGGAGTGCAGTTGATGCAAGCTGCGCGTGTTGCGCCTGTGTGCTAGTGAGTGTTCTTAGGCAGCCCAGGAAGCCCCTTATCAGCAGCACAACGGTTGAAACACGGTTGACAAGTTTGACAAGAAAAGCAACAAACTATTCTTCGTGTTGAAGAATGCAAAATCAATCGCGAAAGCGATCAAGGTTGAACGACACATATGGTCGTCGTTCGGGCGCAGAAGCTCTTCGTCGTTGCGTCGTCGTCGTCGCCGTCGTCGCCGTCATCATTCTCTACGCTAACTACTATACGCTGCACGAACCAACCAACCGCAGGCTTCCCCCCCCCTGTCCCTTGCCCCATTAGAGGTCTCATCTCGTTTGGAATTCAATTCGATTCTAACGCGCCGCAAAGAGAATCTTGTAAGAATAATTAGCCCTCGCCCTCACCCGCAATACAGTGCACAGAAGACGCAAGGCAAGAAGGCGCGAATGCGAAGGTAAAAATGGCACGTGTCCCTGCGTTGTTGCGCTTCCCCCACCCCCCTTTTTTGCCACGGGGAACTTAGAACCTTCCCATAGCAGCGAGCTTTTTTTGTTGCACTTTTGTTCCCATCGATACCTGCCTGCTGTGTGCAGTCTTTCTTTGTGTGTGTGTGTGTGACCATGTGACTTTTCCCAAGATATCGGTTACTGGAGCTTTGTGGAGCTTCCCAATAGGGAGAGGAGTAAGAAGGGGGGAGGGGGGGGAAACGCTAACACAATCTATTTGATGCGCCCTTTTCCGTCCTGCTTGTGTTGCGCGTTTCGCCCCATTCGCGTGTGCGTGTTAGGTTAAGAGGTGGCTTCTTGAGATGTGCACTATCTGATAAGAAGCGTGTACGGGTGTGCGCAACCTCCAATTCCACCACCTCTTCTCCTCCCTTCGATTCGAGCAATTTCATTCCCGCGGAGCTGAACGCTGCGAGAGCGCCGATTACATAAGCCCCCTCCCCTTCCCTCCCCCCCTATCCCTTCACTTCTCCTCACGGTCAAGACGAGCGCATGGAAGCAGCGTTCTTGTTCTTGTTCTCGACATGGTAGCGCGGTAGCTGCGACAAAACCGCACCACAACACAGCCTCCTCTTTCTGGTTTACCGACGATGATGGCGACGACGACGAAGGCGACAACTTGCGATGACAGAACAGGCGAGCCGCTTGTGTGTCGGTGCTTAGTTTGCTAGCCAAGAACTATGTCAAGGCATTCTTTCGGCCACAAATGGTGAAGCCAACGCGTACAGTGCCGCGAGTGTGTGAGCGCGTGTCGGTGCGCCCTGTGCGTACAACACTTGCGCGTACCGATCACCGCTGCCGCCGTCGCCGCGCATGATCATTGGCGCGAGATAGTGACGATCGAAGAATACTAAGTGACTCCGACTCCAACGGCAGCATTGGCCCGCTGAAGGAAGCGAAGAAGAAAGTGGAACATCCTTTCGTGTGTAGCCGTGATCTAGATCATCCTTTTCCATGTGTCTGCGTGTGTGACAGTGTGTCAGTTAAAGCTCTCCTTTTCTAGGTGTAATGTTTCCATGCTCGATCTAGCACAACCGGCCCAAGCTACTGTGACAGTTGCCATTTTTTCTCTTCTCTAAACCACAACCACCAACTATGGATGTGGCACCGTCGATGGTGCAACGGTCCGGCGACAAGCTGATAGTGCGCCGGGTGGTAAGCGGCGAGCAAGTACACCTGAGCGATCAGAACCCACCCGTCCAGTCGGACGATGGGGAGTCCACCGACCAGCAGCTGCTGCTCGACCGTTGGCGACGCTTTTCCACCGACGCGTCGGCCAACTACGACGAGCCGCTAACCGATGGGGAAGGAACCCAACCGGGCCCATCGTCCCAAGGGGCGAACGATCACGATCAACAGCAGCAGCAGCAGCAGCAGCTGCCCCAGTGCAAAATCAAACGCAACTACTCGTGCGGCCGGTGTACTTACTTCACGCAGAACCCGCGCAAATATCTAACCCATCTGCGGGACACGCACGGCGAAAAGATCGTGATCAATGAGTGCAAACGGTGTCTGTACGCGTCGCGCCACTACCAGAAGCTGGTACGGCACATGAAGATGGTGCACGGGTCGGTGGATGGCATTCGGAAGTCGGCGTTCGGTGCGAGCCGGCGCCGGGTGCAGAAGAGCTACGGGGGGCAGATGCATCTGGGGCAGGTTATGCCGGCTGCGGTGCCGAAGCTGTCTGACAGTGAGGCACTGACGACGGCGTACGTGCAGCAGTTGGTGGCGTCCGGGTTGCCGAAGTTGTTGGAGGAGATGGAAAAGTCTGGAGCAGCACTTGCGGGTAGGTTGGAACGCGAAATTGTGGAACTTTCTGGAGATCCTAGTGTATGATGATGTGTCTTTCTTTGACAGCTAACTTTGCCCGGGAAGCCTCCACGATCAAGGTGGAATTGGATCAACTAAAACAATCAATGCCATATACATCGGATGAGGTAAGATGAGTTTTTCCAAGAAGTTCTCTTTACTCAATTCTGAACCATTTCCTTTCATTTTTTAGACCGTCCAAGAGGTTAACGAAGGTGACAGAATAGACAGCAAACCTTCGGAAGAGCCTAAAAAGCGATCCCGACCAGTGCCTAATCTTATCCCACTGAACATGTCCACGTCCGGGTCATCGGCGAAACCGAAGACGACGCCCCAAAAGTTCGTAAAACCAATTCCAATCGCCGCCCTAAAGGCAGAGAATGGCGAAAGTGATCGAACGTCAGAAGATTACCCGCTCAGCCTGACCAAGCACCAGCAACCCGTGGCCACCCATCCAGACGACATCATGACCAAGTGCATGTACTGTGAGCTGTCGTTCAAGCCGGTCGAAGCACTGGCCAATCACATTAAGCTAGCGCACAAGAACGACCTGATAGCGTTCCTGCTCGCCAACTCCTTCGACAACGCAACGGACGCAGCGGACAAACCGGTCCCACAGCACCCAGCGGAACCCACGGAACGCACCACGGTCAACGAAATATGGAAACGTTTGCTGGAGCGCAGTGCCGAATCTTCGGTACAAACGCCGCGGAAGTACGAAGCAGGCGGTAGTAGTGGAAGTGCAAAAGACCTCTCGAACGACACGGACACGGACGATGACAACCGGGAGGATTCGCATCAGTCGCAAACGTTCTGCGGCGTGGAGACGGCACCCGGGTACGGTGAGGTAACGAACCGGCTGCCAACGATTGATCCATCAGCCGTTGGTAGGACTGGCTCCGGCGGTAGCTCCGGTGGTTCCGGATTGATGAAGAAAGTCTTCAAGTGTCCGCACTGCTCGTTCTGGGCGTCGACGGCGTCCCGCTTTCACGTGCACATCGTGGGCCACCTGAACAAGAAGCCGTTCGAGTGTTCGCTGTGCGCGTACCGGTCGAACTGGCGCTGGGACATTACGAAGCACATCCGCCTGAAGACGATACGCGACCCAAGCCACAAGAATGCGGGCGTCCTGATGAACGACGAGACGGGGCGAAGGAACTACACCAAGTACAACAAGTACATCGCACTGATGCAGATTACGGACAAGTAGTGTGTGTCAAGGAGGAAAAGCGATTGATGGATGTTTAATATAGGATCGCTTGTACGAGGCTCTAGCGAGTGTAATCCTTTTATCCTCGTCATTGCTGATACAAGAGGCTAGCACAAAAAGGGGGGGAGAGAACGGCGGAAGACCAGACGCAACCAGATTATTGTCCCAAGGAAGCAAGAAAGGACAGGTATATACAACAAAAGCGCACCAGGAAAAAGCTAGTGACGGCACACAATCAAAGGATCGTTTTTCGGACTTCCAACAAAAGGGCATCACAGAACAGAGAGCTCGTCTGAAGTGTGTTGAAACGGCACAGAGTGGTTGAAAGTGTGTGTGTTTTTGCTCTCCTTACATTACCAAATTTACCTTATTGGATGTAAAGCTCTTGGGCGTGCGGTTCTTATATTGCTTTCGCTTCTGCCAGTGTCAAGTTCAACGACGTCCAACGACGAGACACATTACATGGCACGTAGACGTCCGGCTGACTTCCCTGACGGGCCCGGGGGTAAGACGAGCTGAGTGAAGCTTCCTACTCCGCGAGCAATCAATTCGGCGAATATGCTCATTTCGCTCGGCTGAACGCAGAATTTTCCAACTTGTGCGCCTGTGCTTTTGGGAATTTTCCCGCTGGGCCACAACCGCCACCACTTGGCCTTTGCAAGCAACCGTGAAATGTGAAATGTGATGTTTGAGTGACTTCCTCTTCTGCTACGCATCCACCCAGGCCTTCCCTTCCCCATCCTCCACCCCACTTAACGAACCCACCGAATAGCAATTCCGTCCCAATGTAGCCTTCCAGGACGGGGCGGGGAAAGGCCCCCGGGTTCGACGTTGGAATCATTTTGTTGTCGCTGTGTGAACCGAGTGAACGCATCCGTGTTACCAGTTTGAATGCGCTTTAGTAGTTTAATCATTCCACAGGTGCGCCATCTTTTGAAGATGAGCGTCACCACCACCAGGGCATATGGTATCTAGGCAGATAGGAAATATCCAAACCAACAGAGAAGAGAAAAAAAAACACACAAAACGCACTTATGACGTTAGTTTTTAACATTATTCTACATAATACGCACCTTCATCCTTCCCTTTCCTACACACACACACAACCCGTTCGGCAATTCCTTTTGCAATCCGATTGCATGCCAACAATAACAGTTAGAAACACAGGTGGACAGGCTAATAAAAAGGTTCGATATGTAAGACACAGCTGCAGGCATTACCACGGTACAATAGTTCATCGTTTTGTAGGAAGTTGGGAACAGAATCTCATTCTTAATTTATACACCCGTTTTTGCTATGATAGATGTTAATGCGTTCTATGTTGCTGTTGTTGTTTTTTTTTAACATTGTGGGTACAACACTTAAATAATAAATATTGATAAAGAACAAGCCCTGTTATTCCGTGCGTTACTGAGGTGGTACATTCGAAGAAAGGCAGTATAAATGTTATTAAGACAGTTGTGACATTCGTATTGCATACTGTTAGGCGGTTTTTATTGCAGATTAAATAGTATAGCTCAGACGCAACGATTTCTTTCTTCTGAGGTATTGGGAGTAATCAAAATGATGAAAAACAGCGTTCAAAAGAGCGTCATAAGTCCCCAACAAGAGCTCCAAGTGTAAATGATGAATGGAAGCTTAGATTAGCCGCAGCTCGGTATGGAATGCAGCAGCAGAAAAATGTCTTAACCGCTTTAATCCGTCTCGTACAACAGCTGTTCACAAATCCTTTGTACCGACACGAAAGCAACTTCAAATGGAAAGGATATAATTAGTGATACAACCGACACGCCCCTCAGCCGCCTTGCCTCCTTAGAAGGTTCTGTACGGTCATTTTCATTAGCTTAATAGGTACGGAGAGTTTCCATATTGTGCTGTGAAAGCTTTTTTGTGCTCTCGTACTCTATCTGCACCACTGACTTCAGTACCTTGAACAGTTATAGAAATTGGTGCACTCAATGTAATGCATTGCAGACTAGTGCATGCATAGAAAAGCAATGACGCTTTGCTATTCTAGCAACTGTTTATTTTTCTGTTTAATAAAAATAATCAATTTCTGCATTCAACTCTTTGGTTTCCAGAGTAAGACTTTAAGAACGGACAACTTGAGGTTCAATCGACAGCTTCTCTATCGTTTTGGTTTGATTGCCTTAATGCTTCACGTCACTAAAGCGAAAGCAATAAATTCAAAAGTGGTAACGTTCACATGCCCCTTTCTCCTTCAAACCATGCAAATGTTCCTTCATTCACCGTGTGTCTTTCTGTGTGTGTGCATTAGGCAGCACGGTAAAAGAAAAGCAATAATTCACCTCCAAGTGCAATTCACGCCCGTCTGTCAGTGGCAGTGTGCATACGATGCAGCCCCAGCAAGAGTCATGTTTGCTTTTTGCGCAACAGGAGAGAAGGAAAAAACGGCGAAAAATTCTTCTGGAGCACAACTCGGGCTAAAACATATATCTGTACATTTATTTGCAGCTTAACCGAAAGCCAAGCAAGAGCAAATCTCCTCCCCCCACTGCTGCACTGCATGATTTTCTTCTCCGGATATCATTTTTCAAGCTCAATCCATGCTCTGCTCGCTGTACGAACAGAAGTAGGTTAAGCTGTCTGCGAGAGATCTTGTGAGTGTGAGAACTGAGAAGCGCAATGAAAGCGCACTACTAACGGAAACTGTTTGAAAAATGATATCCTACTACTATCGAGTTCAGGCCAGTGGCAGAATAGAACAGCTTGATGAGCAGGTAGTGCAACCTTACCTTATTGAAATGATGTCGTCCAAAGGTATGGTACAGCAGCTCGTACTCGTGCACAGCCCAGAACAGATCCCAGTCAAACAGTGTCATGTGATAGGCGACGTCCTTGGTCGACAGTGCTTCAAAGTCCACGTCCGGTGCCTCCGTCGGTACTTCCTGCTCGGGTAGGGGGGTCTGCCAAGTCGCAAAAAGCATCGAGCATAAGACAATGACAATTAAATGAGGTTCTCGAGTTCTAACTAATGATGGAATTCGTGCATTACCAGCGCGTCCAGATGGTCCTTGGGCGAGACAAAGATCCGTCCATTCAGGCTGAGCGCTGTCGGTACGCTCACGTCGTTGTCCTTGAACACGACGCGCTCGCCGCTCGATTTAACCTCCACCAGGAGCAGATCTTCGGGTAGCCGGGCGATCTGCAGCTTGTCGGCGGCACACGCTTTAATAACCTCGGCCGTGGTGGCCATCGGGAAGCGCAGCGTGCAGTACGTATGATCGGCGCAGTACACACGGAAAATTACTGCGATGAAAAGGAAACGTCATTAGTTGGATGGGAAAATCACTAGGAGCGATTGATCATTTTCAACAATTTTTTGAGGGATTTAGTTACTTGACAGGTAAGGGAAAATGGGCAGTGGAAAGGAAATAATTGCATGTGTTCGGTGGAGGTTAAAGGTAAGAAAATTAATTACTATCGTCATCCGGGCGTATAACAGTCTTTGAGTGTGTGTTGCCACTGAACAGGCAGATCGGCTGTCCGTTCGGTGGGAGTTTCCATTTCTGGGTCGCGTTCATCTGGCGGTCCTCCTGTTCGAAGGCGGCATCGATTTATCCACATATGCAAGGGCATCGGGCGAAAAAAAGAAGCACGAAAGAAGGGAAAATGCGACATGAAGATGAAGATTTATTTTAAAGCGGTATGTCCTCGTGACTCATACAAGGTCTCTCACACCCACACACGTTCTTACCTGATATCGGGATAATTGCGTTAGCACGTGATGTATGATGCTCGCCTCCTCTTGCAGTGCCGGTTCCGCCTCAACGTCCGTCGCCAGCTCCTGCAAAGCGTCAAACGCGACAACAACACAGGGGGGAAAAAACGGTAAGGCAAATCAGTGCCATCGTAATGATGAGAAAATAATGCAATTTTATCCACCGAGAGCGTATGAGGGAAGAGGTAAGAGTCAGGAAGGGAAGAATGATAGGAAAATAGAAGCAAGGCGGTATGTCACAGGCCGGCCCCACCGACATGGGGAGACGCTCGTCGCCAACCGGACACGGCTCATGCTACGGGAGATGACAGCACTTCCGGGCAATCCATCAGCGACCAACCCGGATGGCCCAGAGCGTTCGAAGCGAACCCGGAGTTCCTCGAGCTTCATCGTGGTGCTTTTTGTCCTTCGGGGAAAGTCTTTCCACCCGGCACATTATTGGAGCGTGAAATATTTGTTGTTCTTTAGCTATGCCTTGTTAAAGTATGAAGCCGGTCGGTGTGATACGTGATTGGGTTCGTTACGTATGAGACTCGTTGCGGGATAAAGTGTCAATCAATCAGGTAGATTATACTGTTCATTAGGTTTGATTGTGTGTGAATTGTGGTGGAAAATATCATAAAAAATTGGTAGTTGTGGTAGCATTTTGTGGTGAAACGATGAAAAAACGCCTAAAGCTATGCAACTCGCACTACACACTCACCTCAATAAACTCCACTGCTAGCGGGTCGTCGAACACGGCGTGCCGGACGGCCAGTACCCATCGCTGTATGAACTGCACCACGCGCCGTTTGCTGGTCAGGAAGTACTCCTGGTCCTCCTCGCTCGCCTGCCGCAGGTCAATGTCCGCATCGGCATGGTAGTTGGCGGCCAGCTCGTCGATCAGCAGCGGCGTCGGCATGAAGACGATGTGCGTGAGCAGGAAATCGTCCAGGAACGGATCGTTCGGTCCCGCCTGCCCACCGAGCCGCGTTTCCAGCAGGTGTTCGAGCATTTTCTGGGGCGTGCCGGACATGACCGTGTATCTGAGGCGCGGCACGAAGACATGGAAGGACAGAAAACATGCACCATCAACATACCGGATCGGATGTGACCGTTGTCTAAATTGTATTCGATTTGTTTCCGTCCCCCGGCACGGTTATCGCCACTGGCAACGGGAGGCGATACAAAAAAGCACTGGCAGTCTTGGCAGTAAACAAATTTTCTTAATTAAACATGTCCATGGCGGGCGACGGGGAGGGCCGAGGCATCATGGACGAGGATGTTTAAACTAGAGCACCGGGTTAAGCAAAGCCAGACGTAAAGCAAGATGCCAAAAAGCGAGTTTCTTTTTGGCTGCAATGGACCTTCGCCGAGTTTCGCTGCGCAAGTTTGTGGAAATAGCAAGCGTCCCCCGACAAGAAGCTGTAGCTTCAAGATAAACCAGATTGCTGGCAAACGAGCTGTAGTTAAGTGCAGCGATAGAGAGCCAAGGCCGCCCTTCTCTAAAAAGCTTAATTAGCTAAATGTTTGCTCTGTGTGCTATCTACGCTTCGGTAAAAAAGATGGAAGGCTACTCGGTAAAAGGATAATTAGTTCCCCAAGGATTGTGGCCATTCACAAGAACCCACGACTCATCTCTTGCGTTTTTTTGTCTGGGGGTTCATTTTACAGTAGGGTTGGGATCTATGTACATTTTTTTAGGTTTTTTGTTATGTTTTGGACCAAAAAGTGAAGGAAATGAGCAGATGGCTAGCCATAGTTAAGGTGTAAAGGATCTTTTTGGGGTTGTGTCAATATTTGCCAAACAGTCTCCCGTTATGAGATTATAGCGATATGTATGCCTTCTTTTGATAAAAACTGTATTATTGAAATGCCCAATACTTCTTCCTACAGTAAAGCATTTTGGCATGAAGTTAGCTTTGTACAATTTTGACAATATGTCAACTCTACTACCGCTAAATATACTTTAAAATAACTACTACCAACTTATGTTATCATTACTGTTAGCGCTTAACAAAGCTACTGTATCGTTAAAAAAGGCATAACAAGATCATGTCTTGTCAAGATGATTGCATACTTTTAGGCAAATTGTCATACATATTATTTATATGCGCCTAAAGTTATACTGTTTAATCATCGATTTTCCGATTTTTTACAAGTTTTTAGTGTATAATAACCCTTTTGAAATGCCGAACAACACAAATAAAACCTAGAAAAATATATAAGCCATACTTGAATGCCGAATATCCGCGCTGTTTGGCAACCCGCTCCAGTATTAGTACGTCCTTGCCGTGCTCCTGCAGCCGCAGCGTGTTCGCTTCCACATCGCGCAAGATGCGATTGAAGTGCTCCTTGTCCACGCGCAGCAGATGACAGTTGTTCTCCTTCAGCACGATCGTGGCCGCCCTAGGTTGTTGGTAGTTGGTTTTTACACGTGTGCGCCCAAAGTAATTAGACCCATGGTTTTTTGTTTTGTTTGCGTGAGGTGCCGATAAATATAAGGGTTTCCGAGCCGTGTTTCCGCCACAGTGGTGTAAGTATATGTGTGTGTGTTTTATTGCGAATTCCAGCCGTACGGGGAAAGCGGTAGAAAGATAAGAGATAAAGTATTGCGTCAACATCATTAGCAATGCGAATTAGTGGCGTTAATGCTAAGGTTATGTGGTGTAGAGAAACGGTACGATTAGCGAAGGTTAGCTTTTATGTCTATCCGAGAGGCAGAAGAGAGTGTTGTTACGCGCCTACAATCAAGCAGAAGGGCTAAATAAGGAATGGTCATCAATTTCCACTCACCTGGGTGCATCGTTGATGAGGGCCAGCTTACCAAAGTCGTCCCCTTCCTTGAGCGTCGCGACCGTGCCCTTGCCGTGGATAACTACGTCAACGGAACCTTTCAGCAGGATGTACCACGATCGTCCCTCATCACCTTGGTTGAATACTGAAATGTGGAACAGCAAAGCAATAAGTCATACGAAAAGGTGTCGAATTCTTGCCGGCTCACACTCAAGAAATTGGCCACCGCAATAGGAAGATGATAAGTCTTTCCCGATGTGTGGAATGTACGCAAATGGATTCTTCCTAATTGAGTTAATCCTAAATAAAAAGGGGATGTGTTTCTACTAACGATCTCATATTGCTTTACACTAAATGTCTAGCTAATGATGCAAATAGCCACAAGTCAACATCATTAACCTTCCATTTGTATGTTTCTGCAATAAGAACAGTTCTTTGTGCTCTGTTCTCTGTAACTTTAGCTAAACTTGGCTCTCCATTTCATGCAATTCAGCTATGACCCATATGATACCTCAAATATCATACGTTCATTTTAACATGCAAGGAACAATCATCATTGCTTTCCTTGCTTCAGTGTGCGCCCTCAACTGATTGACGGGGCACTGGTCGCGTTGACGGTTGCAGTTGGCAAGAGCCGTGGTTGAGTTTTGCGAAGCAAGAAGAAATTTATGACATTCCTTGGAGTAGAATAATTTATAGTTTCATAAGCCCGGCAAAAGTGTGGGATCGTCAGACCCGAGCTTCCGGTGCAAAAGAGGCAAACGAGCAACGGGACACGAAGGGCGATAATAAATGCTGCTCGAGTTTCCTTCGTCGAGCGATCTGTGCCAACCCGGGGACGAATGCGTACACGTCGAGAGGTTTTAATTAATGGGGAATGTTTTCATGTGAACTATTAAATTTATTCACTTGCCTCGCACGTGCAACCTCTGATGTGTGACTTTTGCCGTGGAGATTCTGGCTTTCCGGTGGAGAGAATACTAGGTAGTAGCTTATATTTCGAAACAGCTTGAAGAAATATGTAGTATGGACATGGTTGGTTGATGAGATCAAACGTTCTTCAGCATAGTGTTTTTACAAGAAGCGCCTAGATGTATGCAACACCACATGGCAAAACCTGTTTATTATGAGCTTGTTGGTACAGTTACAAACAGTTTTTATTAGTTTTCAGGCACTAAATTTAACTTCAAAAAACGCAAAAAGATTTATGTGAATATGTAGGCTAAAAGTTCTTGTTTATGAACGTCTACACATATGGTCTTGATGTTTGTAAGGAAAATAGCCTGCAAAACATGTTACAAAGCAACCTTCCCAGCCTTCGTTGCTAATTTGAATGTTACTTCCACTTTTTCTCATTCTATTTTTGAACAAATTTCACTCGCAAAGCAAAAAGTTAACCAAAAGAACAAATAAAACAGTATGGAAAGCTCTTTTTGTCGGCCTCTATTAGTTTCTAGCTACAGTCAGCAATGTGTCTAGCAACCTGCAGCTGTGAGTTTGATCCCTACGATCGTTTTTTGTGTTTGTCCAATCTACATGTACGTGTGCAGGAGTTTTCCTGCAGCAGTGTGAAAGTTTTAACAAGGTCGAACCCTAGAAAAACAGCCAATGAATAATGATGAGCGCTCTCCGCTACCCTTAACCTCACGGGCGACCTATTCCGATCTTCTAGATCCTTGCTTGCGTCGTACAAAAACGTTAAACCGCTTCGTAGCCTACCCGGGGGTTACAAGTCAAACACGGTCCCATGGGGGGCGAAACGGGGAAGAGATCGGATACGCCGGCATGATGATTGATGGATGTTGTAGAAGTAAAAGCCGGGTTTTTTACAAAATGGTGATATGTTTTGTCCAAAAAGGTTGAATCTGCCCTGCACCGCGCGCTCGTTAGCTTGTACGGGGTCGTGTGTTAATCAGAATTGTCAATTATCTAGAAACACAGGTTGTATGCTATAAGCTGCTTTTTTGTTGCTTTGTTTCGATCGTATCAGAGGCATATGTGGATAAGAAAGGCGAACAAACGTCGCAAAAGAACCCCCGATGTCAATAGTATCGTCTCCGCACGTAACAGAACACTTCTGGAAAATTGGCGAACAACCCGAATGGGCCACCTAATGAGGTGGAAAATTAAAATATCAGTCCTACCACGGGTAGATGTGTCACGTTTGCGTGCGTGTGTGTGTGTGATTTGGGGTGTAGCAAACGAACAGACGGAAGACGGTCTTTAGTGTCTTAAGAACCGGCAGCATAGAACAATGTCATTAGTCGAGCGCAAATAACTGCAGACGAACGAACACGGGGCTGCTCCTTTTGGAAGAAGGAAGCACAAGTTCTCGGAAGCTAAACTTATACACAGGTACTAATACTTACATACGGTGCCGGCATGTGCGTGCGCTTCGAAGACGATAATGGAGGCCAGCTCACGCTTGATGGAGGTTGACAGGTGCGATAGGGCGGCGATATGTAGCAGCTCCTCGTACACGAGCTCCAGCTCTTCCTGCGTTCGTTCATGCGATCTGCGGACGGGAGCAAGAAGCGACGGGGAATAGTTTTGAAAGCTGAAGTGGGCTTGATTATGTGTGCCGAAATGTAACAAAGAATGTGTAAACGTTTGGTTCATTTGAAAGTGTAATTTTCGCATACGAGCGCCGATGTCTACCGAAGGCACTATCCTTGGAAGCAGGGAGAGAGAGAACTGACTCACACACGCACACGCTCAACAGGGAACAGTGAAGATGTATAATTCTCTAATTAATGACAGCTGCCATTAACAATTCAACAAATTTATTCGAGCACCTTTCAGGCCACCCTGCTCCGTCCCACAAGCGACCCACATGTCAATCTTCTTAGTGCCCTCAAACTCTTCAAAAGGATTCTCGCCAACAGGTCTCGCCAGCTAAATTGTTCCCGGAATGCGAAGGCGGGCACTTTACTTTGCAAAATCAAAGGCATCTTGTTCCCGCATTCTAAGCCACTTGCTCTCAAAGTGGGAGTTTTAATTTCAATACAATATTTGCACTATTAACACGGTTCGCACTTACAGCTCTGGTCGGTCGGTTGGTCTGGTCATACGATCAACGGTGCTGGAGGGAATGGGGCAATGGAAGGTAAACAGGCAGCAAAGTTTGGGTCAACATTCAACTCGTGCCAATTAGCGATTTGTGTGCGAGCAAAAGTTTGAAATCAAAGCGGGAAGGCAATTTATTAAATTTAATTGGACGCGTTCGGTGGATGACGGTAGGGCAAGTTTTCGTAGGAAATTATTTTTAAATTACACTGAAAGCAAAGAGCATGAAAGTGGTGTGCATTTCGCTGAAATTTCATTTCCTAATTGGCTAGCTTTGTTGGGAGTTTTATTTATCGGCGCTTTAAAAATAAAATAAAATTATTGAACGCCTTTCGTTATGCAATTTGCATGGCAAAACGACACTTTTCACAATATTTGACAATTTAAGTATAATGTGTCAGACATTTCAGACATATTACCATCTAATATTCTTATAAGTTCTTCACGTAGTCTGTTAAAAACTCTTTTGCTAGAAGAACTCATGCTCATAATTTACAGTCAGTAGAAACTATAACTCCAACAAGAAGCCATATCTTTTGCAAACGAAATGATGGCACATATTTCCAGTGATGCATAAACCCGTGCACACCATATATATTTCTCTCTCTCTCTCTCGCAGCACTGCTCCACTTGGACCCTTTACGATGGTGCTTTAGCGGAAGAAATATACACTTCGCTACAGTCTAACGTCATGGCAGCTCATCCCTCGATGGCATAACATAATATAACATTCGATAAAGCTATCAGGAAGTGGGGTGTTGTAAAAACACTATCCACCAGACCAGGCTCCTCCCTGGTGCACACACTCAGCTAGCAGATCCATTTCTCAATCGACCCCATACAACACGGGGCGACTAAATTGAGTCTTGCACCATTCGCCATTTTACGCGCATTTTCCCACGTCCTGTGGCCGTCGTTTGGCAAGGGGGAAGTGGAAATGCATTCCCGGAAGAGTTTACGGTGCAAAAGTAGTGGTCGAAAATTGAGTTATAAAACTCAAAAGGATGAAACTCGGAAAGGAGACTAGTTTTACACAGTTTGGTCGCCAGTCGTACGTGCTGTAATAAAATTGCCATCAACAGCACGATAAAGTAACACCGAAAATGCGCGCCAGGCGAGATGTTAAAGTCAGTGTTGGAGTCAGTTGCGTCCATTTCCTTCTTCCGGAAGTATAAAACACGATTGAGTGGATAAATATACGTAAATAAATAAACAGTTTGGTTAGGTTAAAGGAAAACCGAAGCGATCTTCTGTACACACACAAAGTGCTACATTATAATTTCAAATGCAACAATAAACAACGAACCCATGTTCGTTGGACACGGCGATAAAACTGCTGCAATGGTGTTAAAATGTCCGAAAAGTATGGTAAACAGAAGCAGTTGAGGGACTGTGAACGCTTACACATACGGGGGAAAAAAAAGGATAAAGGTACTTACGGTTTCCGCAGGATCATACGGAGCGTTGCATCCGGGCCGCGATGCAGCAGCGCCGGAAGTGCCTCCCGGATGTGTTCGTTCGCGTGGTTAACATCGTCGGACGTGGGCGCACCGCCGGCCGTACCGTCCTCGTCCGACTTGAAGCGATACAGAAAGCACTTGTCTTTGAACGGTTGCTCTTTTGCCACTGTTGTAGTAGAAGTAGGAGAGGAAAAAAAAGAAGAGCCAGTAGTGAGCGAAAGAAATAGGTAAAATAGACTACACTTCAGCTCGCAGGTTCACAGGAATCACCGTAAAATGAAGAGGGAAGCTCACAAAAAAGGACACCGCACCGGAGCGCACCACCAACAGCAACAAAAAGCATACGAAAACTGCTGAAGTAACAGAAAAGCGGGCGAGCGGAATGCTTGAGCATCGCGCTTGCTGACATCGTTGGATCGGAACGGACCGGAAGTGGATGTTCAACAAAACCCCTTTTTGCAACGGATACCGGATATCGCTATCCACGAACGAGCATGCAGGTAATGCACAGTAATGAGGATTTCGTGTGCTTTTTTTTGGGGGGGATGGTAAGTAGGTTAGGGCAGAACAAAGGAGCCGTTTTGGCGCGCAGGGACAGTTTAACGTAATCGCAAGGAAATGCTTACCGTGACACAGGACGCCTTCCTCCAGCAGCGCCTGCCACATGCCGGCGGCCTGCGTTCGCGTGTGCACGATCGGCGAGAGATTCAGCAACCATTCGACCAGCTCCGTGCCGGGAGCGCATTTCCTTATGAATTTTCCACCCACCTAAGGAGCGAGAAAACAACAACAAACAGAGGTGCCATAAGTAACGATAACGAATTCGGTTGTGTTGTCGGTTTTGTTTTTTTTCTGTTCTTCATTACACACCGAACGCCACAAGTGTTTGGGAGGTTTTTTGTTTTTGTTTTTGACCGAGGTGTTGGGGGCCGTTAAGTGTGTTGCGTGTTTGGATCATATCACACAGCAACACAGTACCACCACAACGGCATAACAGATTGGTCTCCTGGGATGTGTGTATGTGTGTTATTTTGGGAGGTGAATGTGGCCGGCAGTGGTGAGGGTTTTGCGCTTTACTTACCTTTCGGTCCTTTAAACAGCTTGTATTGTCTGACACTAGGAGAGTACGGAGGGCCCAACCCATGCGGGACATTGCGGGGCTTGGTATCTGCAATGGGATGGAAGAAAAATGGAAGGAATTTATTAGGGATATTTGGTAACATTTAACAGAAACGTTCATTTGGAATACGAATGATGTTTACACAAAACGCATGTATGCAATCAGTTTGACACGCCTCAATAACGTTTGTTGGGAACAAAGGATCTGACGACATAGGAGGATATTGTGTCGCAAATTGCATACATTCGGGCGCAGGACATTAAGGTTTACAATATTACGTCATATTACGTATGGTTGATCGAGCATTAAAAAAGTGTAAGAAATGGAATCTGTTAGATCTGTAATTAAAGTTTAATCCCTCCTAAGGGCATTTATTAATAATTTAAGGGCTATCCTTGATTATAGGAATTGCATTACGAAACGTTATTTAAGTATATCTTCAATCAATCTATTTTGCAATAGATTGTGTGAATAAAATCAATCATATAGATGAACATTTTTTCATTTTTTGCTTTTTCAATACCTTTCTCTGAATGCCTTCCAAAGACTGGGAGAGAGCTGGAACCTTTTATTATCGGTCTAACCGGACTCTGTGGGACGGTTTGAAGCCTATTTTAGTAGACCAAAAGGATCCGTGATGTGGTTGGGGAAGAAGTTAATGCTACCCCATTTCGCTTTGGAGAAAGACATTCCACAACAATCGCTAAAACAATATCGTTAACATTTTGCTTCACCCATATGATTGAGAGTGAATGCCGTTGTTATCTACCGTTTTTCTGAAGAAGCCAGCAAGGAAACACATTTGCATATTTTAAGGTCGGAATGGAGGTAAATGTGTGTTTAAACAAGCGTACAAACAAATGCATACGGCACACTAGAGTGCACTAGAGCGATAGAGATGGAAACGGTAAGCAATCAAAACCGCAACTGAAGTGATCCAAAGGAAACGCCCCCCTCAAAACAGGGCAGCTCGCTTACCGCCCCAAGACCCCACCACAACAAAAGGGGTTTTCTTACTTCCGGGCCGCTGCAGCGGCAACCCGGCTGATCGTTACGGTTTTTACGAGACGGCCATAAAAGGACCGAAATGAACGTTAATTGTGTTTAATGTGGTGTGCAAAAGTTTTACCACCAAGTTTTGTTTTATGGGACGCTCTGGTCTGGTTGTTTTTGTTGCTGCGGGTTGGGTTGGTTTTTGAGGATTGAGAAGGCACAGGCCACACACTCTGTGGTTTTTTTTTTTTGGATGGGAGAGTTTTACCGTACAACAAAGCCCATAATTTACTTTGAGATTTGGAAAACAATTTGAAGGATTTCTGGGGGGGAGGAGGAAGACTGGATGGCAGTGGTATGTGAGATAGGGGCCGGATTTGTTGGTCAACCCAAGTGGTCAGACGAACTGGTTTCCAGAACCAAGACCCAAATCAAACGCACGTGGATTCACATCAAACAAGCACAACTTTAAACAAGAACTTTTGTGATTATATCAGCATGAGCATCTGAACGCCTAATAGTATGCAATTTGATAACAATTTATGTACTAAAAGTAGATTAAAAAGCGACTATTTCTTTTGTGCTCAAAAATAGAAAATAAACTGAGGAAATAGTTGATACAATTTTAAATTTTAATTAAAACACCAATCTCACTAGAATATCTGTGCTTTTCAATACATACCATTCTACAGCAAAGGCAAAATTCAAAATTGAATTATGCTATCGCTAATGCGAGACAAGAATCACCACACAGCTCACGCTTAAAGCTGACGTGTTGGTTTTAAACTTTTGCCTTTTCCTCAAAATCACGTTCCGGCCAGTGACACCAGTGGCAGGGAAATCGCCGACTCGGTCTTTGTTACGAAACGGGCTTCGTAGAGCACGGGAAAGTTTGACCAAGCTCCGACGGTGCCGTGGGGCTGCGGTTGGTTGCTAACTTTCCGGCAACAAGTCAATGGCCCACCCTCCTCACATGCTCACGCTCACGAGTAAGCCAAGGCTTGATAAAGGGGAAAACTTTCCCTTCGATAACTTTCGGCAAAGAGCCTTTCGCCGGAACACGCTTACTCTTCGCACTCTCTGCTCCTTCACAATCTCCTTCATCGGCGCCTTTTTGCGGTATTTAATGGAGGCTTCGGTGGAGAGGATTAATACACGCATAATGCACCTTAGCGGCCGCCCGCGGAAGCCCGTTTGTGAAGTGGATTAATTGAAATTTCAATCACGCAGCGTCAATAAAATGAAGTAAAAGTTGGAGCGCGAGCGCGCGCGCGAGGAAAGCTATATTTTATCAATTTCCTTTCTTTTATGATGCGAATATTTGCCCAACGTTTATCCGAGGATTTGGCTCAGCTTTTTCTAGGAATATGGCACTCACGGGGCGATTGCGTACTGGATGAAGACAAACTTTTGTCCCTCCCTTCATATCCTTTCCACATCCGGGTTGGCTTCCCAGCAAGCATCGTTGATTGGATGCTATCTCTGCATGAAGATTTCTTCATTCCTAGCCGACACATCCTTGCCGGGATATGCTGGTTAAAATGCAAATCTAAACGATTAAATATTGATCTACATCCATTACGGGGCAGTTTTGAGTAGAACCGTCCTGCAGTGAGTGATGCAGAATTGTGCAAACCCGTCCACAATCACGGTAGAATGTCCTTAAGGACCTCTTCACCTCGGTCACACAACCGCCAGCCGTGAGATGTGCGCTACCAACCTAACTAACTCCAAACGATCGCTTTTTTACCTTTCGCTCTGTCAATCAGTCCATTCGATCGGAAAACCTCCGGAACGGGTATTTGTGGTTGGCTCGCTCTTGCAGTGTCCTCCAACTGCATTCTCGTTATGCTAGTCGCAACATGTCACTGGGAGAAAGCTCGTCGAGCGACGGATAATAACACCGGCTGCTACCAAAGCACTTTGTCTGTAATAACATCCTCCTCGGTAGTGCGTTTTTCATTCCTACAGCTCGGATGAACCCATCAGCAGCACCTCGTAAACCTTTACCCAAGCAAAGAAAAACCCATCACCACCCTTGCCTTGGATGCTGCTGCGTTGTGGTCGATGAGATTTTATCATTATAATTGGTTTTCGATTGCACTCAATTGATAACTGCATTCGGGAGAAGAATTCTTCGTCCGATGGAATTTGGTCGGAGGGGGAGGAAAAGGAGCTGCATCGTTTATTTATGCCAGAGCATTCCGGAGCGCTGTCTCTAGCGCAGAGCAGGATTAAGACAGAGGGAAAAAGGTTTGAGTGTAGGATCTCTAATTGGTTTTGAATCACCGTAGCATTACATATTTAGTGTGTTTGGATAAAAAAGGATCATATGGATAGTGGTTATTAGAAACATGATTGGAATGGCACGTATTCAATGCTGAATGCTGGATTTAAAATAGCCTAAATTTATGCAATCTACATGACAAACATACTACATTAGGCGAGTAGCGTCCACAATGCTCGTTTTGCTATAGTTCCTCTTGCAAAACAGGATTTTATTGATTTTCAAAATCATTTCAGAAACCTAGTATGGAAAAATCGCCAACAAGTTCATCAACAGCTTGTCCATATTTTAATTAACCACGTGCGACGGAACCTTAATTTTGTCTAGCTCCTTTTCTTGCTAATAACATTAAAAAAGAGATTAAACCTGAGCCAGATTGAAAATAATCATTTCTGCACAATGTTTATGGCTCAGTTTAAAGTCATCCTTAAAGTCAATCCAAAACGTTCAGCTGTGATTAATCTCATCGCCAATCTAATCTACCACCACGCAAACAAAGCTGGACGCTGTTGAATTGTGCTTCGCGGTTTCGCTGTTCAACCGCATTCCACACCCGCAAGGCTGTACCTGCACCGTCTCTATCCCACTAAAACAAATTTGTAAAAATAATTAAAGCCTCGCAGTGGTTTTGCTTAATGACAAAGTGATAATTACGTGACACATTTCGTTCACCCCAATGAGCAGAACGTGACCCGCACGAACGTGAACTAAACGTTGCCCATTTCGTATGCTCTCCCACTTATTGGCGCACCCAAATCTCCCCAGCTCCAACGCTCCGACTGCTCGGGAGAGATTTTATTCCGATGTAATATAGCGTCAAATTGTAAAATCGAGCACACGCACAGAGCACAGAGGAACAAAAAAAAACGGACAATGAACAGCGAGGTGAGACGGTTTAGCAGAAAGCAACAAACCACAAACCACCGTAGCGGTGTGGCGTTGGTTTTGCAAAATTGCAACCGTGGCTTAAATGGCGTGTCCGGCGGGCGCAAATGGCCACACGAAGGTTTTCATCAGCAACCAAGCGACGTCTCGCCGCAGCAGCGAATCATGACGCTGCTGATGATGATGATAATAATGTGGGCGGATGGAGGTCCTCTTCGCCCACCACAGCCGACGCTGAAGACGACAGCGACGGCTTCGGGCAAAGGGAACCAATAAAACAATCCGACGACGATAACGGACGCTGGGAACAATAATTAGCATTCGTACGTATCCGCTCTACGCTCTGGTGTTTTGGTTTTATTGGCGTTAAGAGCTGCTCCTGCGAAGCTTGTACCGAGGGCTGATTGTATTTTTGGCCGTTGCCTAAGGCTTCCGGACGGCGACTAACGGCAGACAAGCGATGTGCCACGTTTAACGGCCGGATAAGGCGTCTGGGCAAGGAAATTGAAGATAAACGAACAATTCAGAAGAGGCAACAACACACAAAAAACACCCTCTGGAAGCCTGCCTGTAAAGCAAATCCTAAGCTGCTTCGTTGATTTCATTGTCCACACCCACAGCAACGCCCACTGCGAAGTTGGTTGGTGGGGAAAACGATGAGGAATGGTCCTTACCACCCCCACCCCACGCTCATTCGCTCTTTAATAGCTTCGATCGGTCCGACGGATAACGGGATGGGGCGACAGTTTTGGAAACTTTGCCCAAACCTGCAGTTGACAATGATTGCGGTTCGTCAGGGCTTTATCTGGCTGGATGGTGTTTTTCCGTGTACAAGGGAAGGGGATGATTTGATTTCCACCGATAGAGAACCAACCGCATTTAAAATGAACACCGGAGTGGAAGCGTGAATGTGTTTGTTTTTGCCTTGCAAATGCTTTCGGCCACCATCGCGTCACCGTGGTTCTCTTTCTTAAAACGCACACCCCGTATCAGCGTAATCCGTGTAACCAAGATTTATGGCACCATTATGACTGGAACGGTGTGCGCGTTGTGGATAACGGTTTTCCGCGCCTAAAACGGGCAACAGCTTTTGGCCAGGTGTGCGTGTGTGTGTGCGGATTGTGTTTTACGTCACGTTGAACAACGGCGGCGGCGGCAATCGATGGAATTTATGCGATTTCGTTGTGCCCATTTGCGGAATCGTTTCAGTTCGCGCGGTAAGCATTTGAGTGCTCGGAGGATTATTATGCTGTGTCTTATGATTGCGGCTAAGCAAGGCAAATGAACAGCTCAAAATGGGTTTGAACAAGCTTAACATTCGGACACAGTTTAAGTGCTTTTTGCTCTGTCAATAGCATACATTTAGGCGACAAAGCGCCTTAAATTATGCAATTAGCTTGATTAAAAGTGCTTTAATCAGTATTAATTGCTATTTTAATTTGAAATCAAAAGAATAGTTTGAACACGTGATGAATTAGCGACTCGAGTGGTTCTTCCACGTGCAATTCCTAATCCTAAACCTAACTGCCACAGCAAACTATGGACACCATTAGACCCATTAGAAACGCATATGGCAGGTGCATGCTGTGAAATTCCAGTAGGAGAAAACTTGTTTTTTTTGTCATTCACAAGTTGTTTGTTTATCCATTGCATTACTTTTTCCCATCCGTTCTCCTTCCTGGTTGGATAGAAATCCTTCAATCCCGCGTAACAACTGTTGCTGCGGCACAACGTGCTTTTTTAATGGCCGCAAAACGCCATTTGCAGCACGGTGAACCCAAGCGCTGGGACAATCGCACAAGTGAACGCACGTACAAGCTTACCTCCGTAATTGGTGCGGCAGGATTTGGATGATCCGGGCTGAGCTGCTTTTTCGTTGGCGACGGTTGCTGCTGCACGTTCGTCTGGACCGTGCTGGTCGTCTGCATGCTCTGACCAAATCCTGTTTGTGAAAGAGTGGGAGAGAGAGAAAAAAGCGAGTAAAATAAAGCGAATAAAAGCATGAGGCAGAAAAATAGTGCTCCCGTAGGATTAATAAATGTGTGCTCCTCTGCGTTACGGATCTTGCTTCCGGTATACTCATGTAACGGTTTGATTACGTTGGAGATACACTTTTCAAGAACAACGGTAGACTTTTTTTTAGAGATGACTTAAATTGATTTAAAACCTTTTAATAACATACTTCAATATCTGACACTCAATCGATCTGATGCATTTCAAAGTTTGCTGAACTTGTCCATCATTTTCAATCAATACTACTTTATTTCCTGTCAGGCTCAAATCGCAACCGCTGCTCATCCAATCTAGCCACACGCTTGGCATAAATGGTACGGGAAATGAGTTTTCTCGCACCCGCAAATGAGTTTGCCTAAACATCGACGCTAATCCTGCTTTAGCCTACACTCGACCATATTAGTTGGTTTGCATCTCTGAGCGCGCTGAGGCGAAAGCATTAGCTTTTGGGGGTGGAAAGGTCATTAGCGTTCGGAAATGCAGCCGCGGTTTACAAATCGTATGCAGGTAATTACGCAGCTTCACTCGGGCTGTCGAAAATTGGAATTCCATTAACGGGTGGAAAATGATTACAAACGAAGCTGCATCACAGGTCGATTGGGTCGATTTTTAAACGACACAAGAACAATTTTGATGTGCGTGTTGCATAGCTGCAGGCGATTTTGTGCAGCAGTTTGCATACTTACCATTTTTTAGCCTACAGTTGGTGATTATGTCGTTCATTAATTCTTTATTTTTCTGTAAAGAGAATAAAAGCAGAGAGAAAAATTGAATGTTTACTTTTAATTTATCCACCAGCGTGTACATTGAACTCTTACAGTGTAGCAAAAGCGGCTCGAAGGGCAATTTAATTACAAGAAAAGTTTTTGCTGACACAGCGACACAACCTTATTTGCTTCATCTGCTTCGTCGGATGTGCCCTTGCATCAGGCTATTGCAACACAGTAGTGGAAATATAATAACCCCCAATGAGCTTATATTTAATTACGACATACAGGAGTCGGTGCTTCTTTTTCCATTTTTTGTGTAAGCAATACATGAACACATTTTTCTTGCTGAAGGTTGATGTCAATATTTATACCAGCGTCCGGAGTTTTTTTTAGCCTACAAGCCACACGTGTACAGTAAGCTGAACCCACTGCAGTTGTACTGTTGCTGCTTCAATGAAGTGGTAAATTGATGAGCTCGCAATAAAAAAAGCATCCGAGAATGTAACGTCCCATAGCCCGAAATAACCTGACATTCGAATGGGAGCACAAATTCCCCTCCCAGCGGCACAATGAGCTGATGTCACATAATTCAATCACATTCAGATCCAATCGAAACTCCATCCCACACATGCACACACACACATGTTCTAGCGTCCCGTCCGGGGACGAGATTGATTGCAAGGAATTGTGAAAAATTGATACCAGTGCCACATGTCAGCTGAGCTCTTTTCATGTTGGACGAGTTTACTATTTGCTCGAAATAAGTACCTCGAACGTGTACCGGCCAATGGAGCAGCTCGTGTTGCTCCCCTCCAATGAACATGAGCTGCGACATGTGTAAACAAATGTCAAGCATAAAAGACACCCAATTGGCAAACGATAACTTGTCCCGGAACTGTGCTCCCGTGTACCCGGAGAAAGCTCGGGGACAGATCTGCAACATCGAGCGAGCTGCAATTACACACCGTTTGGAAGTAAACTCATTCTGTGCCCTCATAAATCTACTCCTAATTCGATCAGTCCGAATGCCAGACAGCCAGTCATGAAGATAAGCGACAAACAGGGAAGCACTCATCTTTGGCAGCAGCAGCAGAATAGTGGAGCATCATGAGCTTCATGAGGATCGTACATGGTCATGAATAAATCAGCAAGAGTGCTATTCGATCCTAGCGCTGCCACACAGCTAGGACTGTGCAAATATTATACGAAAATAGAACACTTGACACGGAATGCGGCGAAGAAGGGCGTCCAGTGTATGATGCAAGCAATCAGACGGAACAAAATATAGAATCAATCTGCTGGAAATATCACACTGGCAGAAGGAACAATGACGGGTGTGCGCACCCGTTTTCTGTATGGCTTTACGAACGAACAGTTAAGTGATTTTATACCTAAACCAACAAGCAAAAAAGAAAAGAAGGTACGATAAAACACCAAGCAAATGATGAAGGTTCTGGCGATACATATAAATCACTCGCTCTTGTATTTTATATCACATTTCCACTCACTGCCTCCATTGCAACTCCATTTCGCATTTTCAATGGTTTCAAGAGCGAAAACCGAGAAGCAACTGCAACCGGGCGCACAGTCTATTCTTAGCCCTTGGGAGAGAAGCAGAAGCACAAACAGTACGGAAGGCATTTTTGCATTCAATCTAGTTCTCGACGGCGAAAACACTCCAGACACATCCAGGGGGAGGGGGGGGGGGTGCAGCACAGTTTACCCGTCGGATTACTTCCACACATTTGAATGGGAAAGCTGTGAATGGGAAGCTGTCTTGGCAGGGAGGGGGCGTTTGTGGCACGGGCCGGAGATAAACGCAAAGCAAACGGACAAAACGCCGAAACCGAGTGCATGCTAAAGCGCCCGCGGGAAGAATAATCCATCATCAACTGTTGCCCTGAGAAAGCGACGACTGCCTTAGCAGTCGTGTTGAATGCGTGCGCGTAAACGTTGGCAGTGTGTGTATGTGTGTGTAAGGTGAGCTGTTTGATTCTGTGCAAACATGAAATCAAGCTTCTGTTCGAGGATGTTACTTTGAAAACAATCGACAGTCAGGGTGTCGTGATGGCGGCTGGAGTTCTTTCGCCGTTTTCTCCCCGGGATCCCAGGGATGTTGAAATGAATTGAAGCGCTTCAGATGGAAGCACGTAAGAGCGACACTTGGGTTGAATGGGAGCGAGATTAAAATGAAGCAGACGACTACCCCAAGAAGCAGAAGCACATTGGATGGGTTGAATTAAAGGCAGCTATTTACGAATGCGACAGTAACCGGCTGCTTTCGGTATGCAATCTGTCATAAATTGCTTCAACAACGCTTTGCCGTGGCTGTTCTCGCTCATTAAGTACAATCAAGACGGAGTGTTTCACACTGGAACAACATTGTTGCGATTTGTGCTTAATTAAGCAATTTTCCTTCAACATTTGTCTTTTTTGTATTGTAGATTGCATACTTTTAGGCTCCATATTTCCATAGCATCATTCAGTTACTCCATAATTTCAGAGATTTTTCATTACGACATTTTTCTGTGCTATTTTCTATCTTTCTTTCGTTGAATCGGGTAGAATCTCAAATCACAAACACGCTCTGTTTACATCTCCACATCAACGACCAATCAAGGATGCGGCACACGACCTTCCGTTAATCAACGGGCTCACACCGATCACTCACCCGTCGAGCTCTGGTATCCTGCTGTGCCAGCACTACTACTGCTACTAATCTGTTCAGCGTCACTATTTCCCATCGTACCATTAGTAGCTGGATGCTATAAATAGCTTTTACACCCTTCTGGCATCTTGCACCGCAGCCCGCGTAGAACTGTTGTCACTACCATTCAACGGCTCCTAACTCAAACGTTGAGGCTGAATGTTCTTCACCAACCATCTCTCGCCACTGTTAGCCGAACGTCAGGTTTGGTGCAACCAAAGCCAAAACCACAAAACTGGCCTGCCCGTCCAAAGACCAATGGTCAAGGGCTCTCGGCCATTTTGTGGGTTCGTTTGCCGGTGACGTCAATTTGCGCCTTTTCAACCTGTGAATGGTTCATCCGCAGACAAAACCACAAACAATGTGTGTCGTGGTTGTACGAGAGAGAGAAAGAGACACCCGGGAAAGAGACCCGGGAAGATGAAATGTTACTGCGAAGCCGTTCCAAATTTAACCTCAAGTTTGGTGGAAATGTGGAGAAATTTTTCATTTTCCAATTGGACCGGTACCAAACACCAGGCTGCTCCATTGTGTTCCGATGCTTTGGAGAGTATGACGGTTGTTGGGGATTAAAGTGGCATAGTAGGCACTGTTTCCATGCAATCTAACATAAGCTTAAACACCTCCACACAATTTAAAAGTTCCAAAGGAGAGCTTTCAGTATTATTACGATTTCTCTTGTTTTTAGGTACTTGGAAATGTAAAAGATTTTTTCTTCATTTTCCGCGAAAAGAGATATTTTTATTTCAACCAAAAATGGAAAATGTAGGTGCTTTACGACAGGAATTCTTTGTCCAGTTTTCCATCGTTCCACGCAGTGGAGCAAATAATATTTAAATCGAAAAGGATTTAAATTTCGCTCGCCCTTTTTGATCATAATATTTCCTGTGAAAGTGAATCGTTATAGCAGTGTTTGTGAACGACTTCTCTCGATTGAAATAATGCCACAGCAAAAGTTTCGTCAAACTACGTCATTCGTTTAATGATCTTTGCCAGTATCAATCCACTGCTGCTAATGTAGCGACACTAGGTCACAGAGAGAGAGTGGTAAAAATAATTACATTTCAACGGGGAAACGAGTCCACGCAAAGCACGTAACAACCGTCTGTCGGCACTATTTATGATCGGCCTAATGATGGAACCGGGCGTGAATGCAGCATCCGAGCAGCTCATCCATTAATTGGTATTTATTTACGTTGGCTTTTTGCCTTGACGACGGTGACAACAACATGGAAGGCAATGACGTAGTATCCGCCGGTGAGTGATATCAAAACATTCTTATCAACTACCGCCCCCAAGGGGAACGATGGTGATAGTGAGCTATTTTTAGCCCCGGGGCTTATTGGCGCTATCTTTAGCGGGAGAAACGGTAATTTGGTTTCATGAAAAAAGTAGCTTTTGCAAGGGAAAACAAAGTTTTGGGGAAGAATGTAGAGCGTGCGTAAGTAGAAATACTAAGACTATTTATATAGCGAGCGAGCTTTAAATTCTTCTCAATAATAACAATTGCAATTTGCAAACAGGAGAAGCATTTTTTCTGCTAACTAACGCTAATGATTTCCCTGGAGATGGAATTCTCGCTACATTATGAGCTGAAAGAAAGCCGAAAGTCCTCTTCAATGAAGATTTCATTCAGGTGAAACAAAACCATAATTACCAGAACACGTAATCTGACACCAACGGTCCATTATTAATAGCTGCCAAATCCAACCAAAATAACAAAAATCCCCCAAACCGTGTACTTTGTTTTGGTGTTTTCTCTCCGTACCGAATGACCCAACGAATTCCACTGCAGCAGCATGATCTCTTCTCCTCTCATTACAACATCACCCCACAGGACATCCGCTCCCCCAAACTCACTAATGGCTGCGCAACCACGCTCGCACACTTACACTTACCTCAAAAATCAGTCTGAAATCTTGCTGCTCCACGCGCAGCAGCTCGCAGGTTGTTTTCGTCACTACCGTACTGTCCCGGGGCAGATCGTGCAGGATGGACTCGCCGAAGGTGGCCCCGACGCCCAAATTACATAGTGTTACTGACAGCTGTAAATGAAACGGGGAACCGAGAAAGAAAAGAACACAGAGGGAGTGTAAGAAAAACGAAGCACAGGTATCGATGTCGGCTGCTTCCTTGAATGGATGACCTACGAGCAGTGAGATCCGATACGATTAGCCCGAAGGGAAAGGCCATCATACACGCAGGGCTCGAAACCAATTATTTCTGGCATACCCTGCCGGGTACAGATTTATGAGATCATCGGGATAGAATTAAAGTAGAACAAGGGTATCGCTTAACAGCGGTGATTATAGCATCATCTGCTTGGGCGAGCAGATACTTTAGGGCGGCCAAAAACACACAACTTCAACTTGACGTTTCAATGTGGACTCTTCTTTCTAAACAACGACCCAGTAGACCGTTCTAAAATTGTAATTATACATGAAAAACACGATTTTGTAGCTCGAGAAGTATTATATCACGCGTTAAGTTATGCACATTGCATACTTTCAGGCTGAATTTAAGCCCGCACACAACCTGTATGCAATTCATGTAACGAACCCGCCTTAAGTTATGCAAAATTGCCATTAAATGACCTTATTAACACCGGTTTCCACTCATTTCATAGAGGCGTATAACCGCCTGGGAACGACGAAAAGTTGCTCCACACGTTCGTTAGCAAAGTGCCGTTTGTTGCAGCGTCACGTCATGGAAAAGGATTATGGACGTGGCTGCATGTGACGGTTTTCCCAGTGGCTCGTACTCATTTTAACTTCATGCTCCATGCAAGCAGCACCACCAGAACAACGCAAAATTATGCTTCTTGGTGGGATGGCAGAGCACACAAAAAAAAACAACAACTTGGTGCCTGTTTCAGAGCCAAGCGGACGGACCAAACGTGGGGTCGCTCATTTACTCGTTTGGAAAACCGTTGGTGACGGTTTTACCGCCGTGATGCTACCAAGTTCTTCCTCTTCTTTTCCGTCGTTACGCTCCGGAGGAACTGTAAATGTTTTGCGTTCATTTAACGACAAACTTAGCACTGTGCACATTTAAGTGCACCGGCGGGATGCAGCTCTTGGGTTGCACCACCGTGAAAAGCCCCTTTTCGGCGGAAGTCTTATTAGTGCTGCGCAGAGAGTCTCATTCTTTCGCTATTCTTTGCTTTCACTTTCGAAGCAGTGAGCAGAAATGGTGGCAATAATGAAGAGGAATTCATTTCCGTAAAATAGTGTGCAGTATGCGGGATGCAGCGTGGACAAAAAAATAAAATGAAGAAAATAGTTTGTTCCATTCTTTCCGTGTTGGAACTAAATTTACTTAGCTCTTAACGAAGTACATTATCATCTTGGAAAGGTTGATGGTAGGGTGAGCATGTTAATGCATCGTTTGCCAATCTTACAGCCTTTTCTGTTTCAAGAGTCAGTTTTAAAGTATAAAATTAAATGTTTTCAAATTAGATACTCGAGAGTGACTCTATTAATACTGGGGGCCTTCACGATTCTAGTTAGTTTTTTGTATGGAGTTTGACAGTTGGAGGCTGAAATCATGTAAACAATCCATACAAAACCACACAAAAAACTAGCCTGCGATTTTCAGTCTAGAAAATTTTAGCCTAAAAGCTAGAATTAGATTCGAGTACCTGCTCGAAAACACGGGTTTGTTTACATTTATCCCAAGGTGCATTAAAGAAATCAGGCGATCGAATCTGGAATCAAAGTGTATGTAGTCCAGGTGGTCTCATAGCATTTTTTATAACCAAATTTGAATATCACTTTTTGACAGAACGAGTGAAAACTTTTGCTCCAACGAGCTTTCTGGAGGCTTTATGAATACTCAAAACACTCTTACATCTTCATTCAGAAGCAGAAGCGATAAAAATCAGCCTTCTAAATTCATACACCTTGGGATAAGCCCACCTGTATATTATACTCACTTAGATAGCTGCTCGAAAACTGCTATACAATGCTGACAGGCTGAAATTTCAGCCTACGAGCTTCAAACGGAAAGGGCCCCACTATTGGAAATCAATAAAATGTAAAAAAGGCAACCAATCTAATCCAATTTTAACCCTTCTTTATCTCCGTCTAATCACACACAATACAACCAAAGATCAGAAGTTTTTCAACAATCAAATTTCATCGCAATTGTTTTACGATTTGCTTTCGTTAGTTGGGAAAACACAATTTGCCGATCCACCACAATAACACAATCACTCACCCACTCACAACACAACCAAATCGACCGACGTTTACAATTGATTTTGGGTTACAGTTGCATTGGGGGTTTTTGTTCTCTGTTGTCTGCTACTACCCGGCATTGTCCCATTGTAAACGTCTGTTTCGTTTGATCCTGCAGGAAATTGCAAAGAAAATGCAAAAATCTAACCAACCCAACAACACAGCGGCGAGAACGGGAGGAGAGCAAACATAAAACATTTCCAGAACGGTCTCATATTCAATCGGATTGAAGACCTGCAAAGACAGAAATGCACTTTTCGTCACCGGCGTTCGGGTGATCGGCGCTGAGTATCGAACGGAACGGATCAACAACGAGGCAGGACGAAACGGCCGCAAATCAATTCCGACTGAACACTGAACAAATCTATCGGGGCTGCCGGGACTGTCGGGATTGTTTTTGGCGGGGGTGCCGGGGTTCAATACTCCTGTGCCGACGATTCCCAGCCAAATCCCCGGATAAAATTGATCCCCGCTCTTCGCTGACTTGTATCTCACTCACGGTCGCCCATTCACTTTGACAGGGTCCCCTTCAATTCAAGTCTCCCTTTCTCGAACCATGCCCCTTCTAACACACAGAAACACAGACCAACCCGCCGTTGGTGTTTGCCCACTTTCCGTGTGGTTTTCCGGCACAATTTGTTCCACTCATCTGTAAAACAATTTCCATTTTCCCTCGCCCTGCGGCAGGCACTCTGCGCGTCGGCATTCCCATCCGCCTCTATCGGTGGCAGCTTCCACTCGGCCCCTTTAGCCAAGGGGGAAGTTTTGCTGCTGCTGGCAGGGAAGCGAGCGAGAACGGGGAACGGTGACGGGCACCAAAATCAATCACATTTTGCCCTTGAAGCGTACCCACTGAATTTCGGGAAAGTTACAACAGATAGCAGGACGAGTTGTCGCTTGGGGCTCTTGCTGTGCTGCCTTTCCGTTTTGTGCGCCGCACGTGTACTAGAGACTGGTAGTGAAGTGGAATTTACCTTATTACGGCGTCGCCGGTTCGATGTGACGCTGTACCGCCGGTGTCGCTTGAGCCACATCCTTGAGGCTTTTGGAAAAGGGTTTTTTTTTGTTTCTGCTACTGTCTTCACTTTCGCGACACACCTTTCACGTACAGCTTGAATTGTTATTGTGCGTTTGTGCTTTTCTTGTGCCACTTTTTACCAGTTTTCTTATCACTTTTACCATACGGTCGATGAAATGTTTTGAAAATCATCTGTGAACTACACTGGAACAAGTTGAAATACGAAGTTGTTTAAGGACGCTTCTCAGCCTTATTCTCAGCATGGTAAACTAAGCTTTACAGAGGCGCCCTCTGATGGAATTGTGATGTACTAATAATTGAAGATATTGATGTGCCCAGGAAACTTTTACGACAATTGAATTGAATTTTGTTTTAGAATATTTTAGCTCAAAAGTAAGACCTTAAACAGCGAATTCAACTGTTTATTTTATTCATTTTATGCTTTTTCTATTTCCTCGAAACTCTCTTCTCAAAACTTTCTTAACTCCAAAACCCATCGAAATTCGATGTAGCCAGTTACAATCGGAACAAAAACTAAAGTGCATCATATTGTACCAATAAAAGAGCCAATCGCTCTTGCCCTTACCCTTACCAAAAATTGTGTCAACTTTGCCCAACAACCAAAACTTCCCACAAAGACCGACACCTTGAACCACACACAGCGAAAGAAGCACGAGTTGCCATTCCAACTCTCAAGTGGTACCAGCACACCATCGGAACGGGCTGCCCAATTCTCTGCTTTGCCACTGTTGTTTGATAAACTTCACCCAAAATAGCAGCAACAGCATCCAAGCAACCGGGTCCCAGCTGGCACAGTGAGCGACAATAACAACAACAACAAGAACACAAAAGACCTTCAGACCATAGCAAAGAGATACCCCGCGCGGGGGACAGAAAATCGATACCCGGAGACTTCATCTCCCTTCGCGGACTCCCGCAGTGACACAGCCCGCCCCCCTCCTGTATTCAGTGTGCAACACATGCGAACACTCGTAAAAATATCGCACCATTGTCACGTACTTTCTGTGCTTCATTCTTTTGCCCAAGCTCTCGTGTGGTAGTAGTAGTAGTACATCCTTCCACAAGCAGCAACGAAAGCTACGAAAAGCCGGAGAAAATACTTCCGCCCAACCTGTCCGGAAGGAAGCGATACGCGTTGAGGGCGATCAAAAATATCATCTTATCTGACACAAACGTGTGCACATATATCGGTGTACCGTGCAGGAATGCTTAACAATAAGGACATTCCTGGTGTCCCACAAGGCGCGAATGTCGAGTATTTGTTAGGTCCAATCGCGCTTGGCGGTTATATTCGCGGTATCATGTCGGTAAGCAGCTGCTTTTCAGCCTTCGTTCGTTCAGCAGAGCGTAAGAATAGAACTCTACGATGAATATGAACAGAGCAAGGTATATCACTGCGGACGTTTTTGTGACATTTTGTAATACATTGTATGTCTTTGGAAGATGTAGGATTTCAAACACAAACACAACCCAGCTAGAGAAAGTGTATAATATGGTTGAAAAAACTTCTGTTCAGTTTTGTCTGAAAGATTCTGCAAGTTATTTTGCAGTTCTTTCCTACAGGACGAACCCATGAAACCCATCCTTGCGCAGCCCCTGGAGCCATTGAACTTGACAATTTTGATGCATCCAAGTTGTGTTTTTGTGTATGCGTGTTCGGCCAGTGTTCCCTTACTTCCAAGATAGCCAACGGCACCAAGGTCGACTGGTCCCGTTCGTCCGTCCATCAACCTGTTCACTCCCAGCGGCAGTTATCGTGAAAGGTGAAATTATCGTTAATGCAAAAGTTTCCGGTGCGTTCGGGCAGGTGGGAAAACAAGACCCGACTGACCAACCCTAAGCTAAAAAACACAAAAATCCAACAAAAAAGAAAACAATTTTCCCGCCAACCCTCGACCGGTACGATTGTCGATCGGTTCAAAAACTTCCAACCGTACCGTAAGTAAGTTTCGCAAGATCGGTTCGATAACGATTTGAGGGAATGGTTGGAACCGGCGGCACAATATGCTCTCTTCCTCCGAGCACAACCAGATACTCTCCGCTTGATGAACGGTGAGGAAAAGTGCGTCCTCCCCCTGCGGACGAAAAACGCTCATTTATGTTCTGCACTTCAAAATCGAGACAAACCGGCATCGTCCTGCTCTTCTACACCTCCGGCGTCGGAAGATAATTTTCCACTCCATCGTTTCGGCGGGGCACTTTTCTCACTCTCTCTATCTGTCTATCTCTCGTTTCCTTTTATCTGCATTCGCACAACAGATGGGAAAGCAACAAAAAATATGCTGGAAAGTCGCGTTGCTTTTGGGAAGGCTTTCCAGCTCCAGGTTTTCCGCTGTCGTTCCTTTTTATGCTCCTGTCGGCATCCTTATCTTGTATCTTTTCTTTATTTTCCTCTGCGCACACCGTGAGCCCGCTCGTTAATCTTGCTGAAAGCCAACGATGACGACGCACCGTGCTGCTGCCACCACCATACCATTGCCACCGGGCGGGAGGTAAAGTTGTCAAAAGTTTAAATATTTGTTGTTTTTTATCTCCACTTTTCTTTTCGCTCAATTCTTTTCTCTCTGCCTTAAAACACTTTGCTTGCAACGAAACAAAAAGCTAGGAGAGGCTGCGTTTCCATTCTTCACTACCTCGCTCCCAAACAAATGCTTCATTCTTCATTCGCGCCGCCGTAGGGAAAAAAAGCTTCGGAAGAAGTTTTTCTTGCCACTTTACAGCTAAGGGTATGGTCGGGATGCAAGGCCAAGGTGAAGTTGTACAAAGGTTTTGGGGCTATTTTTGCATACTTGTTGCTAGGTCGTGCGTGGAAATGAAGTTGAAAGGATGGGAGGATTGACTGCGCTGGAAAATCTGATCGAACTAGTTGAATGAGATGATTTTGTATCATTATTGAATCGTTTTAATAATCATTTGAAGACTCTTTCTTTTCGGGAAACAAAAAGGGAATATATTGCTAAAGCCTTGGGATTCATTTTTTTTTTTTTTCATTCCAACATCCAAAACAGATGTATACAATAAATATTTGAACTGCTCAAGGCATTTGTGTCTTGTAATACGTATAAAAAGATATCCAATACCAATCTTCATAGTATGGCTAAAACGGCTTCAAAAGCAGGAAGATTAAGTAGCACATTACACTCTACAAAAACCTGAGTTTATACAATCCGCACTACAAATGCTGCTGAAAATAGCTGCACCTCCACATATTTCAGTCAGCCGGCTCCAGACTTCTTGAAAATGTCTAAATATAGTCCCAAGGTTTGAAATTTGATGAAGCCATCGACACTTTTGCGATGACGTTGTCGCTATTCCTGCATTCCACAGCAAAGCATGCAACCCACAACTTCATTCATGATTTTGCACTGATCAATGGAAACGGTTGCCCAAAATACGCTCATCAACTTCCTATTTCCAATCTAATACGATCGTCCCACACGGAACAAGTGGGACAGAAATAGCGACGTCGTTCGTACGTTTATATCATTTTAATCTCATCCTCAGAACCAAGCAACAGTATGATACAGTACCCAACCATACCCACACCCTGGAGAGCTACTTGGAAAGGAAGATGGCTTCAGGGACACTGGCGCAGAGTGCACAGTAAAGCAGGTAAGATCAAACACCTTTGCCGATGCCGATAGTAATACCGCAGTGTAAAACGAACTCACAAAGGATCGCCCAGCACGACCCACGACGAAGATGAAATGGATTAATTCTGCACCATCCTCCAACGATACCCCCCCTCCCAAATGGAAACGGGATGGCAAGCAAGTGCGAAGCTCAATATCCCAGAAGGAGCTGCTGTGAAACCTACTGATTAATTCTCACCCGTTACCCCGCTGCGCAAATTCGAGCAGTTTTCTGCGTAGTTTTTTGCGTCGTTTTGCGTCAAAAAATACGCAAAAAAATACGCTAGACTTCAGCCAAAACTACGATAGCCGCCCCCTGTGCAAAGCGACGGAAGAAATCATTCCCTTTCGCGCATTTTCTCAGGCCTTCTTTTTCCCTCCTACGGCAAATTTGTCGAGCAGCGTTTCGAGCTACCCGTCCCTAGCACTGCCTCATACCCCTCGCCTGAGCGCGCTGTCGAAGGTTTGGATGTGTTGGTGCGTCAGACGGCCAATCGCTGTCAGTCGTCGTCCGTGCTTTTTCCCTCCATAGCGCTATCTCTTTCACGCGTGTGGTCAATGGTCGCGAGCTGTTGTGGCGCCTAAAAATGCCGTTAACAAACATTGCGGCGATGAAGTTGCATTTTCACAAATCAAACCAAAAAATCGCAATAAGTTCAATCGCTGCAATGTACAAATGACTAAGGAATCGCTAGTTCACGTTGGAGGGTTTGCTGTGCAACGCCCAGAACCCTAATTCCAAGTAGCGCACGCAAGACAGGTGGCCATGGCCGTGCATAGGAAAGCTTAAACCAAATTACATAAAGATTAAGTTTATGAGACACTATGATTTTCCTTTTATATGTTGTAGATTGCACAGATATGCTGAGTCGTATGCGCATTGGTGTGAGTGTGCGTGTGTGTGCACAACTGTCGCCGAATGTGTTTTCTTCCGGAATGTTATGATCCATCGGTCAAAGAAAGGAAGGTGTTCATGACGGTGTTTTTTTTTATTGTGGAGCTGCATCCTTCCCCCTGCCTGCAGCGTATGCATCGGGCAGGATACAGTGTGGCAGTATGCAAGTTGCCCGCTGGATAGGAGCGGGCCCGCGGCACCGCCATCATTCCGCACATCTTAAAAGCATGCCCGTCGTGGGTTCTAACCGCGTATGAACCGTCGGCCGTAGCAAGGGGTGACTATCCGGCTACGTGGTACTCAAGTCGTGAAAAGGCCGGCATGATCGCGTAGACCATTATGCCAATAATAATAATAATAATAATAAGAGGAAGAACTTAGCATAGCAGTCCACCCTCGGGGAAGGTTTTTGTTTTGACTTTGGTGCTGCCGGGTCTACGGATGTGACGCGACAAATGCACGGAATGCACTCGACCAAAACATGAACCTACCGATCCGAACCCATTCCAAGGCAGTGCCGGTCGCACGGCGTTATGATACCGACTCAAAACCAACAAGCCACCAGATTCTGGACGGACAGGTGCAGTATCATACGCGCACCGTAATAAACCAAACCAGAATTCTCTTTTGTATGAATTCAATTCAAGTTTTGTTTCCACTTGCGTCCGCTAGCGGAATTTTAAAGAAATGTGCAACATATCACATGCACGTTTGCCTCGCTCGTTTGTCTTTTTAATACCCCCAGCAGCAGAACCGGTCGCAAAGATGGTGGTGCCAATTAAATGGTTGTATTGTCTCGTAGGTAGCGGTAATCGATCGGGCGGCGTGCAGTGCGTTTTCTAAGAATGCATGGAGTGTTTAGACGCAGCCGGTGACAATGCACGCATCAGAATCAAACAGTTTTGGGGTTCTCGCACGCACACACACACGCGCGCGCACGCATGCACGCGCGTACGCGAGAACGCACCCCCGAACGCGCGTACACGCACGATCGATTTCCTCTACCTTATCGGTAGAATTGCTGGCTTAACTTGTAGCGCATCCTCATCCAAAGCACTGTGAGGGGAGGGGGATCGCGGCATGATAGAGTGGACGGTCACTTTCCCCGCGTTGTGTGTGTGTCGCGACCCGAAAACTCGATATTTTATTGCTACTATAGATCGTGCTACATGATGCTTCGAAGGTCGTTGAAGCATCAAACATGTTCAAATTAAAAAGTATTAGATTAGTGTTAGACGTTCTCCTACGCTTGTTTTAAATAGGCTTCTTCACCCTCAATTGGCAGGGGCATCGAATGGTCTCATCAGCAGCGGCATGAAATAAAATAAACCATCAATACACCGATAACACTTTAAATCCCAAAATGAACCAGCTTCTCCCGCATCGTCAAGGTCAAACACAATAAATAAATGCTAACACCCACCAATAACAATACACAATCGCAATGCACATATATACCAACGCATACACACAATCAGCTGACGGCGAAAGGCACGGGCTGAAGCGCAAGTAAGGCAAGGCAGGGAGGGGAAAGGGATTGAGAGGAAGAGGAGGAAGGAATGGGCGCCAATATTTTTTGAATTTTTCGGCCGTTTTTTTTGTTCCGCCGTCTGAAATAGTTCATCCATTCCTTCAACAGATGGCGCTCGTTCCGCACCTAAAAACTGCAAGAAATACGTCGGCTATCGTAGTTTTGGCTGAAGTCTAGCGTATTTTTTTGCGTATTTTTTGACGCAAAACGACGCAAAAAACTACGCAGAAAACTGCTCGAATTTGCGCAGCGGGAAGCGTAGCCCAGTAACTCTCCCGAGGTCAGTGAAAACGTTGAGACACGCTGACAGTCCAAGCGTCGTTTCGAGCACCAGTCGTGCCGTCACCAGCAGCATGACGACGGCAGCAGACATCAAGATTTTATTGTAAAATACGATCCATCCATCCATTTTGCAGCTTTTTCCCTTGGCCGGTCAAATAGGTGGATAGCTTCAGCGTTGCTCATACGTCCCCCGACAAGGCTGGGCTTCTGCTTGATACTTAGAAAGCAGAGAGTCACTTAGTACCGAATGGTTCCATAAAAAAGCACCCAGGCCGATCTACATAAAATGGCATTATGTCACCGTCAACAGGCAGCACCGTCACCGGGCTGGACATTATATTGATGGGCTTTCCCGTGCCGGGCACGAGTGCTTTCGAGCAGCCTAGCAGAGCTGTTACTTTCGCTGGGCCCTGCAAGGATCGTAGCGAGGCAGATTATTGTGCTGCAACGGTCAGCCAAAACTCCGGGTGGACTGCTGTGATTATGCAGTGGTTTTGTCATTTGGTGCCCGCTCTTCATCTGCCCAACAGTAGGAGTGAATCTTCTACAAAACGTACTGCGGAGTGTGTAATAAGAACGGGATTACCCTGGATAACACAATTTCACATGACGTTTTTAACGATTCAATCAACGGCAGGGAATGCAAAACGTGTGTGTGTGTGTGTGTGTAGGATGGAAAGATGATACGAGTAGACATATTAAAGTCGGTGCCTTTTGCCGTTAGCTCGAAACGTGCACCCTCCTTTAACGAAGCCAGCAAAGCTACACGGTGCCGATGTGCATGCACTTCACGACGCCCGATGCACTTCACTCGGCAACTTCAATCAGAATCAATCAAGCGCCACAAGTGTAACGCAACCCTAATAAGCGCACAGACACTGATGGGGTTGGGGACGTGCCGGCATTCTGGGTGATCTTTCCACATCCATCTGCGGATGGAGATGGAAAAGCTTCTAAAGCTAGTTGGCAAGGTATTCCCACTCCCACCCGGCGCACTGCTTTCCTTCATGACTGATTAACGGTGTTTGCATTTGGATTGCGCGTCTCTCTTACTTGCACTCGGAAGCGTACCACGTCACAGCAGGTTAGCTGAAGTGAGGGGAGATTTAAAATATTCTCATCTTTCCAGCAGCCATTCCTTCCGGTGATTCTACGAATTCCATCAATTTACATGGCTGAGATGGAGGTGAGAGTTCTGTTCCCAGTGGGTCAGGTTCATCGTTACCTCAATAAAGTGATTCCTCACTGTCGTCTTCTCGTCTTTTCTTTGGAAATGAAACGAAAGACCCACAGTTCCCACTCTAGGTCTCGAGTGTCCAAGCGCGTCTTCATGATTTCCGAAAAATGGAAAACGGCAGGATATTATTTTCCTTCCCGGCAAAACCGAAAGACAAAATTGATGGTGTTTATAATGTTCACCCATCCATTACTTTTATGGGAATGGTGTTTTTGTTGCTGTGTTATTGCTGTTGTCCTTCTCTACGCTGCCCTCTGGTCCATTTGCAAAATAGACACTGGCATGCAAGGAAACATTAAAGGGAAATTGAAACCGAACACAAAGCTCGCCGGACTTTGCCTTACCTAGGCGAAAAAGTTAGAACACACAGCCCTTCCCGGAAACCGTCCACCTGGGTGATTATTATTTTTTTGTACCTTTCATTGTGTGCTTGCTGGTCCGCAGAGAATATCGATAAAACCAGCATACAAAGGCTCTGCTTTCGGGACACAACCCCATGGACAGGGAATGATAATGTAAAGTGGCGCCCTCTGTGTAGCGAGTGCGTCAGTAGGGTCAACTGCCGGTGTGCGTTCTGGGGGGTTGCAAAAAGTGGGGTTAGAACTTGACAGTTTTACAGCATCCGGGCCGGAGTTGTCGAACGGGCTGCTGATGCCAATTTAAGTTGGAAGTACCGAGTATGCCAGTACCGAGGGCGCTGGGAAAGTTTCTACCCCATTTTGTGAGTTATTAGTGGCTTAAAAGTTGCATTCATAAAGCTCCGGGAACTTCTAGGAAAGGTATGAATTTCTAGCATAGTGATAGTGTTCATTTACGAGCTTCATATCAGTTTGTCGCTCGATTTGCTCTCGCAAAAGGGCAGTAGTGTTATATTACTAAGAATTTATTTAGCGTTGTACTAGTACTGTTGATACAGAGGGTTTCAGCAGATATGATACCTGACGCATTCTTTCTGAACACATTGTGACGTTATGTCATAATATTTCACATAACAAATAAGGGATGAATGTATCACTCGATGTCCCACAGAGGCCAGAAAGTATTCCAACTTCATCAGATCATATAAAAATCCTTGTAAAAATAATGCTTTATTTTGTTAATGTTTAAAAATCTCTAAAAAATATGAACTTTAATAAGAAACATCACTCAAAAACCAGAAAAAACTAGAAAATCCAATCAATTTAGAACACTAATCACAAAATTTCCACACCTCGAACTGAACAATTGCACTTTGATACAACCTCCTCGGCTTGTCGAACAAAGAATCTCACTCCGGCAGGGCACAAAAACATAAGAGAAAAACACAGAAAACCAATAGTAACATCCGCCAGGTTTTCATCAACACGACCCACGAGAGGCGCACGAATAATTAGCACGTTTTGTTGTGTCGCCCGCACGTTCCACCACATCACACAAATACAACCAAACACACACCCGTACGCACACGTGCGCTACAGATAAGCGCCTCCCCCGGAGTACTAGTACCACACTGGGAGAGGAAACCTTCCGCGATAGAAGTAACAGTTCGCGGGGGCCACAGATTCAAGTGCGCGCCCTGAGCCTGAAGCTGGTTGAAGAGATGCAGAGGCCAAATGTGGGAAAATTACAACGAGGCTTAGGTTGGTCACTCGATGTCACGCCGCGCTGGTGACAGACAGGATGGCCTGACAGCTACGATTTGCAACGAAAACAGGTTGACGGTGTTTGCTGCTGTACTGGACAATTGGCCTTCACCTTCACTGTTCACGCGCAAGGAGAAAAAAAAATGGCCCGGCACAGAATCACAATCACATTTTACACGCCAAGCCTAGACACTTTCATTTTTTATTAGCGCCTCGTGCTCTGCTCTGTCCAGCAACGCTGTAAAACGGACTGGACGACGATGGAACTTTGATTGCCATGTTGGTGTTGGGAACACGAAAATTCTGGCAGTTTAATCTGGCCAGGTTTTTTCCAATACACTGAACCGTTATTGTACCAGTATTTGGTGTGTTTTTTGTGTCTTCACTTTTGCGTGCCAACCTGTGAACGGGAATTGTCTTCAGGATTCGTTTACAAATAAATATCTAATCCCATTCGCAAAAACAAGCGCTTCTACATCTGCGTTAGAACGTATACAACGCAGACAGTACTGCATCAGACGCAATTTCGAGCTTAGAGCGAAACATCTGAAACAACGCGCGCACGCTAGCCAACGTTACACCGACCGGATCGCACAGTTGACACTGACTAATGGCGTGACGTGACAGTGTCGCGTTATCATTGCTCCCCCCTAAGCTCGTGGATCTCCACACCACATGCTCTCGCACGCGTTTCACATCTCGTTCAGGGTGGGTTTTTTACTACTCTCTCCCTTAACACACACATCAACACCTGCGAGAGTTTGTGTGGCGACCTGTAGGTACACCTTATCTAACAGGGCGACACATTAGAGCGGTGCGCTGTTTGTTGTGGTTTTGTGGAGTGTTTGCTGGACCTGCCCGAGAAGCTGAACGGAAGGAAACTGTCACAATCCCGGCTCACGTTGATCTTGTTTCGATCGCTACGCTACGCATTTGCGCACCGTGTTGTGTGTTGCGCAAACATATAGTTTCGCACGTGATTTAAGCGGTTTGGGTAAACGATTACCGCGCAGTAAACGTAGCGTTTGGAAACGCACGAAGAGTGATAAACTTAATCCAGTTTAACAAATTTCCCTCCCCACTGTACCAAACAACTATTAATTACACATACATTACTTTTCTTTTCACAACATTTTGAATAAGCTTGCCAAAACAGAAACATGGCGCGCGTGAGTTTGCATTATTAATTTGGGTGCTGGAAACCTCACACACGCGACCCCAAATACCGCTCTCCAGTGCTATTTTTCGACCATAACAACGGACGTATTGCAAACAATGCAAAATTGCAACAAAAGCGGAATGATCGTTGCAGGACGGGCGCGCGTATGCAAATCTCGTCGCACGCGGCCCATTCCCTATTCCACGCCTCCGGGGCCTCAGTATAGTTGGTTAAGCCGCGCAAATGAACGCAACCAAGGCGAGAATTGTGATTCGCGGGGTGACAATTCGGGTGCGCGAGTGCTGCAATCGATTGTTATGTAAATATGGGATGCAAAAGCCTCGGGCTGCGGGTGCCGCGCGTATGGTTTACGATCCGACGCACGAGGCAAGGGTGGATAAGTAATTATAAATTATTCATCGCTTTCGAGAGCAGCGGAAATTGCAGCGCACCAAGGCCGGGCAATTTTGCATCCGGAAAGGTGCTTTGCTGTGCCGGTTGAGGGTCGTAGTTGTCTGTGTGTGCGGGTAATCTGGTGGTGATGTGGGATGAGGAAATAAGAGAGAGAGAATATCTCCAGCATGCAGCGAGCGCACACTCTTCCAGCAACGAAACATCAAGATGAATACGACACGCGAGACGAATGATTTAGATTTACCCACCCGATTATAAAACGCAAACTGCGTCCATCGAACAATGTAAGGCTGAAATGACATCATTCAAATTTAAGCGATTATTTTGTCACAATTTTGTGCTCACAAAATATACAAAAAAAACAGCTCCACCCGATCCGATCAAAAGCATCCAGGCATCATTAATCCCTTCATAATACCTTCATTATGCTGCATTAAACAATGATGGTTTGTGTGTTTTGTTACTGCGCCTTTTTTATATTTTCAAACACAAACTTTTCATCACCGTGGAGCACCGTGGGCCTGTCTGCGTTGGGTGACGCACATGAGATGAGGCTTTTGGGGGCAAAGCGGATGATAACAACAACACAAAAAAGTACAAATAACAACATGAAACCCTACACCTACAGGAGGAGCGCGGGCGCGCGCGCGACGATACCTTAGCATGGGGTATGGTGACTAAGCTACAGGTATGTAAGCAGATTACATGCCTGCACGAGACAGCGTGGGAGAAATAATAACAAAACACGCAAAAAACGATTACCAAAACGGAGAAGATAGATGGAACAAATGGTAGACGATGATAATGGAGGCAAGATTGGGCGTTGGAAGCTATTGGGAATGGGAATATGCATGCTTGTGTTTGGTAGTTTGGTCCATCATTTGGACCTGTCATTGGTGAAGTTGGACATGAAAGCTTTGCATATTCTGACATTAAACTTTAAGCCCAAAAACTCATCCAAGCAATCCTTGTCTATTGGTCGAAAAGCTTATCATCTATACTCTGAACATTTCTCACAAAATCAAAGGTCTCCAAGGGATCTAAGGGAACTCATCTCAAAAGCCTGGACTTATTCTGCACAACCTATAGTGAAAGGTTCATTTCCCTTGGGTGCAATTCACAAATTTGTCATCTGTCCAACTTCTGAATCTGACAAAGCCTTTCCGAATCGTTTCCTACTCCCTTCAGCCAAACGAGAACATCTCCCCTGCAGCTACTGCATTCATCCAAACTCAACAAGCTGCTGCATCGTTCCATACCGACGAAAACCCCATCATTTCCAACGCTTCCGGACAGTGCTGGATGATTCCTAGTGCCTCCCAAAATATCATTACTTCGTACTACGCTTGCATTCATTATGAGTTTGCGTAGCTCTTCACAAACTTCACTTCACTGCTCAAATAAACGTGCACTGCGGGTCCGGTTTGTGCTGTGCCAACGGAAACCTTCCCTCCACTGGGTGTCTACTATTCTGGACTATTTTTGGGACGAAATACTGGGCGCTTCAATTCATACAGAAACGTTGCCTTCAAACTCATCGCCCCAAAAAGGGATGCAGTTAAGCATGGATGAACTAAGCAATGCCACATCCGTGGGAAGATTAGTTTCATTTGTGCTTCATTCGGGGACGGGACCCAAACTTCACTCGAAGCTCTTTTTACTGCCCCGTGGACAAAAAGGTCCTTTCTATGACACCTGTGTCCCGATGCACCGCTTCACCTGCATATCGCACCATCGAAGGTGCCATGGTGCCATAATGAGGTGTTGACGATGAGCCTTTTTGCGCTTGAATGGTTTCACTCACACAGCTACACCTACTAAATGCTAAAGCTTCACATTTTGCATCAAATTTGCACTCGATCCGAGATACGGCACCGAGATACAAATCGATTACCTTTTATTTGCTTCCATCTCCATTTTGCTCCTCACTGCCAACTGCACTCTCTGGTTGGGAAAGTTCAGCCTTCGTGACTCGCGTTGGGTGAAAGGCAACTAGGTGCAACTGGTAGCACACATGCACCTGCACCCAGGTTTGCATGCGCTTTCCTGGCAAATACACGAGCCAACAGGTCATCTCTCACAGTCTCTCGGGAGGGCAGGATGTGTGCACCTCGATGTGTGTCTCATAAATACCGATGTCCATCCAGCTTTCTCCGCTTGGACGGTTTTGAATAGAATCAGCCTTTCTATACCTGTGTGATTAAACTCCACTGCTTCCACTGCCAGAGCTGCATAGGCACACGTACAACATTTGTAGTCTCGATAATAGAATGTCCGCTCGGGCGCTGAAATGATGCAAGGATGTTTTGCAGCACATCCTGACTACACTGAAAGCTGACCGAAGTGCATCATCGTTCGGATGTTGAATGCTGAACTTTATGCTGTGCTTTGCGTGCACCATTCTGCTGGTCAACATTCAACCAGCAATGACATTGCAATGAAAACTGTCTTCCAAGAGTACGAACGTTCGACGTTGTTGTTTGCAGTGGTTGATTCGTAGAAACTGTGCATTGAAAGATGACTTGCTGTACAAACAAATTTGTTGGAATAGGTTGGCAAATACGAGCGTGTTGTTCCGATACTAAGAAAGCGCTAGGCCTTACACAATACATACGAATCCTACGAAAGCAAGATTGTGCATGGTTTAATAATATTCTATTATATTATAGTTGAATCTAAAGCTATTGTATTGCTTTCTGCTCTAAAAGATGTTTTTGAATTCCCTTTAATGCTATCGCTTTCAACCGTTGTAAAAGCGCACCCAGATGCCCATCATTTACGACCACCACCCCGGTCAGGATCTCAGGAAGCAATAAATTACATTCCAACAAACGCCCAACAAACTCCCCAATCAATGGCTTCTCCCGCAGGCGTTGCTGGTTGTTGGCAGATTGGCATATTTCAGCTCGATAATCATTTCCTGGGCCGCCTGGAAGGAGAGGTTGTGCAACGATACCGAACGGAAAGCACAAATATTACATGCATACCAACTCACACCGATAACAAAACGACTGCCAATAAAACAGCAAATCGATGCGCTTGTTATACTAGAAACGCTCTATATCTCAAGTCCTCTTCTTAACGGTCGGTACAACTATCACATGCCGTTCTACCTGAACGCTCGCTGTTGTCAGTTCCTTCTGCCCGATCGCGAACAATCAACAAGTATTTGCCCTTGTTTACCGTTTGCGTAATTGGCTCCCTTCAACGGTACCGACATGCCCGTCACATCATCAACCAAGTGTGGCTGTGTGTGTGTGTGTGTTGATTCTTAAGACACACGCTTCCGTTTTCCGGACCACTCCCGGGGACGCTCAAGAACACATCTAGTGGCTGTCGTTGTGATAAAGCTAATCTTCTTCATTGCCCACTGTTGCGCCCCGTCAACGGGAACCGGAAACGCTACCGGGAACCGCAGCGAGCAAAACGCAACGGGAACCTATAACGCCTTTCCGCCCGATACCACCAGGCACAAAGGTTCGTTTGATAAATAATTAACGAACCTCTCTCGATCGGGAAAGCCTTCCTGTGCCTTCCGTGGGCTGTCTTTTGCACAGTAGTAGTGCGCCAGCATGCGAAGTGAATGCTCTACGTTCGCATTCACAACGCTGCGCCACCACACTAAAAATGGCAAAACTCCACCCAACTGGTCACTGGATTATCTCCCAAACGAGCCGTCCCCGCCAAAAATAATAAAAAAAACAAGCCGCCAATATCTAACGACCTGGTCGACGCTTTTACGTTCACTAATTAGCAGAAGATTAAGCGGGAAAGTGACGACCTGTCCAAGGGGGAGAGTTCGTTTCGAATTCAGCGAAAGTTCAGTGGATTGACCGATGGTCCACGGGTTTTGGTCCCCCGGGCCCCAAAAGGCTTTGTGTGACATCAGTGATGGGGATGGGAGAATCGCGGGAAAGCAGGCTGATAAGCCGGCCGAAAGAGCTAATCAAGATCTTTACAGCGTTAATCATCTGCACGCTGCAGGGCAAAGGCCGTCGGAGGCTAAAAGTGAGGCAACATGACGGTGACAGATTTATGTGATTGTCTTCGTATGCCATTTTGGTAGTGATGATTGAAAGATTAGATTGAGATTGTAGATAAAAATGAGTTGAAATTGTGGAATAAAGTCTCAAATCTCAAAAGCGAGAATTGCCAGATTTTATGTAACTTATCGTTAGAAATGAAAGATCCATTATTTTGGCAACAGTAATGTCTTTTATGCAACACGTTGCAGGATTTCATAATTTGTTGAGGCTACTTACGTTGCCGTATTTGAACGTATTACCTGTAACGAAAAGATAAATAAGTTATTAGTGATGTATATTTATTTAAGCTTATTTTGTCATAATTTTGTGTTTTTCTATTGTTATCATAAAACATAGTTGTCGATGCACAGAATGAACGATTAGTTGGCCTACTTGCTTTTTATGAATTGCTCAATAAGGCGTTACAATACAACCACTGCAAAATTAACCTCAAAATACACTGTCTATCTCTTAACGCGGCTTTAATTGGTACCAAATCACTCTAACACTCATTCAATTATGATCCCATTATCTGAACGCAGCATTTACAAAAAACCGGAATGCACTTTTAGTACCTCCCAGAGGGCTCTGGGAGGTTGATAAACCCGTGGGAAATCATCCCTTACGCAAACACAGCCTCAAAATGCATCAATCCACCTTCCCCCTTCACAAAGCGTGCAAAACAATCATCTCGCAGCGGCCATTTGATGCTCAACAAACTCGCTCAAACAATTGAACACAAATTTTCTGAAAGTAAAAAGCGCGATAAAGAAAAACCGATTCGCAGCACTGTTTTCCGGCTCATCGAACCGCGGCCGGGGTGAGTAGTTCATGCCAAACCGCTACACCGTGTTCCCCCCATATATCTTACTGTGCGCACTTGAGTGTCCGTGAACTTTGCGGTCGCTTTCGACGGGGTTTAGAGAAGTGCTGTCAATAAAGACGATAAAAACAACAGCAAGCAAGCTGCAGCAACGTTCGAAAACGGCGCCATCAAAGCAGTTTCCGCTAATTAGACGGTTTGCACAGACACACACAGACACATAAATAAGACAAAATAGAAGATAATGCAAGTGAAGACAAGAAAACATACGCCCACAGAAGTAATGGTTAAATTATTCCTCTTCACTGCAAAAAGTCCCGGGACGATGCTCTTTGGTTAATGATTTTTTTGGGGTAGGAAATGCGTCGGCAGGTCGTGATCGAAGTGCTGTGGCTGATGCTGCAATAAACCATGCGCAACCGAGTGGTTTATGTTTTTGGTCGTGAGGTCATTGCCGTTGTACGAGCGACGCGTCAACTCACCCACGCGGCACCCTGCCCCCCTCAATCTTGACGTTTCTAATTGGTTTCGACGGCAACACAACCACACATAGACACACACAATTATCGCATCGACGACACTCAACGCGCGACGCTCTGCACAAAATCACAGCAAGCCATGAGCGATGAGAAAATCATAAAACAATCATCATAACCACCCACAAACACGCCAACGACAGTCACTATACCGTTCGTGTGTTCATGTGTGTGTGTCTGACTGTGTGGGGGTGTTGAGATTTATGCTCAAAGCTGCAGAAGCACTGTTCTCCATCCCCAACAGAAGAAGAAGCACGGATTTAAAATGAAAATAAAACAACAAACGGATCTTCTGTACGACTTGCGACGATCTCACGCCTAATGCTCACACTACAAAGTACAAGCCCACCGGCAGCGATGGCATGACGGCAAAGAACCATCCCACCATCGAGAGGCAACTGTCAACGGCAGGGCGTTCGCGGGGGTAATCACCTGAATGCACCAGAAGAAACGGGGCACGGTTAGTGCGCGAGTGAGCCTACTGTTTCCCACTTTTTTTCTTTTCCGCGTTTCAGACGCGTGCAGACGGGTGGAAAATTTGTTGCAATTTTTCTGCAATCTTCCACACCGGGGGATTGTTGCAAAGATGTGCGGGAGCCTGTGGAAATGGAGGCTTTCAGAAAATGGTGCATTGAAAAATTATGCTACCTGCTTTTCAGTTTAGCGTTACTCCTTTTTCTTTCTCGTTGTTTGCATGGACATACTGCTCGACGTTGCGTGCAGAATGGGTCCCTTGATTGAGGCTTTGTTTTCTTTATAAAGCTTGCATGCTCGACTGAGAATGTTGAAAACACTGTGAGACCAAAAAATATTTTTTGATAATATCATATAAGTAAAAAGATATCAACTACCAGCGTTCGAACACGCCATTAAAGTTTTTAAAAGCTTTTTTGGTATACTTTTGCACAACTATTCAGTACAACTTTGATACCTCCATAACTTATAAGATTAAAACATTCAATAACATAAAGTTGAAAAATGTAATTCAGGTTAATAGAAATACGATTTTTATCATTTGAAATCTGTCCCAATCACACCGTGGGCAAACGGTTTTTGTGACAAAACCCCGCGACAAACAAAGCATTTTGATTGCGGAATTGCATCGTGTCGTTTGAAAGGAATGCTTCCCGCGTTGTTCTTAGCAATCGAGACGGGACTAATCGTGAGCAGTCGTTGTTTATTCGTAAACTGTCTCGACCCGTCATTACAGAGCCTGAAACCCGCCGTGACAGTATATACGGTGAGCGGGCAGGCAGCCAGAGCTGCATCTATTGTTTGTCTCTACCGCTTGCCGGTGCATTGGGAAGCGAAAATGGTAACCATCGATGGATGAAATGTGCTGCATTGTATGAGCCACTTACGGGCTTTGTCGCAACGAGCTTTGGGACAGACACGAGCGAGACAAAAGTTGAGAAATTGTCGAGCGATGAATGGAACGCCAAAGTGCAGTTGGTTGCAGTTTTGTGGAAATTTGTGGATGTGCTCAGTTCACTCTTGAATGTCTGGAATTAACACAAAAGGGAACAGTTAGCTATGTTCTGTTGCTACATTAAACAATGCATGCTAAATAGCTGTTGGCTTGGGTAAATTTGAAGAGTTTGATTCGCCTTACAGTATGCAATACGCAGTGCAAAGCCAAGTTAATTAATCTAAATGTCAATATCACCTTATCAAAACATGGTACATGATCAAACAAGTCACCGATAATACAGATGTACAGTGTTGTGCAAATAATATAATTAAATCCTTACAATTAGCTCAATTTAATCTGTGCAAGCAACACACTTCATTATTCAAAAGCTCATTATCTGGGTAGCCTTCCGGTGCTGTTCATAAATTCCACACCAAATAACATCATTACCGTCTCAGATTGATGTTGGACAATGCATTACTGTCCATCTTAATCCTTCCCAGCGGCGAAACACACGCGAGCGCCATGAAATTATCCTTTGGTGGACATTTACTTATGTGTTGTCCAAACCAGCTACAAATGCCCTGAAGTACACTTCCCGCCAGCCACCAACCACCAACCAACCAACCATGCTCTTCATTCTTGTCCCCGAGGCATTTGTACTTGCTTAACTTAAATGAATAAATCGATCGACCAGAGCACGCAACGCCCAAAGCCCTAATGACGGGGAGGGTCGTGTCAGTGTTGTTGTTAGTGCTAGCAGAGACGCTTGTTTCCCTTGGCTTGGGACGGTTTTGTGGCGAGTGCCGCGTAGCCACTGCACGTCTGTCAACCGATGCCGGTCATGCATGTAAATGGCAATGCAATTTCCCACTCACAGGAGTCAGCCAATACACACACACATACTCGGCCGTGTCCTGCTGAACACGACCACCATGCAAGTGCGGGAGGGATTCGATGAAAGCCAACAGCACACGATAAAGTGTAAATAAGGGCAGGAATAATGTTGCTTCAACGGTGGCTAACTACGGAAGACACACAAATCCTCATGGGGCATGGTCAAGTTATAGTTCACATGCAGATGCGAATAATGCTCTACGTATAGAATACGTAGAGCCGGAGAAAGTAAAACATGGCCATGAACAAAAGAGAAACTAATCATACTTTCAGTACTATTGTCAACAAATCGCTTTACTAGTATCCATGGCCTTACGATGATGATCCGTTCAATGTATGAAACTCATTAAGCAGAGAAATGAAGATACTTTAACGGATATTTAAGATTAGCAGTTGCCTTAACTTCAACTCTGTAGAGCAACGTTAAGTTTATGTTTACTTTTTAAGTACATTTCCGGTTTAAGTTACACCCCAATGTTCTTCGCTAGATTTGGCGTGGGAGCTGGTGTGCTCGAGATGTTTATTTATTCATATCAACACCTCGTCATAGAAATTTTCCACAGCTCCATCTCAATGTTTCTATTTTCCAACCAACAGCTGTGACCGGCATGTTTGATGCACTCAAACAGATACATTTACATAGCTCTGCAAAGCTGTAGACAGCTCCACTACTACATTATGCACGAGCGACCCGAGATGAGATGATTAAAGGATTCTGGTAAACATCGATTGACTGTCGATGATAATTTGGCGAGCAAATAAACCTACCGCTGAATAAATATTGTCGCAGTACTGTGTTTGTGTGTTCATAATGATGAAGGGTCGTGATTTAATTAGCACATTTCGGCTAGTGATTTGTGGACACTGAGGTACACACAAAAAACCATTGGAGTCAATATATTTCAAATTGCGGAAAACCGAGGGCTTTGTTGCCCTTTTGAATTCAAAATAGAAGATGAAGTACATATTAGAATTAAGCTTTGACCAACGATGACCAACGACACAAGCTGTTTAATTACCACACAGTTATCAATCAGCGCAACAAAACGCCTACAGTTATGCAATGTGTATGACTTAATTGGCTTAATTATCATTTATTTGCTTTGTTCATCCTCATTTTTAGAGCGAAATCATAGGATGGCATGCCATCAAACCTCGGGGAAACTGCATAACTAATCTCTTGGGCGTTTAAATAACTTCACAGCAGTAGAACGTAGAAATAACACAGCTAATGTGCCCGCCTGACACAAATTTCATTCAATTTTATGACCAATCTTTTACAAGCCCCCGCAGTAACTGCCCATTACCACCAACATTGTGTGCAAAGCGCCGACAAAAGGGAACGCATTCGCATTCATACGCGCCAGTTTTGCATTCCATTCTTGCCATTCCATTCCGCTTTAATATCAAATTGAATTAACATTCCGCAATGTAACTTTTTTTTTGTGAACCCCGGAAGCTAATTTGTACAGCGCCCGAGCAACGCCTTCCTGCTTCTAATGAGTCGGTGAGGGAGCGGTTCTGTCACAAAAGAGTCGCTTTTATTGGGAACCAAAGCATGGCGTGGCTTTCATCTGCAATCCGGAGATTTTCTAAAGCGACGATTCCAATGGAACGAGAGCACCGTCTACAGCCAGCACTGTCATCTACTGCCGTTTGTGCGCTTGTTTCGCGATCGAAATTAGACCACTCGCAAATGGTACTTGCGTGTTTCTAATGCGCGATTAGATTGGATCGAGCGAGGAAAGAGGCTCGGAAATTATGAATTATGACCACGGCTCGCGCGAAGTGGCATTCCCGCGAGAAGTTAAGAGCCCCACAATAGAAATGTCGGGCATTGGGAGAGAAGAAAAATACTACCTCAAAATTAGCAACGGTGTTAAATAATTCATCGCGAAAACGAATTCCAACCTCTCTATCAAAAACACAACCACCCAGGCCGGCACCTTGACCGGCTACACCTCGGTTGACCTTCGGCGGAAGGGCTGCCGCAGACAGTGGGGCAGAAGTACGCAATGGGGCAATAATAAAGCATAACCAGCGCAGGAAAGCAGAGCAAAAAGATCCTCAGCAAACCTCAGGTGAGTGCAACGGCACAGAAGCTTTTTTTTTTCGTTGCTCCACGGTACCGCTATGTTTATGGACGTCGTGCCCACCGCCCGAAGTCAGTTTTCGCACGTACATCAGAGAGTAGAGCAAGAAATCACTCGGAAATGCGAGAGTGGGATGGAGGGCGGGGGACTGGGTGCCACAAGCGCTCAAGAATCCAAAGCTCAGGCTTCTTGCTGAAGCCGGTTTAGGTCGTTATCGCAGCGCTGCCATGGACCGTGGCATTGAGAAAGGGCAGGGAACGTTTTTGCACCTTCTACATTCTTGCCGGGAATGGAACCCACACACACAAACTTATCGGTTTGCATATTACAGCGCAGTTGTTTTGGAGTCGGCGAAGCGGAAGTGGCTCAGCTGAAACAGATGCTGCTGAGCCAACTTGGAGTGAGATCGTAGCGATGTTTGTGGGTTGGGTTGAAGAGGTGGGCGCGATTAATTAGATATAACATAGACGTCAACATTCCGGCTTCTGCTGCGACCACCTCAAACTACAGTTTGTCTCCATAGTCGAGGGCCTATGGAAGTTCAAGCTTCCTTCTAATGGAGCTTTGTTGTAGCTGCTGCTGTGTGCGGAAGTGTACACGCACTTGCCCGCGAGTAGAGCCAAACAAATAAGAAAAAGCACATAATCATTCACCGATGCGTCTTATGCTCCGGCTAAACGTTTCTCATAATCATCATCCGCATCGTCATCATCTTCATCTGTCTAGCGGTTCATGGAGAAAGACTTGTGCCACGCCACACACCACCACCGTGCTCCCATCTTCGAAAGAGAGTGTATCTTGATTGATGGGACTTTAACACTCAACGACAGCACTCGTTAAGATATGCGGCCTAGATATGCAAAAAAAAGGAACGTAAACATTACTTCCGGTGGGAATGTGTGGATGCTACGAAGCAAAACACTGGACTGTTGCACGGTGATTGGTGAGCGTCTTTAGCGAGAAGGCGTTTTTATCTAGCGAAGTCTGATTGAAACTTTTAACGTAATGATCTACGTCTGATGTAATCTAAAGAGTATCAGTCAGAAGATAGATTACTTGTTTTTTAAAGACTTGTACAAACACTGCTAGAATCCATAAATACTGACACGATAAAGAAAAGCAGAAGGAATTATGCCCTTCATTATAATATCAGATGTAATTGATCGCCTTTTAATCAACCTTTTGCAAAGCCTCACCGATCAAACAATAGCTCATTACGGTTCAATTAAGTGTTATTGCTTCGAACCTCAAAAGGTGTCTCGGGCCTGCTATTGGTAGAGGTCACTGTTTCTAAAGAATCGCTTGTACATTGCAAGTCATGATATTCTTCAATAACTCCCACAACCCGACAAGTCAGCAGGCAGGAGTAAAGAATTCGCTTATTACAATATCAACCAGCGGACGAGAGGACGATCGATCATGACTTGAAATTATTGGAGCTCGGGCAGGACTGCAGTCTGCAGTCACGCCGTAATGTAATTACGTCGAATTAAGCTATTGACATTTCTGCACTAGTCGCGCGAACGACCTTCTTGCCCGACCCGTTGCGCTAATGATGTAAACATAACCAACGGATCTCCGATGATCATTGCGTACGTCGGTAGGCAAAAAAGGGAGGAGATGTTGGCGAAGCTAATAATATCTCGATGATTTTGTTCACCATTTCATGACGCGGCGCTTTCGCAAAGTGAAACCTTCTCCCGATCCGATCGATGTGCCAATGTTGATGATATCGAGACGCATGACGCTAAGACGTAGTTATTCCTGCCGATAGCGCATAAGGCAAACGAGAGCATAAAAAAATAACTGTTTCGATCTTGAAACTGTCGCATTAAACCCCCCCAAAAACAAAACAAGGTCAACTCCCCATCGTATGAAACGTCCAGTTGGAACCGCTTAAGATATGGTTTCACTTTCAACAAAAACAAACCCCCAACTTACCCTCCCCCAAAACGATATGCGACACTTGCACGATAAATGTCACCGTTTGTTTGCGGCTTAGGGTCAGGCTGACCACCAACCCGCACACAGGGGTCCAAGTTCCAGCCAAACGGGGATTATCCCAAAAAAGCGAGCCGCCAACACAACCTGGCGGCGCAACAGTGTGTAGGTGTTGTTGGCTGGATTTCACCGTGGGTTGCAGTTGGTCGCCAAATTAGGCACCACCGAGTTGACCATGTTTTATGGCCACACATGCGTTGCGTAGGGTGGGTTTACTCGGTGTTGGATTTGTTTGTTTTTTTTTTGCGGAGAAAAAAAAACGAAACAATGAATTTCGGGTGGTGATCACCGCACTACCCACACTAATAGGTCCCAGCGGTCCTGGTTTTAGATCACCCACCCGAAGTAGCAAATCATAAGATCGTTAATGCAAATTTCTTTGGAAACTGTTCAGAATGTGGCAGAGAGCTTACAAGAAGATCATTGCTTCCAATTTCGTACGATCGGTGAACTGATATTGGAATTACATTAAATCAAACCAATCGATTGGCATTGGCCGCTAATTGCGATTGCCTGCTGGTGCTCTGGAGACATTCTGGGGGTTGTGTAGGCGTCTTGAAAGCGGGCATGTGCGATCACAATGCTCATTCCACAGTCCTAACAATCATTAGTAGTGCTACCATAAACGGTCCGATGATGTCTGAGTTGCGGAGGAGTCGCAATCTAAAACAAATCTACAAACTATGATGAGCAGTGTGATCGTTTTTGCGTTCTACTTCATTTTTACCCCCAACTGAGTGTATCATTTGTCTACGAGCATTGTCTACGAGCTACGAGATGACCACATTCAATTGAAACACCAATTCGCAATGCCACCGCCGAGCGGTAATTGGTACGCTGCGACGACACTTGCCGACACAACCCACGCCAACAAAGGACACTCTATGCGCCCTCTTTTCCCCCTCCCCCGGGGAAAAGTTGTGAAACTTGACCCGCTTTTCGATCAATGTCACATTTGTTTATTGCAACCCAATATCAACACAATTGATGGCGGTGCGTACATACACACACACACGTACACACACTTGTACACTTGGAGTCGTTCATTTTCACTAATTTATTCACTTTGTCTCTTCCTCAAAATATCCCTTCCCCTTCCCGCAAACAATCGATACACCTTGACGTTTGCCCTTTATGGGACTGGGAGGGGTGTTGGCAGCAATTGTGCAGCAGTGACCACCTAAACTTTCACCGTATCCGTCACCGTATTGCGTAGTGTCGTTGTGCTGGTGCACATTTTAATCACACCGCAACCAGTACCAGAGATCGGCCATTGCGACCAAGTTGGACGAAGGTTTCAATCTCACGGTAGCGAATGATCACTTTCCGTTTCGAATCGATATGGTGATCGGTTCCGATTCGGCACGAGGGGTTGGAGGAAGTTGATCAATCGCGAAACAAATCGTTTGCTACCGAATTCGACTAAGAAAGGGGGAAAGGGGGTTTGAATGGTCAAGCTTCAAGGTCCAACTCAAAAGCCGTCGAAGAGATGTAAACATTGCGATCGATTGTTTGCCCAAGAAATTGATTTTGACGCTGAGCTAGTACGTGCCTGGTGTTTGTTTTAGTGGTGGTATGATTCGTTACAACTACTTCTTAGTTTATACTCACGGTTGAAAGATCACCAATATATCCTTGAGGGAATTCTGCCAATCTCTTGAGCTGAATATTTCAACAGTTCCAACTCTTTCCACCAATCAAGCAGCACTTAATACGCCCCAAAAGTCACCGCGAGCTTACACACACTGGAGGGCCAAATGTCGCCAACCGGCCAACGAGCATATAGTTTTATCACAATGCACACCGGTTGTATGCTCCTCCTCCCGCGCACGCCTTATCTTATCACGCTGCCGGATTTATTAGTGGCAACCGGTGTATGTAAACAACCTACCCCAGCGCGTAGCTTATCACCTTTCGGGCGTGGGTTGAACGCCCAACGAGCCAGCTGTTTAGCTGATTTGATGGTGACTATGCAAACACTATTTACCCCTCCCGAAAGCCCTTCCGCTTCCTGCGGCAACACTATTGACACAAACACACACAGGCGCGGGCCCGCGCGTTAGAAAATTGCACACGCGGAAATTACACGCAAGAGGAAACGCCAAACGGCAGCTGATATCGATTGCTCTGGATCTTTTTTCTTTTCGCCACCAACGCTTTATTACCATACGGTAAAAGGGGGTTTTTGTACCAGAAAACCAAACCACAGAGGTCACAATAAACGGTAGAAGCACACTCACCACAGTACGGCCCACACTAATCGATGCAACAGATATTTGTACAGTCGATGTATTGCAATCCAACTGGGACAAATATAAATTCAAACAGCGCACTTGTGTGTTTGGCTGGGCTGCTAGTACACTCGTGCCGGTGGACACAAATCGATCATGCAAACACACCGAAATGCATTCGCGCAATAATAGATACGCAACACAAACAACGCACGTGTGCGTGGACGATTGTGACGGAACAGAAAATAAACACACCGGTACGCGTTTTCGATTGTGCTGCAAAGGCAAAAAAGGGCAACGGGAACGCTCGCACACACTGTCAACACGGCATCCACGGTTGAACTGACGGCGCTAGCGCCGTGTGTACAACCTTCATCGCGCATGGTTGGTCCCCCCGAAAAAAAAGCACAGCCTTCTACGCAGCCAAAGGCAAGAGAGAGAGAGACAGCGATAGAGAGCCAAGGAGAGAGTGAGCAAGAAAAACGCGTTATTAACACAGCGAACGTGAGTAGAGATGCAGACTCTCGCTCTCTCTCTCTGTGTGTTGAACCATGCCAACGAGATGCATTTACATGAGCGAGACACGTTCCCTTTTGCCTGGCGATCTTCTCGGAAAGCGCGCAGTTTGCGATCGCCGGCCCTTTGCTCTTGCTCTCTCTTTCTGTCTCTCATTCCCTCTCTCTCTCTTTCTAAAGACAGCAACGATCATTGACGGACTGGGGAGAGCGTTAAAATGGAGACAGCACGCGGCAAAGATGAAATAAATGAGCGCGAAGGAAAACCGCGCTCCCCCCAACACGCTTTAGCTGATCGTAATCGATTACAGAAGGCCTATCACGATGAAATTAGTGCAAGTGGAACGCTGACCGTAACAGTTGGAGCCACCGAAAACAAACAGTAGGAAACCACGACCAGCTGGGCTTTGGAATGGCTTTTAATGCGTTTGGAACGGGAATTAGCGTTGGCTTATACGGTTGGGGAGCTATTTTTGATGACAGCCATAATTATTTTTTATTATTTAATGCCTTCGATAAGGTTTGACTTATATGAGCAGGTTTTTTTTTTTTTTTAATTTGGTAAGGTACTTTAAGACACTTTTTTCGTCTGTCTTTTCACTGCGAACAAGACCCATTGCTAGGAAATTTACTCAAGTTATTTACAAACATGCATTAACCAGTAACACAAAGAGCTCTCACTACAGAAAGACATCTTCATTGGGGAAATCTTTTGTTTTGGCTTTTTCCCTTACCGCACTGGAATCCCTTTCCCCCCAGGCCGGCCAAGATGACCTAAGACAACGGTGGCTGTGGCAGAACGATCATCGACGAACAGCACTCCTACGTGCGACTCGGAACGAAACACTGACGATCGCTGGAATGTGTTGAAAGGCAGCCGCGCACCACGCGCGCCACAGTGTTAGAGACACGCGGAAAGACACACAAAGATACGCAAAGCAAACAAACTGCCGCTGGAGCGCTGTTTGGACCAGAAAGAAGCAGAAGAGAAGAGGACAACATTTGTCCGCGGGGCACTCGAGACGACAGTGGCGGCGCTGGTGAGCTAAATAGGGTAATTAGAGGAAAGCACCACCCCGTTGCGTGGTGCGGATGCAGCGCGTCGAGGTTGGAATGTGGAAAGTCGCAGTTGCGCGACACAGCTTTTATAATGATACGGGGGGTTTACCGCAATTTTGTGCTAACAATTTAAAAAATAATAATTGGATTTAGAGTTGAAACTAACACATTTAAAAAAGAGACATTAAAGTAAAACTATCTAAAATATTCGTTCGGGAAGATAATAGAGAATTCCTCTCCGAAGAGCATAACGTTGCTGTCCGTTGTGTCGATCGTCGCGCTTTGTGCTTTAGTGCAAACGACCACAACACAACAACCCCCAAACCAACCCGCCGCGTCAGGCAAACACATCAGGCAAACAAACCAATGCGTCAACGCAACCGAAACAGCAGCTCCCCCTGGATGCCCTCCGCTGGGTGTCTCTGTGACGAAGGCGACGTTGAGTCGGTGCCGTTCGCAAGTTGCTGCTGCTGCTGCTGCTGCTGTTTTCACATGCTGCCCTCTGTGTGTGTGCACATTCCACTGCAAGCCTACCACTTTTGGGTGGGATTTATCTTGCACACACGCACATCGTAGCTATACACGCGGGGAGCGCACATGGCCGAACCGTTTTGGAACGGTTTCGAGAGGAAATGGTTGCATAAATTGACAGACCAACATGCGGTTTTTGGCGAACGGCAACATGTCCAGCACCATTGCAGTTCCTGCAGGTGTGTGATGTAAGGCACGACGACGACGACGGCGGCGAACGTGTGGAGGTAACAACAGGTTGGTATTTATTCCTTTCATGTCTGCGATCGTTTCTAGTGTGAGCGTTATCTAATGTGGCGATGTGTTATTGATTAATGATTTATGCTCGTGCTTTGATGGTTAATTTACACTCATTAATGAAAAGCACCCAATCCCATAAAGCACAAATGTGTTCGATGGGTAAATGACAAAGCGACGTTTAATGGAACACGCCTAAAGTCATGCCATTTGCGATGCAAATCTGCCATAATAAGCGTTTTATTCGTGAGCACACCTTTCGATTGCGGATCATTTAATCAATTAAATACATTCCAATGCTGTCATAACACTCCCAAGCATACCGTTTATGTGCCATTCTGCTCACAAGATCAAACGCAAATGATTTCTAATTATTTGTGGTTGATTTTTCACATCGACGCAAGATTATCCTTCACCATGCGGCACACACCTTTCGATCGAGACGTAGACACGCAGTTCAATATTCACACACACACACACACACATGCATACCACACATTAGCATTTCGACATGTGATCCATTGAAATCCGCAACCACCTTCGTACATCACTTCATCCGTTTCGCGACTCCCCCCGTACCAGCTTTTAGTATGTTTAATGGAATAAATTATCTCAAACCTTTGGCTGCCTAAAGTCAACACCATTACCACCATCACCACCATCATGAGCATCATCATCATTATCGTCGCTAGCATCGAAAAGCAACCGCATCATAAATGGCATTAGATATGCTTTCGCTTCAAAACATAAAAGACATCCGAACAGGCAAGCGTATGCCGGGGTCTTGCGATAGTTAGCTAATGTTACACGTGGCTTCATATGGGGCGGAGTGCCGGGGAAAATTGCACGCAAAACCACCAAAAACATGGGTAGCAATTTTCCATTATTCATGCTGCAGATTGTCGGTCCATTTAGGGAGCTGTGGTGTGCAAAAGCTCGTAACAAACTCGTTGACAAAACAACCGAACGTCCGGAGCAAAACCAGTGCGCAAAACGGCCCGAAACAAGGAGACTGAATCAAATCAGCATAATTCAGAGACAATTGTGCCGGACCGATGCTACGACACAGCACGAGCTTCTGGGGCCTCATGCCTGTGTGTATCGACCGTACAACAAACCGCACATCAGCAACCACCGCCCATCCACACAAACTCATCGAGGAAATTGCGAGGGCGAAAGGAAAATAATGTACTGTTGATTACTTAATAGGAACGAATTAATTTCATAATTGAATTTATATCAGCACAAACATCACCGCCGTTCACACCGGGAGCATTTCTGGCTCGGAGCAAACGAGTGATAATGGAGAAAGCGTAGCCTACATTCGGGCGCTGCTAAAATCAACCTGCCTAGCAAGCACACCATCTCAGCTGTTTGGCAACTTGTTGATAGAACTACCAGGGCAAGGTGTGTGTGTGTGTGTGTGGTGTAATGATCAACCGTACAACGAAGACCTGTACTGAACACGGAAGGATGGTCGCTACCACTTTCATCATGTCGATTATTGGCTCGACTCACCGTAGTGGAAGAAATTGTACAATACTTCGACAATACAACCCGCGTCGGGCGTACAGACCTTCCCTCCTACCGGTTCAGTCCAACCCAGCAGTGGTTAAGGTGTTTGGAAAACCGGAACGCCACAACATTACCCGAACAAGCTACAATCGATGCTAACCAACAGAACCATCAATGGCGTGAAAATAGAACGGTGGTGGTAGTGTGTCTCTGGAGAGCTCAGCCATGGATTTGTGCAACATTTTACACATTTTACGGTGTAAAGGAAATGGGAAATGGTTTTGTTGCAGCACCCGGGCCAGAAGAGATCTCCGGAGAGATGGTTGAAATTGAAATTTACTAACCCGAGAGCATCCAATTTCAAACACTCGATACACACACACACAGACAAACCGTTGCGTAGGTTCCACCGCGAACGGATTCCTTTGTGTGCGGTGCAGTTGCAAAGTTTACATTAAATTTCAACTCGTTTATTCTCCTCTCTTCCGCATGTGTGTGCTCCTAGATTTACACGCTGCGAGTTGTGCAAACATTGGCGTACGGTAACGGTCGGCAGTGTGTGTGTGTGTAATATAAAAAAACCCGTACCGATTCTCCAGAACTAGGTGCACCATAGTTCGATAGGGAATTCCTTTGCTTCATTGCACATAAAATTCATCATACCAGACCGAGAAGCTATGCTCGCTTCGGGGGAACGAACGTAAAATAAATCATGCTTTCGAAAACTAGGCAATAGTTTGTTTAGAAAAAGCAAACACATTTCACTCCGTTTGGATAGAAAAGTTATGTTCCATTTTGAAACAGAAATTATTGCCCACTTTTTCCCACCCATTTTGGATCATTTGGCGAGTTGTGGATAGAGTTTAAAATATGACGGTTATTTTTCTCGCTTAAAATTGTCCTTTGCCTTTCTGGATGACTCAATCAGTTGCCAAAAGCCCACGAGCCAGACGGAGGCAAATACATTTTTAAAAGCACGCCCTTGCTGCCCTCACCACTCACCACGCGAAGGCAACAGTCTCCTTCTGCCAGCGTGTACACACAATATAAACACCACCAAAGTCGTAACGACAACCGCGACGACAGCGGCTGACGACGGGGCACGGTCGGTAAAGTGATACATTTGCGTAAACAACAAAATATTAAACGCTCAAATCTTGAACCTTCCTCAGGGGGATTTCCCCCTTCCCATTCCCTGCTGTTCCAGTGACGATGCGCACCGTTCGGGATTTGCAAGCGAAGACCAAAATTTTCCGTCCAAACGGTAGGAACAGAGAACAGAAACAACAGCAACGAAAAAAAGACGCACATCCTCCAACCTAAACACCAACGTCTGCTTCCGCTACGGCACTGGAGGAACAACGCACGAACGAGAAGGAAATTACGGAAGTGAAAAAGGAAATTACACCTCGTGAAACAGTGTGTGCAGCACGGCAGCATGGGCGAACGTGCACTGCCCAACGTGGAGAAGAATGTTGTTTGACAAATAAATAAACAAAGCCAGTAATAACCGAAACCGTCGGCAGTGCGGGATGGTGGCCTTTGGGTTTTGGGGTTTTTTTGGGGAATAGCAAGAAGTCAACCAGTTCGTCAGTTCACTGAGAGGGATGTTTTTGTTCTGTCCTCCTGTGGTGTAAACAATGTTGCTGATGCAGTGTTTTAACACGTTTTGGGCAATGGGTAGTATGATTGTTGTGTGAAGATCATGGAAGGTTGATGCGAAATGAAGCAAATATGACAAAACGGTATGCGCTCTGCTCAACTGTAATCAAAATTTCAATTAAAACTGGCGACAATGAAGAAATACCTCAAAAAGTAGCTTAAAAATAACGTTTTGTTTTGATATTTGCATACATTTAGGCGTTTTGTTTCCCTCTTTTCGTTCATTTGAAAACGTTTTCTATAAATTCAACTGAAAAAGTTGACAAAGAGAACAGATACATCACTAGAGGGTAATGTTTTTGTTTTACATTGAAAAAAAGTGCCCAAACAACTTAACAATCACTCCTTTTATTATAGAAAACACCCAGAAAATTAGTGAAGATCGCCAGCACCCTTTGCAATGTTTTATTTCAATCAAAGAAAGCCAATCAAAACATACTCCAAAAAAACTGGACCGAGTATCCATACATCAAAGTCACGAGGCGGCGCCCTTTCAAACACTTTCACGCATCTTCATCTAGGCACGTGCCATTCTCTTTCACCGGCGCAGACAAATGCAGCACGCAGCAGGAGACCAACTCTGCGCTGCCCATCGGAAGTGCTTCGGTTACGTGAGGTCACGTCCGGCCGTATGTAATCTCTTTTTCCGGTTGTGTTACTGGAGCTGAAGGCGTATTATGAAGACGCGCTCGCAGGAACGAACAATTCACCTGCTGGCCAAAAGGAAAGTTTGTGCGCATTTGTTTCGTTTCTTGTGGCAACCGAAAGATGCGTCCCCCAAAAACGGAGGCCTTGCAGATGAAGATTCCCCAGACAGATTCCGCCTGCAATTAGTCCCCTAGCTCCAAACAGAATGGAGTGTTCCGTTCGACCCATTCACTAAAGTGGCCGGACCTACTCAACCATGTGTGCGGCGGTTTTATTGATTGAGCTTGATTAGCGTGCATTTCTTGGGAGGGATTTTTGCGCCGTATCTTAACCATTTCAATTCAACCACCCAGACACCACACTGGTTGACCCCAGGCTATGTAATTGGAACGCGTGACCCAAGCACGGTAATAAACTTCAATCGAATCCAAAACATGGAGAGCGTTTGGCATTCTTTGTGGTATTTCGATGGAATGTAATGGCACTTCTCGCTTAAGCGTTTTTAAGACCTTAATTAATTGTGAGCCTTCTCGAGGGGCATCCTTCTCGACAAAGTGGACCACAACCACCAGCCGCCTCTCTTCTTTCTCTCTCTTTCTCTTCTTCGAGCACGACCAATTTTATTGTGTCATCGTCATCGAGCGTATGACATCATGGGCAGTATCGGTGAAGTGAAATTGGATCCTCCGGCGAAGTAACCACTTTACCAGCTCCAGCACCAGCTATTCACACACAAACATATGCCACTACGCCGTATGGAGTCGTGTACGTGTTGGTCCTTCCACAGCCAGCACACTGTAAGACGATACCTTTGTTGTGATGTCGTTTGTTTTACATCAACCCGAAGACGGGACGGGAGCAGCAACAACCACAATCAGCTCGTTTCATGCTTGCGCTCTGGTTCAGCATAAACAAACAAGCCGTATTGATTGACGGCGGCCCGAACGTGTGCCTGTGTATTATGTGTGAAAGGCTGAAATTGAAACGCAAGTGAAATAAATACAGCCATTCGGTAACTATAATGCTTTGACAGCAAGTGACATCGTACAAGTAGTAGCTGGGTTTGGGGCTAAATAGAGCCATCAAACGGCAATGAATTGTTGCGATAGCTGCTACTGGGTTTTTGTTGTCCCTCAATTTCAGCCGGGACAAAGGTTTCTTCCGGCTCTGGAAAGGATACAAAAGTAGCACCCCACATCCATAATACTTAAGCTGCAAAGCAGAAAAATCACTCAGATTACCTATGCTCTCCGGAAGCAATCTGGATGAGCTCATGAATTTCAAATTAGGTCGCAAGTAGGCCCGTTCCGTTCCGGGGATAAAGGAAATATATCGCTATTCCTCCCGTTAATCCTATCAGACTTTTGTGTGTTGCGGGATGTTTCGATCATAATCTCCCGTGGGCGTTTGGAATTCTTTCATCCTCACAATGGAAATGTAAACTGACGCATCATGCCGATAATCCAAATATTTTGATGAGAGGGCTTTAATCGTTCAGAAGGTCAATTCCCGTGCTTGTCTATGAGCCTTCATACTTCATATGATTGTCCTGTTTGAAATATTATTGAAAAATAAACACATTTTCCCACGTGACGATCCACCTACCTTTCCATCTTTTGTGTCAGCTGCGTGGTATCGGACCTCGAGCTGGCCACCGAGCACTGCATACCAGTAGCGTCCCTGCTCACCGGCGCGGAATACTGAAACAACAGCAAAGCGTAACGCATTGTAGATTTCAACATATATGACATAGGCATGCTGCAGAAAGAAACTTACGCGTGACTCCCTTCTCTAGATCCTCGTAGAAACCGCACATCGCCAACTGCTGCAGCGCCGAGCCGGGCAGTCGGCACAGCGGTTCGACTCGTCGCAAACGGCATGATATTAGCTCACAGTCGCGCAGATTCCGGTCACAAGGCCTGTGGAAGGAAGGAATGAATTCAAAATTAGCTATGTATGAAGTTTAAGAAGGATGTGGTATTGATATTTTAACGCCAAAAGTTATGCAACTCGCATTACAAATTGTGTTTTTTTGCCCATTTTGCTTCAGAGCTGAATCCCAAATCGGTTCTTTTTACCAATAACAACCAACTTTACTCAGTCCCAAAATAAAATCTGTTTTCCTGCGAACTTCATACAACCCAGGACAAGTAACAGCTTCTCACAGACAAGCTCGACAAGTACAGTATCGGACATTAAGATAGGACCCTTTTTTTTCAATGCACCGTGCACTTGTTTTGCCACGTTACTCGTGTTTGTGTGTGTGTATGTGTGTATTTGTGTGTGTATGTGTGTGAGTGAGTGTGTGTGTGTGTGTGTGTGTGTGTGTGTGTGTGTGTGTGTGTGTGTGTAGTAGTAGTAGTAGAAAGTGAGTGTGCTTTTTAATGTGTATTTGCAAGTGCGCGGGTTTGTGTCTGAAAAACATAGCTTGCCATGATGTCATATTGCGTTGAAATTATTCTTATTATGTGTGTTATCATGTGAAACATTGTGCGTTTACACTTGGATAGAAACTAAATTTTACATCGACAGCAGCCCTTGTTCCTCGGACGAAAACGCAGGTGTGCTGTTTCATGAATGTCAATGCGACACCGGTGCGAAATGGACACACGCACAATAGCAATGAACTCGGCATTCTCTCACAGGTGTTTCTCCAGTGCACGCCATTGAAAGGCCTTCGTGCATCTCTGCGTTGCACGTTGTGTGCGAATGGTAAACTTTGTGCGTGCATTGAGCTGGCGCGCAGTTATTCTTTTCAATGGGCGTTTTGTTTCATGAGCGCGGCAGTATTCTGTTCTCGATTTTGAAGGGAAGACGCTTACTCGCGTACTCGTTGATAGTTTTTATCCATGCGATGTTTTCGCTGCTCGACAACGATGTAATTCATCGCGTATAGAAGTAAAACGCAGGCAGAGCACGAGATCAGCCGTGTCCAAATTTTTAACCAGCGCGTTCTTGACGGTCCAAGCAAGCAATGTTAGTAACAATGGGTCGAAGTTAACCGTTGTACCGATCATCAGCGCCATATGTAAAAGCGAATGGCTGCTGCTGGCATTAAGCGCAAAAGGATCAAGTTCGTAATGGAACGATCGCGCACTTTTGTGGCAAACGCGCTTCGGACAACCGAAACGTGCTTAGACAACTGAAACGCGCTTGGACAACCGAAACGCGCAAGTCAACCGGACGTCCTCAGAAGACCACGGCGAAAGTAGACCGTAACATTGTTGATATATCGAAAACACACTGATCGCGAGAACGGTGGTCCTGCTTATCACACCAAAAACCTAACCCAAAACACAAAAAAACTACTTACAAATCTATCCGACACGACCTACTTGTGAAACAAAGACACACATCAATACACATTCAAACATACATACACACACACACACACACACACACACATGCACACACACATGCACACACACACACACACATACACACACATACACAAACACAAACACATACAAACCACACATAAACATGGCCCAACGGGTGCATGGTGCGTTAAAAAACCAATGCCCTATCTTTCTGTCCGATACTGTACCAGCACTCGACCGCAGTGCCCCGTATCACATTATTAAAAAATAAGACTTAAAAAAGACTCTTATATGCTCATTTCGATGCTCCCAGTGCAGTAAAGTGTTCTCCAAAAATCAAACCAAAAAACAACAGCAAAAGCTCCAAACTCTAAAACCCTCCTTCAGAGCGACATGAGCGAGGGAGAAACGTTCCCCTGGCTCAGGCAAAGGATAAAGCTTGACAGTCGCTGAAGTCAACAGGCAGGCATCCTCCATGTGATGTATTGCTCTTTTGCTGTGGAGGAGTAACGTGAGCTTCGAGCTTCGGGACGAAGGCGTCTGTGTGTTGATGTTTTGCACGTTGCAAGTTCTTAGAACACGGCACCGCCAACCTTTTGGGGGGGGATTTATTTTTACGAGCTCAACCGAGCACCCGAGACCGAGACGGATGAAATTATGGTTGAGCTAGCTTACCGCTGATGTGTGTTTGTGTGAGTGAGTCGGTGGATTGGTTGTGTGGAAAAGGGCGTCTACCAGAATGACATTGGGGATGATATTAAAATTAAATTTAAAGCTGTCCACTGTGCTGGGTGTAAAGTGTATCAATCTACCCAGACGCGGTTTCCCCTAGAGACAAGGGGTTTGAAAGGATGGCTTTAATATGCGGATTGCATGACTTCGGGCGCTTTGAGCTGCAGATTGCATCACTTCAGAATGTTCTATAGCGTTAGAAGCTTATTTTTCAATTTCAATATTTTCGCTCTCTCTCTCTCCCCTCCCCCCTGCCAGTGTATCGCTCGAAATCATCGATGATTTATGAAACTCATAATTCAGATTTACTCTTTCACACATGTTCCGCGTGGCCTGCCTGCTTTGCGTGGTCCGTTACCATCACCCGATACCCCAATCAGCCAGTCGATATTTCTTCCTTGTTTCGCTCGCTAGCAACCATTCTACACCATCGCTTTCGGTAGCACGTGAAATCAATCAATCGCCATCACCGGGGCAGAAAACGCGGAATAGGAAGCATAACATAAATTTCCCAAGCCCACGATTCCCTGTCACGATTATAAACGCCATATCCTTTTGCCGAGGTTTTCCGCGCATCAACAGGAACAGGAAAGGGGAGGGGGTGAGCAGATAGGGAGATTTGTTTCGGTTTTCACTAAACAAGTGCTCCCCCGAGAGTTAGAGCAGGTCGTCCATCGGAACAATAAATACATGATCGGCAGGGGAAAACACTGAAATATGAGTTTGCCCCACGCCCCAGCTGGGATAACGGAATCGGTTGAAATTTATCATTCCCGCCACACATGAGTAACGAGCGCGCTAAGCACAGACAAGGCTAATTGCCTTTCTCGCTTTCTCTCTCTTTGAAATGGCTCCCCAGGAATCGTTTTGTAGAGGAACTCCCCACCAATTTGTTATTTATCAATATTGTGAAATTTGAGGCTTACCCCCATTTCAATTCGTCAAAATATTCCATTACGTTTGAAAAGTTTTCCAAAGCGTATAATTCATCTCACCACCAGACAGCGGCATACTACAATACCCTCGCACGTATGCATAAAAGCTTTCACGAAAAGAGCAGCTTACAGACAGTGGGTAGGGACCATTTTGTATGCTAATCGAACATGTGTACACATCAGTCGCGGTATCGTACACATTAATCGATTGTGAAGTCGTTCACCGGCTGAAAGAAGCTGTACCATTCGCTGTGCCAAGGACCTCACCCCACCACATAAGCCGCATTACGTGGGTGCGTGTGTGTGCACGCTACAAAGAAAAGCTCCCCATCAAAGCGTTCACGAGGAGGTATAACTGATCCGTTAAATTCACCACCATTTCGCTACGGTTGACTTTCAAAGCCCAAATCCACTCTTGATACAACGGCGAGCGCGGCGGTGCGTGTATCACCGCGAACGATGAGGGAAGGCAGCGGGCAACGGGCGGGTAGGATTTTATGGAAGAAATGTATCCTCGCATTATCATAAATGAATATTTCACAGCACGCGTGCTTCGTGCTACGGTTCAGTGGCTGCTTTTTCGACGGCGCGAAGCTGTCGCAAAATCTCGGGCCACGCAGCCAATCCGAGATCAATCGCAGAACAGAGCCACACACTTGCTTCCCGCTATAGTGGAGCAGAATCGGTTGTCCTCGCGCGCAAAACAACAAAAAAAATTCGGGGTAAGTAATGTGTGGTGATAAAAATGGTGGACAAATTTCGGGGGCGACAGGTGAGACGATAAAAATCAGTTTTATTTACGCCAATCGGTTTGCTACCGATAGCGGTGGAAAGAGGTTTGGAGAGTTTGAAGCGGCTGGTGCATGATTAATGGTGTGAAATGTGTTCAATTTTACTTACAGGCATTGGAAAAAAACAAGCCAAAAGAGTTTATGGAAGTGTACTTTTTGAGGAATAGCAGCTCACAGCTGGTTAGTATCGTTTTTTAAAGCTGTTTTTGAATGAGCCATATGGTTTTCATAAAAGGCGCCTAAATTTAGGCAACTTGAAAACAAAGGCTTGTTCAAGGGCAGTAGCATACTTTTAGGCGCATTATTTCTTATTTTATGTTCAATTTTGTGTAATAAACATACCAATGTTTTCCAATATGATACGATACGGTGATATGATATGATTAAAACATTGTTTATTATGTAAGGAATTTTATTTGCTGGTACTAATCCTTTGGCTAGTTTAAAGTACTAATGAGTAAAGAGAAATAACAATAATCAAATAAACGTATTAACATCAATGGTCCATTAACACGCTGCATAGAAACTGGCAGACAGAAAAAAACCCACTCCCCATTCACAGCAAACAATGCCCGGACGCTCCGAGCGCATTTATATACCATTCAAATAGGAAAAAGCTTCTCCCTATTGTCCGACACCATTATGAGCATTATTTCAATTTCACAGCAACTTATGACGCTTTTCTTTCCCTCACGCCCGGAAATAGAGCTCGGGCGTGTGATGCCGGTGCCGGCAGCGATGAGGTGAAAGAATAAAAATTATGCTTGACCTGAGCCCCGGCACTGCAAAAAGGATGCACAACGATGCAGAGCCCACAAAAACCCCGGACTCTGCACTCTATCGAGGCCAACGCGGCCATCGCCATGCAACGACCGAAAGCCGGAAGCCGACGAAAAACTTCCTACTTTCCGCATAAAAAGCTCGCAAGCAGCAACCAGCGGGTCTAGGAAACCTATTCAGGATATTTTTATACGCCAAACTGGAAGCGGAAATGAATGCAATGCACACGATGAGACTCCGTCGACGATAGCATGCAGATCGTACACAGATAGAGCAGGGAAGCAGTTTGAGAGCACAAAAAATGCGAACACAAACCACCAGTTGAAGCTACGGAATAGCGAAGGGATTTATTTTTACGCTTTTCTTTTTGGAAGATCCGTTTTCAATCGCTGCATGGCAGCAGCAGCTGAGATTCTTAATTGTATTTTATGGGATGGTTTTCACGCGAAGCTGGAGAATTGTGTTTGACAAATTTATTGATTTAATACGACAAGGTAATTAAATTTTGAAAATCACAAACAACAGTTAAGCTCAATTGACACGCACGGCACGTGCATTGAATTGAGAGTAAAGAGTAAATGCGATTAACTTCAAATCTACATCACCCGACTACACGCCCAGCACCTCATAAAGCAACCAATTTATAATGCCCTCCCTAAAAAGGTATGGAAAATGATCGTGTCAAACTACCGAACAGCTGTGCCCCGGTAATGTTGGCACACTCAAAAAGTCGTAAAATTTTGTCACTCATACAGCACCATTTTTAATGACGTCCATTCACACCAGCACACCATCATAGGCCGTTGCGGTGTGGTACACGAACCGTGTGGCATGGTTTGACTATCCTAAAACGACCGCCGGAAAAACCACTCACACGCTGCCACACGGCCTCGAACGGCCCGAGCGGCCATCAAGTAAAGCGTGCCTGTGCCGCATTTGCGAAATGCGGTAAATTGCTTCCCTGTCTTGCTTCGTGCCAGGCTAAATCAGTGAAAATTGCGGGGCGAAAATGAAAAGCAAGAAAAAACGGAACACTGTTTGATGCTTGGGCTTGATGCGATGGTGCTGTTGATGGACTGTTTGATCAGCTTAACTGATGAAGTCGATGGCTTTTTTATGAGTTTAACCACATTATTAAATTCTTAATCGGTCTGCAGCAACATGCGGTTAAAGGTAGGTGATGGCATGGTGGATGAAAGATGGTTGAGAGAAAATTCAAAGTTCAGGAGAGTATCATATTGAAAAATAATGTCATAAAATGTTGCTTGAACGTGTAATTTAACGGGAAGTGGATATATTGGTATTTATATTTTTAATTACATTAAGATGCCCAAGAAGACAAGATTCTTTAGAAGCGTCTATCAAGTTTAAACTTTGGAAATCATAAAATCTTGATACTTTCTATTATATTAAGCAGCATACGTATCGTGGATAGCATACATTCAGGCGTAAAAGGCATTGAGGTTCAAAATAACTCTCAAAAAGCTGACAGTTTCGTGGTACACACAGTCATTTCAAAAAGACATTTCAAATGAAAACAAAAAGTGCTCATTCGTTTCTTGAAATTGACATGACAATGCATTCCAGGTTTTGTAGAGGAAAACTTCCCTAAGCTAAACATCTTTTATCAACTCCGTGGCACAAAGCCAACCTACACATAAAGCAAAGAATACGAGCGATGTGAGCGTTTTCATTTCCTTCTTTTATTGCTCACCTAAAACATGCCCAGATGTGGGTTTGACTTAGCCAAGAAAGCTTTGGTTTTTTTTGCTCAGCAAAGTATCTCCTCTATAATGATTGCTTGGAAAAGGAAGCGCGTCTCCGTCAAACATCGCTCTCACCGCCGCTACGAAGCTGGTTTAAATTTTGTTCTATCGCTCTACTTTCCAAAGCACGTTGTCAATGTTTTTGTCGTTAAAATAAGCTCCCAGCTCTAGCGGCGAAGCTTTTTGATGGTATGTTTATTGAATTAATTTCCGCCAGAGAGCCAATTTCGTTTATTGTGTCTGCTTTGAAATAGAATCTTTCTTTGAGACTCGTACCATTTTTTTCACGAAACGCAACTCTCGGCTCTTCAATGAACAGAATGAGCTCGGAATTCCAAACAATCATTCTAAGAATGTTCGAAAGCGAAACACAATCATTTGCGCAACCAGCGGCACACCGTTTGGGCGTATGAGCTATGTGTCGTCTCTGTAGAGTTTATCGTGCCCCAAAAAAAAGGAAGAAAAAGTATAAGACATAAGCCTAGCGTAGGAATCTCCTGCTCAAACGTGCCACACTCGTGCCACTCAAAATCTGCCACCGCTGAAAGACGCCCGATGCTCACACACCGAGTGGGGCAATCATGTGAAAGGATAATCACTTTTCGGTCGGTTGAACTAACACATTTCACTCGATCGATCCACGTACAGCAAGCAACAACATCGGCAGAGGCAGCAGCAGCAGTAGTTCCTCGCACACAGGAAACCGAATTTTGTTTTCCCACATAGATTCTCGCATTCCCGCACCCAGAGGAAGCAGAGGACCCTTGAAGGCCACACAGCTAAAAGCAGCACATGCGAACGTAATCTAATAAACTTCATTTTGTGTCAAGCAATTGACAGGCACGGGGGAGTTTGGATGAGATAGTATTTCCCTTCTTTCTTTCTTTTTTTTATCGTGCCATGAAAGGCGGAAATTCATGTGAGTCGTCAAAAACAATGTTTTAAATCATACACGGTACATGTTGCTTCACCAGGCTGTTGTTATAATTCAAACGCTATTCCGTGTACTGTAAATGCAATGCGGATTGCTGCAATTTTGGCGTTTCTATGTAAACGCCAAAGCCCGTTCGATGATATTTTTACCGAAACTAACCTTTTTTGGGACAAATTTAGAAACAATACTTTATTGTCATTTTGATTCTCTAGAAGAATCCCACTAAACGAAGTCCATAACGATCTTGTAATCCATAAACGAAAAAAAAACAACGACATAAGCCTCTTCGTTGCTGAAAACGAAAACTCATTCCCTAAGCCCCTAGTAACGGGTGCCGTCCCGGAACAATTTCAGCTGGTTCAACCAGTTATCACCGGGCATGGTAACATGCGGTCCGAGATTTCGTTCCTGCGTCCGAAAGTCTTTCCTGCCTGTTGGTGGTATTTATTTTAGGTTATATATAGTATCTTTTTGTTGTCTCCTCCTAAACCATGTCCCGTGTTCAAGGGCTCACTCGACTGGCTTTACGCTGTCAGCAGTGGCCGGCGAATGTTGCTCTAAAAATAGGAGCCAATTTACGCAAACAATCGTGTCTTTACTTTCAGCGAGAAGTTTGACCAATTGTCTGGGGAAAGATGCCCACGCCCACGGTTTGATTCGTGATACGCGCCTACTACAAGGGGAAATGTTCTCGTTTACTGTAATCCTTTTTTCGCGGCAACCGATAATGTCCTTAAATTTGGACAGCGGTTACAAAAGTAAATAACATCGCCAGATTGATAAATTATCTACAACGGTAAGTTCTGGAATAATTCCTGGAACGGCATTAGCTAAGGCTTATAAAGCTATTTATTGTTTGCTATTTGCATGACTTATGGCAATTTGTCATGCAGGTTGCATACTTGTTGGCGATTTCGTTAGCACGACACACATGACAAACCGCCCAAATGCATGCAAACCGTTTAGCGAAATAAGCTGTCAACGGTTTTGCTAATGAACTTAATGTTATAACATCTATCTAGTTAGGTTTCTACAATTTCATCACACTCATCGTTGCAACTACATTACTATTGGAAAAGTAAAAATATCCTAGTGATAGGAGCGTCTTTTTACAGCTCTTTTCCATTAATTTGACGGACTTTAATGCCCAAAGAAACCACTTTTCGACACTGTCCAGCCACATTTGCAAAGGCGGAAATATTAACCCCAAAAACAAATCACAATTATGTGCTAAATTGTCAATTACTTTCAGATAACTTCCCGGTGTCAACGGTGAAAGTGAACTTCAGCTACCAAACAAGGCTTGCCAACGCGTTGGCACCTTGACCGTCGCGTTCCGGCGCATTAGGATAGGTTAGGAGAGCTGAATTATTACAGACACACGCACATGTGTGTGTTTGTATGCGTATGTTTCTATGGAATACGAAAACTGCTAAGCGGACAATTTCCTGTGCACGCCATCTGGTCTCCCCCAGGCTAACGCGTACCCATGCGGAAATCATAGTCCCAAATCCTCACATTCCGCTGACTCACGCCGGAAGTGGTGGGGAAATTGTAATGCTTCTTCCCGGGCCAGTTCACCCCGGCCACTCCACGAAAGGACCAGCAACTTGTAACGGTTGTGGGTTTTTTTTCTCCAGCAAAGAAAAAAAAAATGACACCCAGCAGTTAGTGCTGGGTGGGGAAAACATAACAATAAATCTCAATTTTCCACCAGCCGGTTGGCAACACCGCTGCTGGCCGACCTGCTGCTGTGTCAAGTGTTGCGTACCCCGGCAGTGATAAAACACCGAAACAACGGTCCGGAATGTTGGGAAAAGTTTCCCAACCCTCCCATCACAACCCTGTACATAAGAAATAGATTTTTCACCCTCTCGTAGCAAACCCACAGCCGGAATTGGGATTGGGAAAGCATTCCGAAGTGGAATGGGGAAAGAGTTACACGGCCAGGTTATTACAAGGGCGCAGGGAACGGTTGTTTCAGGTGGATTATTGTGAACGCATTGGAAATTATTGGCGACCATAAGAAATGATGATCCTTCCCCTTTTTCACTCTCTCTCCCCTCAGCACAGAGTGCTTCCAATTTCCCGTAAAGCTCGTACCGTTTTCCCGATGCAATCAATGCTTCATTTCACTTTCAAGCGTCGACACACCCACTACGCCACCCCACTATAGCGCAACTTGAAAGCTTCGCTTTGCGGAAAACTCACTTGAAGGAAAGGCCGGAAAAATTGTCATGCTATCGAAGCCTTCTCTCCGAACAGCTTCAATAAAGAGGCTCGCTACGCAACCCGAGAAGAAGCGAAACGGGAGGGAAAGATCTCACTCAGATTCTGGGATCATCGTTGAAGGTGATCACCATGATTGAGAATAATATCATCGAACGGGTTTGGATAGAAGGTGGTCGGGAGGGACGGGAGCACCAACAGCGAGAGGATCAAAATGATGATTATGCTTTTGATGCGAACCGTGCGGAAAATTGCCCATTTCCCACCGTGTGTGTGTCAAGTAAACGGAGGTAGTAACTGTCTCTGTTGAAAGGAAGATTGTAAACGTACTGCTTTTATGTTGCCGCCAGACATTGGCTTCAAGCCGTGGGTAGCATTTGTTATGTGCGCACTTTATCGGAAGTAGTTAAGTCGAGTGATTTTTATGTAAACGTACTGGGCCCATCGGAAACAGTTTGTTGTTGCTCGTTTCAAACGCAGAGAGGGCGAAGGAGAAAATTAATTGTGTTGAAAGGAGCGCTTTTTATCATTTCGGGTTTCGTTTTGTTTAGTGGCGTTTTGTAATGCGCATAGCATACTTTGCGGCGTAAACGATAAACATTTCCATTTCAAATGACTGTGTTTTTTGTCTTGTCTATCATTATTCTATGCAAATCTTCTTAACGTTCATCGAGGCATTGAGTGGAATAGCAAAACGCATTGTTACTACCTAACTATCCATTATGCCAAAACCCTTTTCTTTGAATCTCAACTACCTTCCGAGTAGCAGGGGGAGGCAACAAAGAGCGAGAACGATAGCGAGTACCAAAACCTTCCACGAGACCACGTCAACGCCGGTTGATAAATATTATGTTTCGTTTTCAGGGTCGAGTTTGCTCGATCCTTCGCCCGAAAACGGCAACGGGGTTTTCCCGCTACAAGGATCGTACACCGCAACTGACAAAACCCGGCCAGAAGCAATGCTACCAATCTGTCAATCAAACCGATGCCGAAAGGACGAACGTGGAACGAGGACCTTGACCGCGCTGTCTCCGGCCATGGCTCCATGGAGCTTCATCATTACGCCGAATGCAACAAATTATCGATTATTCAGTCAACGGTGGAAAAGGTTCGTTTTTTTTTATTCCTTTGGTTCGATTCGGTGAAAGGTTCGTGATAAGCGGAACTAATGGATGAAGGTGGCCCGCAAATGTGAGCGTTAATGGACCCGGGCCCTGCTTAGACCTTGTGGTAACGTTGGTTGGTGAGCTGCTGCTCATTAGCACAAGGGGTTCAGTTTTGTAAGGACGAGTCAAAAGCATATTTGCACCGGTGACAGCTTTTGGGGCTTTAGGGGTTGAAATTCTCCATTCCAAGAAGTATTTCAACTCTACTGATTTGTTTTCTTAGTTAGAACAATTTTGAACAAAGTGTAGTATCGAAGAAGATAATTCATCATTCTCAATTTATTAGCAAGTTTCCTGCGGTTTCTCTTTCTCTTTGTAGACGGATGCACCCTTAGCTTCCCAAAAATACAGATAAGTGATAAATTGGTTTTTCTGGTTTAGAAAAAAAGGAATGAATAAAGTTAACGTTCATCTGCCATTTGCTCTGACTTTTTCTTTACCTCCCTCTTTACTCCCGGCTCGTTAAGCATCGGTCGTAAATTTGATGCCGTTAAATAACAATAGACATTTTTCATCCAGATCATTACAATTATGATCATTATTGATCGATAGCAGTTATTTTTACGCTGTCATTATGGTTCGGCTAGGTGACAAATGAACGCAACTGATCAGGGGGATTGATTATCTTATTGTTGCTTCATTGATTTTTCAGCTATACCAAACGGTTGAAAATAATCAAACAAAAAATACCATAAAACAAAGATTTTGTTTAGCGGTTTGCTTAGTGTGTTTAGTGTATCGAAATATATTCTTCTTAAATAGTAAATAAATTCAATTCTACTACATTTTTCCACTTGTTTCTTCCATAGAGCTATCGCGAAAAACATACTCATTGCGCTTTGCCCAAAGCTTTAATCCAATGCACACTCCTGAAGTCTTCGGGCTGATTCCTTTCCCGTAAACATCGTAAAGGTTATGACTGTGTAGATTCGTTGCCAGCGTAACGCACACCTTCAAAAACAAGTAACAGCTTCCGGGAAAGTGAAGAATCACATTTTCCACTCAGCTGCAGCTTGTCGCAACATCAAACGCCAACAACAACATCCAAAGTGATCTGAACATCAAACGGTAGCTCATTTGTTTGGTTCCATAAGCTAGCTCACCTCGTACAGAAAGGTAAACACAGCAAGGAACCTTATGGTGTGGTTTTGTTTTTGAAAATTGGAGGTATATTAAATGACCTTTCCAGTTACTAATAAAACAAGCCAAGTGCAACACATTTTCATTACAACATCTTTAATAAATTTCATCTCTAAATAACCTCCTCCACGTTAATACCGCTGGCGGGTATAACATGCAATATGGCAAACTGCCAAGAATAGGGGCATCGCTTACTAATCGACCATCTGCCGACCATACTTATGGACGGTAAATTGTTTCCCTGGAAGCCACTGGACGACACGGATATCGTAGAACATTTCCCATACATGTTTTAAATGGGGCGCACAAGCTCGGAAGCCCATCGAAGATGGGACACACCGTCCAGAGAGCTCGTCCCCTTTCTCGTTAACGAAATTATACTTTTTCCTTCCGGCATTTCCACTGAATGCTCCAGCTCGACCCTGGGATACCACTCCACTGATCGAACAGAACCTTTTTTCTCTCTTTCTTGCGCCATATCTCGGCTGCAAAGCAAACCTTGGACTGTGCGAACAGGAATTGCAAGTTGGAAGCGCATGAAAATATGACGGTTTGGTACAAAAATTAATAATCGAACAGATAAAACGTGCCCACAGGAAGAGCACAGAGCGGGGCTAGCGGAGGGCTATGTCTGCTTGAAAGATAAACCTACACCCTTAAGCAGGTCCCCAGATGTTGCTCCAGAGGCAAAGGCTCACGGAACCACTGGCACAACCCTTGTATGCCCGCAAGGATCTGGTGGACCTTTTTATAAGGAATATCTGTCCATTTTGTAAAAGCGGCGTCTTCCGAACAAGTTTGGGCTATTCAAACACAGACAACAGGGGGCGGCTGGCTGGGTCGTCTCGGTATAGGGAACGACCTACCACAACCACCACCAAGCCAAGTGGAGAGCTCCAACACCAACAACGACGAGGCGTACGTTGAAGTTTACACACCTCGGGAAACCACACACTGCGGAGTAAAGGTTAGATGCTTCTGTGGCTTCCAAAGTTCGGTCACCCAGCAATGGTGTGGATGTGTGGCTGTGTCAGTGTGTAAGAGTGTCCCACAAGGCATACCTTCCCCCAAGAAAAGCTCACATCCTGGGTACGGAAAGCGCAACAAATCGACGAAACCATAGCAGTAGCCTTGACAACCAGCTATATCCAGCTTATAGAAATCATTGAAGGAATCATTGGATATTGGAGCGACTAGTATGCTTTTGAAACCGTTGTCGCTGTTCTAAAAAGACTCTGCGATATGATCCTCCGCAACATAGCTATTACCTAGTTGGGAAGAAAAACTAAAAAGCTTTAGAATCTTCAGCGAATGATGATTGCAAAGCCTTTGGAGATTAATACTTCTATTGGTGATTTGTCGGATCTTATAATCACTACCACCACAATCCTGCAAGTAATATTCAATTTTAAATCTATTTTATCAACTTCTAAACCATCTTTTCGTGGTTCCTACAGTACATCAAAGGGTATGTTTGCCCTCAATACACATAAAAAACACATCTATTCTCATGCATTAGCAAGCTGCCGATGCTGACGATGTGCGGTGCTAGCTCCGTGGGAACAAATATGATGGAGGCACATAACTATTTATGAACCTGTGACTCCATCGATCAGTCTCAACATTACATCTGCCCTTTCTGCACCGTCTTGCTCCCTAGCCACCGCCAATCCCGCACAGTAGTAGAAACCGTTCCTCAATGCGGCAAAAGCTTACCCCAGAACACACCCTTATTCGCCATCATAATCGTCCCCACCCATCGGCCAACTCACATTCGGGCATGACGAATGGTGATACCCGTTTCCCGTTCCGCCTTTCGCTCGTAAGTGTGCTCACTCTCTCACTCACTCTCTATCACGATACACACACCCATAGAGAGCAAGATCAGGAAGCAAGAAGTTTTATTTGCAAGCTACATGTTGCTTCACTTCGGCACACACGGGTCGGGTCATTTTTCCACGGCTTTTTTCCTTTCCCCCCCTTATTGTGCCCCATCTAGCAACATCTCGCCTCGGATGCTACCCAGCTCCTGGCAGTGTTTTTATTACCCTTGGCACTACTGCCAAGCAGCTCCAACCAACCAACGAACCATCCATCCATCGGCCAAATGGGGCGGACGAAAGCCAGGACCATTCGTTCGGCGCTGCTTGGTACGCGTGTATGTGTCCTGCGCCTAGTTCACCCACAACCCACCCAACCCACCCATCACGGTCGTACCATAAATGGCGATGATGATGGTGACGATAATGCTGACGCTGGGGCTTTGGACGTCGATGGCAGCGGCTCGTCCTGTTTTGTAACGAGACAACCCTGTTGCGCTATTTTGTGATTCTTTTTTTCGTTTCTTCTTTTTCGTCTCTCTGTCGGTTGTTGTTTGGAGGTTTGGAACTGTTTTTTTTTCTCGGTACCAGGGAGGCGTGTAAAGCACTACCAGGGGTAAAGTTTTCTTTCACTTATGTTTGGTGTTGTCCTTCGCTCCCATTGTCCCGGTATTTGCTGTTAATTTTGTGGGTGTACATTTGCATTTGTGTGTGTGTGTGTGTTTTTTGTTGTTGCTACTGGTGTATAGTCTTTGATGTAATGACCTCTACAGTTACTATTTGGTTCGTTCCGTGTGTCTGTGTGTTTGTCGTAGGTACATCAGGCTTGTGTGAGATGAAAGATGAAGAGAGGTTAATGTTGTTGAAAAGATGTCACAGGTATAACTGCGGGCTGTTTTTTCTGTAGTTTGAGGGACTTTAGCAAGCAAAACATGGCAGATAAAAGCTAAATTCCGGGTTGTTCCACGTTGTTTTTTTTCTAATTTGAGCAGGTCGTGCACTTATTTCAGGAGCTTTTTTGCCCTTTGTCAATGATATTGAAGATTATTTATTTTTCAAATAAAACATACAGAATTTAGACTGTTCAGTTGATATACTCCTCATACTGTACTTAAAATGACTTCATCATTTAACTACTATTGGAAGTACAGTAACACATGTACTCTTTCACTTGTAAGGCTTACACGCCTAGGGACACAAACAATAGAAAATTCCCTGGCCCAAATACATCACCCATAATGCATCCAGAAAAAAAACTTCTATTCAACCATTCCTTTACAAGCACCACGGCGTACTTACAGAACGCCAAACGGCACGCCGCGAACGTTGAACCATTTCCGGCACCGAGCCGGAGCATATCGATCGTCCTTCGATCGCTGCGGGCGACTGTTGAGGAACAAAAAAAGCTAAACGCGCCTACGACAGCTGTGTTTACTCCGGAACTCCGACGGGGCTAGTATGGATTGCCGTTTCGCTGTCACCGCCAGGTGGCGCTACTCCGCGTGTCCCCAAGCGCCCAAACACCCGGCCCTTGTCGCCTTGCTACTTTTGCCGTTGCCGTTTTGCCTCCCGAGAAACAAATCGACACGTTAGCTTGTTGGCAAAGCAGCCGTGATGTTCCCACTTCACATGTCCCCTTTTCACTCCCCCCTTCCCCAACGCCACTTCACCCTATAGAAGAGGTAGGTGCGTGCGGGAGTGTTTTGACAGGTGCGGCACACGGTTGTTATCTGTCGCAGTGCCCGGAACGTCACGGTACGGTGCAAATTGGAAAACGATGTTGTGTGAATTCCGACTGAATTCCCTCGGCCCTGTCGCGTGTGGCGCAGCTTGCGCGAGAACGCGAGGAAGCGACAACGAACCAAAAAAAAAAATGGAAGCAAAATGGTCGAAGCACGCCGCCAGCATCCGGAGTTAAATTGAACTTCCAGGCACGGTGAATGAATGATACTGTTCCGAAGAGGATGGGAGAAGTATGGAGTTCCTTTACTGTTTTTTCATACATTTTCACACATCTACCGGCTCGCTTTAACTGTTTAGAAGCGAGCTCTTAAGCTGTTTTTAACGTGCATTGGATTTCAACAACATCATCGCCATTGGTAGCTTAATTAAAACAGAAATAATTAAGCGTTCGACAGCGTCATGGTAATTTTATTTTATTTACACGACTTTATGAAGGCACGCTTGCTACCGATTGCATACTTTTAGGCTCTTTTGCAAGCGCGCTCTGTAAAGTATGCAATCAAACACACCAAAGTGATTGTTTTAAGGCACTTGTTAAAGCTTTTTAGAACTCGAACCCTGCTCAGTGGGAAACAATCATCCATTCCATCAAAACATCAAATGAAACACAAAATCAAAGCTTCGGCATCAACGCAACCGAATAAATTCATCTAATTGTAAATTCAATTTCTGTCCATCCGCCAAGGAAACCATTTCCAACCGTTAAGTATTCACAACCGGATTCGCTAAGAATTTCCATGGTCACGGTACTGAAGTGACCCTTTCCCCCTTTTGCTCGAACAACAGCAAAACCCCGGCTACCAGCAATCAGGCAAACCTTCCTTACCGGCATCGAAATTATATTGAAATTTTTCAACAAAATGAATAAGCAATAAGCCTGACTTTGCAATCATATTATTATTTCCAGGAAACCGTCCACAGTTTGTCTTTCTTCGTGCAGATGATTGCGGCAATGTACCAAACTGGAGCACCTTCTTCATTTCGTGCTACCAGTATTGTGTAAAACACTTAGGAAGATGGAAGATCTTTGCAATTTACCACAAAGTATGAACAAATCTGATTGGCTGCATCACACAACAAGCGCCACAGAGGGGATGGTTTTAGTGAACTCTGGTAGAGTGATTATAGTCAACAGAACCAATTTAGTTTATTTGATTTTCCTTTAAAATCACAACTTTTTCTACGAATTGTTTTTAATTTTACGCCAGCTTTAAAGTAAATGTCAGCTCCAGGGAAAAAAATGCTCGGAAAAGCTTTTCGCTACACACAGCGGTTTCACCCTCCATTCTCGTCCATAATAGGCGGATGGGACGAAGAAATTAGCAAACAGTCAATATTATCCGTTTTCCTTCGCTCGCCGTAATGCTTCCATTTCTTGCTATTTTTACCTTGGTCTCTTTCTCTCGCTCGCTCCCTCTCCACAAACACGTCAATCGTTTAGGCAAACAGGTTGAAAAATCGTTCAGCAAATACGCGCGACACGCTCATTGCTACTTGCGATGAGACTGACGATGCTGCTGCTACTGCTGCTGCAGGGTGATGCTACCGTACCGATCAGAAGATTATGCTGTCACAGGCGGCTAAAAAGTATATTTAAAAGAATACGCTTCTGCCCGCACCGAATCGAACAAAAGGCGCGCGCACGCCGGTTGGGATTGAGTTGGGATTTAAAATCGATTTTCACTTGTATTTACTCACACACGCGCGCCCGCTCGATGAGGACCCGCTTGGCGGTGCGGGTGCGCTTTGTGTCATCGAACCACAAGGAAAAAACGTATCTTTTTTTTTACTCTTCGCTTTTCACTTTTTGCTTTTCAGTTCTCCAATTGAACGGCAACAGTGTTAAATCCTCTCCGTCCGCTTCCCCAATCACAGCCAGCAATAGAGAGAGTTCGACAATCAAATGCGACGCCCATCGTGTGCTTAAATCTTTTCGCCGGAATCAACGCGAAGACACATCTTCGAGAGTGTAGCCACAAATTTCGATTAACTTTGCCGCAAAGTCAATATTGATTCAGCTGCGGATTGAGATGTTGCTTTACTTTTTTTATTACTGCGTTGATTGTGGTCTATTTTCACTTACACTTTCGGGCGATGCTGGTGGAAAAGAGTAGCAATTGGGATATTGATTTTTAAGCGTGCGATATTTCCGCGAAAAACGTCCAGCGTTGGCTGGCAAATGATCACAAATGAAGCCATTTAGTGACAGTTTCAGGCTGTTGCAGGACTGTTTTACTCTAGTAGTGATGTATGAGCAAAATAAATCATCAACATTACTACAATGCAATGACGAAAAAGACATTAACACATAATCATTGATAATTATAACACTTTAAACCCATCTAGAAAGTACATTAAATGCAAATGAATCAGAAAAAAGGATTTAAACCCACCAGCATATAACTAACAGCCTTCAAAAGAACAAAACATAAACCCAAATGGCATAAAGAAAACAGAAGCAGAAAATCAAATTATATCCCTTTCACTGCCTCTTTCTGTGCCGCGCGGGAGGAACAAAAAATCCAATTCCATTCAACCAGGAAAGAACGAATGAAATTCATTTTTCTTTGTGGTGCTAGGGCTTTTTTGTTTTCGTTTAAATTTTACTTTTTATACCACCATAAACTTAACAGCTTGACCATTGAGTACAAAAAACCCTTCGGTACAGGCATGCACACCCCGATACGGTTTGGCACATTCAGCAGATAACTTATTCATTTCGCATTAATTTACGGTCAATTCAGGAAATCCTCGGAAGCATGCATTTTTGCGCTTGGTGAAAAATAAACGGTGCTAACCAGACAGTGGCACGGAATTTGCTTTAATGTTGCCTTGTTGCGTTTGAATTAAATCATAAAGTGAACGGGAATTGAACATACGCAGTGTGCTGTTTTCGTTTCGATTGTTTTATTCCCTGAGTAGAAGAGTGTGGCGAAGTTAATACCACACTGCTGTTGTATTGTTTTCGTTCCCTTTTGTTACGGATAGCAACAAATGACTCAGCATGATTCACCATAGATTGTGTATGGGTAGTATTTATTAAAAAAAGGTAAAATTTAATTTCACAGAATGTGAAAATTACACCCATAAACTCACTGTTGCGTTTGGCTCGATTAGCTATGTAACAGTAGTATTTCATGTGGATGTAACAAAACAGTTTTGTCAGGCGAATTGCATACTTTTAGGCACATAACTTGATGTTTTTTGCTTTAAAACGGATCTCAATTGAAAGTATGTTTTAACAACAGGCTTGAAAGGGTTAAATAACGCAAAAATAATCAAAATCAGTAACATAACCATCAGATAAACATCGTTCATTTTGTCATAGTCTACACAGTCAAACTTGAGCATGAATAGCATACATTTAGGGTCCAAAACGTTCACAGTCAGATGGTTCGAGTTCGATGTTTCACAAAAATGCTTCAACACTCAGAAGGAAAAGTTTTTGCGCTCGCCCTCACCCTCAATGCCTCAAAAATAACGCTAATCAATCAAACTGCGACTTACCGTTTATCTATTGCCGTAATCCATTCCATCGCCATGATGAAGGACGTTATTGATGGTGTGAGCCGGTCGCGTCAGGGTCCTATTAAACGGGCTTAAGCGCCTTCATTCACCTGCGGGCAGCAAATACAAACAAACCACGAACGTGCACTAATACCGATTCGCATACTCTTCAACACCACTTTACACACACACACACACACTGAATGTGTCACAATGCCACCTCACAGGTAAACAAGCCGTATTCTCGTAGCAAAAGGAATGAATGCTACAATAGCCTCCAAACCCTGTGTCGCACACTACCCACCAAGCTTCCAAGCTGAAAACAAGTCCGCAAACTTTCTTTGACACTTTTTCACATCACAAACACACACAATCAACACAGGTTTTCATTCGTTTTTTCTTCACCCCCTTCGATTCTCAAGCGCTCACTGTGGGATGAAGGTGAAAAGCGTTAGGGAAAGGTAAACATCAAGCAGCAGCAGCAGCAGCAGCAGCAGTCTCGAACAAATCTTTTGACGGTGGAATAGGCACACTCTCACCCATCTCAACGCTTGCGAGTGACTCAATATTCTCATTTCACTTCAAACGCATTCTGGTGTAAAATCAGTCACCGTCTAATATCAACAACAGCCACGGCCTTGATAGGATAACTGAGTTTCCCCTGAATGTTGATGGCTGGCACACGCTACCAGTTGCCGCAGTTTGTATGTTAGCACACGCACACACACACACTGTTGTTGTCGGGTTCAAAAGAAAATGAAAAGTGTGAAAAAGCGTATGGTAGCTTTTTTTAAAATCAGAAATAATGGAAGGAGGAAAACAGAGTTGTAAAACAAGGATATGTTGGCAAAAGGCGATTCAAAGCAAGCAATATGACAGTGAGTGACAAAATGTTTACAACAGCAAAGCATCAAAGTGTGTATCAATTATTCAGTGAATATGATGAGCGTATAATGAAAATTGTGTATAACCTATTTGAAATGAAAAACACAACCAAAAAAAAAAAAAACAACTTAATGCGAACATGATCAGACACACACTGTAAGCGTCGTTCCTATTTTGGGTATTTTTCTTCGAGATAACACCAAATCTCAATTTTCCACGTACCCATACGCCACATATTACACGAAACCATGGCGAGGTTTTGTTTGTGATACGCGTGTTTGCATACTTCCGGGCGGTGGCAGTGCCTACCACATTTCAGCTAAACATTCAAACAGTCGTTCGTTACAGGTTTTTTTTTCACCAGCACGTGGCATACATTGGATTGTGGTTGCAATGGTTTTCAATGTTATTAAATTTCTTTTAATGTTTGTTTTCCTCACCGACGGCCCAACCGACCCATAACCTATTACAAGCTGTGTATTGAATCGAGCTAAGTGGGGGCTGAAAAAAAAGAGAACCGCTCGTAATTTCAACCCACGTCCTTCCTGCAACGAAACGAAAGAGAAAAGTTTGATTAGTAAATTTCGTTTCAATTCCGGTTACGCTTGTGTGGCGTTTGTACTTTTACTTTTTTTTTTTTTGAGGCGGTACTTTTTTATTTATTCCAAGCAGACAGCAACTTTTTGCTGAGCCGTGCTGGGTGGTTTAGGTGAACAAACTCTCGGTCGCCTTACCGTACACTGAAAACAGCTTCCTCCCACACACACACTGAGCGTTCAGTATTGACAGGCATTAGGGGCACCCGGTACTAAATGAAAGTCTCAAAATATATGCACGAACCGTACTGTGGCGTGATGATTATTACAAACGGTATTGCTTGCCCTTTTTTCCTCCATTGCCGAGCAGGAACCCATCCAGCAACTTCGAGAAGGAAGTCCTTTGGCTTGGCCTTTTGCCAAACATTTCGTCTTCATTTGCATTCGGAGTTGAAATTATTTTTTGACTATCCGGATAGAAGTTGGATGAATTAATTAAGCAACTTTTACACATGCTTGATGGCGTCTCAGAGGAGAAAGCTGAAGCTTATCATATGCTCCATCTCTTTCGGTGTACGCAGAAAGTCTTTGAAAGCGGATTAGAATGAGCACCGCAATAAATATTATAAACATGTTTGACGCTGGAGGTTCGTTTTAATTAAATGAATTAAATCCTGCACAAAAACAGCCAAAGCTCATTCCACAAATTGAGTTTTTGATTTTTCTTAGATTTGATGGCAGATTGTGCAATGCAGATGTGCAGGAAGAAACAACGAAAAGGCTCATTTTGTGCTATAAAATGGTGAAATGTATGCAGAATTGCATACTTTTAGGCTGCTTTAAACATCTGAGCCTTAAAGTATGCAATCCATGCAAACTCAGTTTTTTTTCTTTTTGTATAGAGACTTTGAGCCACAAAAAACTCAGCTGAAATGCTTCTCTACCCACATACATTCCTTACTTATTTCAGATAAATATTAGTGTTACAGATTACGTTTTAAAACCAACATGCTGAAATGCAACCAAATTGATTTTACAAACATGCATTCATACAGTCGACCAGATTGCAATGATTTATTTCCCCTTCAATTACCAACCCCCCGCACCAAACAAGCAAATGCGCTCCTGGATGGGTTGCGGTTTTTTGCTGCGCGGCGATAGGTTTGGAAAATAATTTCCCTTAATGACCACATTGAAAATGATTAATTTGCAACATCAATTAATTAGCTTCCGGTAGCGCTTAAAGCTGTTTTCCGGTCGTAAAAGTTCGATGCAATCAAATGCAAGTTTGGAATACCTGTTGTTGGTTATTATTCCGATTTCAGCTTTTGATAGTGATAGCAAAAAGTTCAGGGCGATCAATGTGGTTTTCAAAGGGGGAGTAGATTCTGTAGATAAAATTGACTTTGGAATGATTAATCAATACGAAATGTTCACGGTTGCATTGGATACCAACAATAATTAATTCCATTATTTTACGATGTGTTCAGAAATGCTTTTCGATAAATATTTAAGCACAATAATAATTCAGTACGGTTCAACCACAACATAACCTAAAGCATTTATACCAACTAGCTTTGATTCCGGAATCAATTATAATTCTGATGCCGGATTTCATTTGGTTTGCATTAGTAGCAACCGTTTTACAATAAACCCACCCAAAATCCACCCTAAAATCTCCCTCCCTCAGATTGACTCGCCACCAAACCGCCCCAAATAACAAGTAAATCAATTTACCCTGCGTGGGGTAAATTCATTCCATCAATAAGCAGTAGCTCAACCAGTTGCGCTTACCCTCCACTCCTGCTGGGATAATTGAATAGCAATTTTCCACTCCACCACAATGGCTCTGCGCTTGCTTCCAGAGCTCTTTCGTGCCACCCGCAAACGCTCGTCGGAAAATAGAAGGGGTTGAAAAGTTTCGAAAGCTTTCACAGGGCAACCCGCACGTGGGATGCCCACAGCGTTTGACGCTTGATGTAACACATTCGCAAAACATCCAACAATTCATTTGCGTTTTGTTGAACAGGACCGGGGAAAGATCAGCCCTGCTAGGGTAGGTGCAAATGTCTTTGAGGTTTGATTTATTTGGTCACTGAAAGCCTCAATGACCATCATCAATTTGTCCGACATATCAAAGGGCAAAGCCTTCCGGCTACGGGATGATTGATTTGTTTTAAGGACCACGGAGTACCACGCACAGTCCATCCGCCCACACGCTGGTCAGCTAATGTTGCGTGCTGCGTCTATTTACAGCGTTTAGTGTGGTGTGTCCAATGTTTGCCGGTGCTAAAATGTCTGTGTGTGTGGCTGTTTGTCGCACATCGGTGAGGTTGGGTGCGTTTAATAATAGCAACAAATAGAAAGAGGGAGGGCAGCAGTCACATTCGCTTGGTGAAAGGAAAGCGATCGAATGATGGTTGATACTATGGTCAGGGAAAATGTGTAAGCACATTAATCATAACCTGCACAAATCGTGCGTCAAAAATTGACCGATTGTGCCTCAACTAAATCGTGCTCCAATTCGAATCGCTTTTACGCTGACAGGACAGCAGCAATCAATAAATTGCTTCGTGACAAAAGGGGTCCCAAGAGCTCATCATCCTTATGTTGCGAAATGCAAATAAAATCCCGAATGGATGTTCTTCATACACATTTTGCTACACAACCACCAATAAACTCGAAAGTTTCCTCTTTCCTAAAGTTAAAGCCTATCCTTAACTTCAAAATTGGCAGGTGTCATCCTCCAATTAAACGATTACAGTGCCGCTGACCTTTTATCCTCGATCTAGAGCAAGGAAGAAGGGTTCGACATTTCCACAAAACACTTTCCCCCCTAAAATTGCTGATACGCTGTCAAACGACAAGCTTTCTCTCTCGAGATCGCGAGAGCGAGAGACTAAGCAAGGGTGAGTGTGAGACCAAACTGCTTCATTTCCCGGGAGCTGATGGCCAAAATATTAATTATCCTTTATGACACAACGCTGTGCGGAAGCGCCTCACAGGAAACTGTCACGATGCCGTTGCCAGAGCAAGTCATTTTGAAGCATATCTTCAGCCCTGCCGTTGCGCTCGGCTGGCGATGCATTAGAGCGTCGCGTGATGGTGCTTAATGATTTATGGTTTCCAGATAAGTTGCTAACTTGCTGGGCCGATGGGACTCTGATAAGTGCGACGGGAAACGGAAAGAAAAGACAATGTCACATTCCTGGAAGAGAAGGGATGAAAATTGACACTCCACACCGCGCGGTACGGGGCTGGATCTCGGAGGATAAAGGATGATGAGGGTGGGATTTCTTTAGTTAGCCTTGTCACAGTTCAATCAGTTGACCCAGCCATATACAGCGAGATTTATTCTTGCAGAAAGTGAGCTGTGTCAGCACAGAGTTCAAGTAGTTCAAGAAGTCTCAGATCATTAGTTTGCTCAATTTGATAGAATGCGGCGATACGTTCGGGAAAACTGTGATGATTCAGCGAAATGGTTGTTGAGATCGAACTAGGCCTTTTGAAGAGCTTTTGTTTCATTTAAAGCACATGCATTGTTAAGCAGATTGCATTAATTTAGACGAAGCTTTCCTCAAATGGATTAATACTTCATTCACAAGGAAATAATGAAGAATAATCAAGTACTATAAAAAGTGACAAATTAACTATGAAGGCTGCAAAGTTCAAATGAACCTTTCTGAGTGAATTCTTCAATCTCTGTAAAAAATCCTTCAACCTTTACGTTTCAGCAGCAAAACAAAAAGCGTCAGAAAACCCGAAAAAAGAGGTTAAAATCTGTGACCTTATGATACTTCATCTTCAATGCAGACACACATGCACGAATGACGGTCAGACGAGTACGTTAAGAAGTTTATTTTCCACTGGATGGTCAACCGTAACGATTTGCGCGTGAGTGTGTGTGCTTGATCCCAAGCTGGACGAAAGGCAGCCGTCGGGCCATCTCTCGCATGCATACTTTATCGCACCGAGCGTGGCGCTTCTCTGTAACCCCGACGCAAGCATGCATGGTCTTCGCTTGGACTCGCTAAGCAGATAAAGCAGCATGTGAAAAATGTTCCAACCCTCGGGGCCCGTCAGCTGTCCCGACAGCCGCGGCAAAATACTTATAATGCTCTTAAAGCTCCGATGAATTTCGTATGCACGCCGGGACGTTCTAGCCTGTCTACCTGTACGAACTCTCTCCAAAAAGAGAGAGTGCGATGTGATGTCTACGTGTAACATTAAAAAAAAACAAAATAAGGTGAAAGGACAAGACCTGTATGAGACCTCAACAACAGCGAGGGAAAACTCAGTCCCTGTCCTCTCATTTGTAACGCAGCGTTACGCAGTGAGGGACCCCGGGTCAGTGGTAAAATGAAGTGTCAAGTGAAATTTATGCAAACACAAAATTAGTATTCTACCAATCTCATCCACCGGACCGACTGGATGTAAATATTACTTTGAGATTTAAAATCATCACCTCCGCAGTTTTTCGATACACGCCACTGACCGCACAGGGATCACACCACAAGGGAGGTTCAATGGAAGCATTGAAGACTTTTGTCCATCATCAGCATGTACCTTATCGTGGCAGTTCCGCAGGAATGTAAAACCCGGCGTCCAACTCGACTCGTTCGACTCAATCTTACTTAAAACCCTCGGGCACATCAGAGACCGCTCTTCGCGTGATCCATTGCCTAATTGAAATTGAATAAATAATGGGAAAACTCCCACACCCGGGGCTGAGGTCCCCGTGCTCGGACAGGGGTGCTGGGTGCTCCATTATGATTTCCATTTTAAACTTGATCTCCTGATTTCCGTGCAAACTGCTCCCGCGCTACCTTCCCGTGCAAACCTGCACCACAAAGCCAAAGTTATATCCGGTGGATGTCCGGAGAGGAAGCTTTTTCCGAAAGCCCTGGCGACGACTGTGGCGCCTGGCACTCCGACTGATCAAGCTGATTCTTGAGGCTGTGGCTTTAGGAGTTAAGTTTCCAGGAACTTCAAGAACGCTCGCTAACACCACGGTTGTACATCTTCCGATCAGGGACAGCCGAAGGATGTGCCTGGTTCGCACACGGGCCCACAATGGAAGTTCTTTGCGGAAGTGTGAAAATTGTCTGGGAAGTGGGGGACGGACCTAAAGTTCCCAGAGGTCCCAAGGGGTTCAGGTTGCTCCAATGCTTAAACTTCGCGATCTTTGAATCATCATGACCACACCCGGGAAGGGGGTGAAGGAGCAACAAAGCGCAAAAGTTAAACAAGTGAACACGGTTTTACGGTTAATTCACCGCTGTGGCACGTAAGAAAACGCACCACCCAGTTGGGAGGCAATACAATGCAGCCCCAGCTGCTGCTGCTGCTGCCTTCAGACACGCGGCGGACAAATTGAAGGAAGGATGTGGTAACGCGCAGCGTTCTTCATTCTCGCCCGAAAGCAAGCAAGCGCGCAAACGGAAAGCCATAAATAATAAAGAAAATTTAATAAACTACGTGAATATCTACCCTTCGCTCAGGATTTTCCCCGAGTGCGCGCAAGGCTGCTGCACAGCGAAATACAAACACACGCAGACAAGCGGATACACACACACGCCGGGGGCTCGGTCTTTTTGCCTGGAGGAGTTTACGAAAACTTTCTCCCCTCCCTTGTTGGACTGGAGGAACGCACCTTCGCTGTAAGGCACCGAAACATGCCATGCACACGTACCCCCAGCTCAGCCGCGGTTGGTGTTGTTGTAGTCGAAGCCTCGAAGAAGAAGGTGGAAAACTCCCATCCAAGCAGGCTGCCACACAACACCACTGTCACCCGGATCGATACGCGCGTTCAGCAAGCGCGAAAGCTGCTGAAAGCAAACGAAAACCACGTGCGCGACCTTTGCCAACTCCAAACCACCGCCGCCAGTGTGTTTGTGTGTGGAACGTCGTATTACCGCATTTAGGTAGTAAGGATGTAGCAGAAAATGGACTGATCCAACTTTCGGCTCGGTGGTGGGGAGGGATGGGAGCTGGAAAGCTTTTAAGCTAAGCGTAAAACCGTATACGATGTACGGCGATGTTGTCAGCTGTTGCTGACGCTGATGGTGCTGCTGGTGTTGCTGCTTTTGCTGATGTTGCTGCTGAGCTTGAATATTTATTGACGATGCGTTTGGCATCGTTGGGAGGAAAACTTTTGCTTGTGTGACGGTACGGAGCGAGCTTGTTTCACTACAATTTCGCAATATTCTCAACATTCAGTACAACCTAACATTTAACAAAGCAAATTCGTACCAGAAATCCATTTTCAATCGAGAAAACATTGCAAACTTGTTCGACTCAGCATGCCAAGTGATTTTCCTTCCCCCCAAAAGCTCTCACTTGCATTGAGCGGTGAATACACACGGTAAACAAGCGTTTGGTGAGTGGAAAATTGTTGCAATTCGTCCCTCAATTTGCCCGTCGCCCCCATTGCCATCGCCATCGCGCTTGTTTACGAGCTGTATCTCGTGCCTTTCACGCCATTGATACTGACGCTGATTAATCAACTGGTGTGCCCTCGAGGGTGCCCAAATTAAAAGGAAACACAGCAGCGGAAAAACAATTCCAAATGCTGCCATTCGTTTGCCAACGCTCCTCCTGCAGCCTTCTCGGTTCCCCTGGATGCTGCAGCTTTCTTACCGCAAAACGTGTAACAGCAAACGGAGCGTATTTGCTCAGTGCTGGAGGTTGGGTTTTGGATTGCTGCTTGCTTTCTGCCTTCGCCTTTTCGCAACACACCCCGAGGAAAGGCCGCACGGCAACGGCAACAACAACCAAACAAAACATACAACCTTTAACCGAATGGACATTTCGTTGAGAATGGGGGCAACACTGCTGCTGCGAACCGTTCGCGTTTGGGGCATTTTCTTTAGGGATATTTCTTCACCAGCGCAACTAATTCAATTAGCTGCTCCGCAGTATAATCAAACGAAAACGGATCATTACTACATACGCATGGCGGTGGGAATGAGTTTTGGGATTACTGACCCATCTTTATCTATCATTTAATGGCCATTCTGGTTCGGAGAAGAGACGCTTTATAAGCTATTATGGGGAAAAAAGGGAACCTAATTAACGATATCGCTTCACAATAATCCCATTAGCACAGTTTTGAGACGCGGATTGCATACCTTTCGGCGCGTATTTTCCATGAACGATGAAGGTAAGGTCATTTTCACCACAAAACGCCTTTACAGGACAAAATTGGCATAATTTGTTTCCAAACAATATTATAGCTATTCTAAACTTCACACTTGTGCTTTAAAATGCTCAAAAGAAATAAACAAAACACTACCATTCAGGAAACAGCTATCAATGTGCAAAACACACGCTCGTGTAAAGAGTTGCTAAAATGGAAAAAGCTATTTCTGTAAAACGCAAAACTCCCAAACTCAAACAACCATTGATTTATATTGCTGGGACCCTCTGCTGAGCACAAAACTGCAGCAACGAACAATCGAACACAGTTGAACGATTCATGCCAGTACCGGTTTGTGGAGGAGTAGTGCATCGTCAACCAACTAAAGAGACAAAACGAGGCAAACCCAAAAAAACGTTTACCCCCTGAGACCAGCCCCAGCCATAAATCTTGCATCAAAAATAGCTTTACACACGCACACACTGTCGAACTGAAAAGTTGTGTTTTGTTTAGCACATTTCTGCTGTGGGCGATGACGAGTAACGGGATGGGAATGGCACTTTACGCTAAAAAACACGCAGTTTTCGCATCAAACTTGATGCTTCTTTTTGTGGACTGTTCTTTTTATTTGCATAAATTAATCTTCACGGCCACTTTGAATATTTAAGTGGTGGCGCCTAACACACAACGGCAGAATAAGGTGCGGGCGCATCTTAATCGCCTGACGTTGATCGGTTTTGAAGACGGCGGCTTGTATGCTAAATATTAGGCCATGATATATTCGCCAAACACGCATCACGCACGTCTTTTTTATCAGTTGTTCTGTTTCTTCTTGTTCAATAAAACATACAAACTCTTTTACCAATCTCCAGGCATACGGCACAGGGAAGAACGTGTCTTCTGTCGAATTGAATATTTCATTCGCATAGGCTGAGCAAGAGGCGGTACTCCTGACCGCAAAGTGATGCGTCTGCTTTTTAGCTTGACATGAGTATACAGCGGAAGAGCAAACGAATGAATTTTGAATTCAAAAATGTCTTCAAGACACAACATTTGCTTTGAACCACCTTCTCTTAGGTACAGTTAGCAAGGAGCTTACATAAAAAATCGGGTTTTGAGAATTCACGCTGTATTTTAGAATGATATGCAAAAATAAAACACGTTCCTCGTTTCATGTTACATGCGATACACAAACATTGCACGAAACGTCCATTAAAATGTCACTTCCACTCACCAGCCCGGATGATGACGGGTGATGATTCAATCTCATTATACTACAACCATCCAACGTCTGGGTGGGATGGCCAATGAGTTAACGAAACCGACGGTACGTCACATCGATCGCTTGCTTAATTAAACATCCTCCCACCGGTCACCGCCGATCTTCATGCAGCTTTATGAAAAAGGAACTCGCCTGCAACTCCCTTCGCTCCACGGTCTGCTGCGTTCCAGCTGACGAAGTATGAAGTCTTGCTGGATTTTATTAGACCATAACGATATGGCCCACGAAAGGATCCAAACAGCATGATGTTGCGGTTCGCCACCACAGCAGTGTGTCCTTTCAGCAACGAAGAGAAGGAACCCAGCAGTGCCCGCGACTCATCAATCCGATAACTGTTTCATTTCCTGACCCGTTGCTGTACCGCTGTCCGCTCTCAAATCAAGACCGTAGATTAAACGATCTCCTTCGGGAAATGGAGAGGTGGTTTTTGGGAGGGATGGTTTCGTTCCAATGTCATTTCATCGCTTGAAGAGATTAATTAATGATGCTGTGATTACACGTCGACGTCGGGGGGTGCTGACTGGGTTGGTTTTTGGGGGAGAAATACCGAGACCCGTCTCCCAGGCCGGTTTCGCGTGAGCTAATGTCAAATAATTATTTCCGCTTACGCGTAAGACGAGGGCCATATGTGCTCGAGTTTGATATGAAATTACTAATTAGAACACGATAGCAATTAATTGTGGAGATAAAATTAAGAGCCAGCGCTCGACAAGCGTTTTAATAGTTGTTGACGGAAGTTTGATTTGGGAAAAAGACAGCTGGGAGCTTTAAGATTTGATTTGGGAAATAGATTAGCCCGAGGGAAGCAATGAAGCTTTATCATTCGCCCATCTTATCTTTACGTTAATAAGCGGCAATAAAAATTCAGATAAAAAGTCTATAGAATAAAAGAATCGTAGTCTCAAACTGAGATCATAAAATTTAATGACGCTAATTTTAAAGCCAACTCTCACTGTTGCCCGCAAATTGCATACTTTTAGGTATATTTTGTTCTAATAACCCGCGGTGTATGCAACTTCCAAGACAAAGCGCCTAAAGTTATGCACCATTTGTGACATAATTACCTTCATGAGAAGCAATAAACAACAAAAAACAGCTCTGTGAAGAGGAAACCGTTCCTTTCTCATGCAAATAAACATGTCCTGCTAAAAAAATACATCATGCACCCTCTCTCCATCTTTTCAAAATATGCATGTCGGTCAAAATCGCAACAAAGTGGCAAAAGTACATTATTACCGCGAACATGCCAGCCACCACATGTGCATAATGCAAACGAGCCAGCTTCAAAAATATGTTTCCCTCACGTACCATTAGACACATACACACGCACACACACATAACCACAGAGACTACTTTCATGTTTATGCTATGGCGCTCGGTTCCTACGTTCTAGTGGCACAGCATGGCATGCATGCATACCCAGGACCCGTTAGTGTCACCTGCAGTCATTTCGACCTACATATGCTGCACATTGCATTGGCCGTCGTGCCAGCGCTCCGACGGTTCGCGCTGTACGGTCTGCTGAAGGTTTCGAGGCTTTTCATGCACGTTCACGGATGGCCCAACCCCCGCGATACGATGTAACGATCTTTATGGCCGAGCCGGTCGTACCGAACGCGAACAAGGCTATTTCAACGTCCCGTTCCTTTGCGATTCGGGCGAGCGGCTGTATCTAATGAAGCCTATGAGGCATAACTTCCGGATGAAATAGGCGGTCGTTGCTGCTGATTGAAGCTCTCCCGTCGGTGGTTGCAGGTGTACCCAGTCGACGTGGAAAGCGGGCAATACATCTAGTAGGTTTACAGTGTTGGTGGAACTTTCCGCTGTTGAAAATCTTTCATAAATTTATTAATAACACAGTTTTGAAAATTATTTAATTGATGCATCAAAACCTTCGAGAAGCATTGAATTACTTTCTTTAATTTCGAGGATTGAAGGAAAATAATTCAAAGGAAAGGAGGATCTTTAATATTTCGAGGATTTTTTAAATAAATATTTCCCATTAAATTTCACACTCATCACACTGCTAAACGAATTCGACATTAGGTGGGACCATGAACATACCGCAGAGCGCGAACGAGAAAAGTATCAAATAAACCTTGATGAACCTTGCCCATCCAATCCTGCTGCGGGGTATCCTGCGGGCGACTACTCTACCATGCTGATCACAAACAGGACCCTCTCCAGGCAAGCCGTAATGAATCGCTTCCCGGAACCATATCCTGTGACTGTGGTTCGCAAAACGATGGCTATTTTCGGGATGCGCGCGAGAGTGTCACCATATGGGGGGGTGGTTAGTTCGCCCAGGGTTAACGTTCGCCCGTGTCCGGTGTCTGCTTTCCTTTTCGTGCACCTTCACCGTCTAAAAATGTCCTGCCAAGACCAACCTGCCAAAGCGAGGCGACGAATGGGAGAGAAAACTTGTTTGTCTTTCATCGGGGAAAAGTTGAAATTAGGTTAGGCTTGTCCATAAATAAAGTCCATCAAAAGTCTCTGCGGGACGATGGCGGTGTGCCGAAAATGGTTAAAGTCTTTTAGTTGGAAGGGAGTGTGAGGGAAAAAATCGAGCTCACTTCTTCTGCCCGGAGCACATAAGATGTAGCGTGTGCTTCGAATACTACCTGTTTGCGCTATCATATCCTATTAGGGACTCGAAGCCTTTTACGGTCTTATACGATCGATATGTTAAAGGTCAACGTACAAGATGTTTGCCGTTTCGGAAACGGCTCAGAGGTCTTGTTTTGCTATTTAGATGATCGCTTTGAGAAGCAAGTGCAGTAAGCGATACTATGCAGACCTTAGGCAAGCGTTCTGCAATGATGCAAGTTGCATCGAAAGCAATATAAATTCATACATTTTTTATCTTCCCTGTCTACTGTGCAGAATCTACCTCGGGCTGCCTACAATATCGTAAAAACCATCCTCAACTTCTTCCTGCCACCTCCCATTCCCCATTAGTATCCCGTTTTCGTAATCAACCACCTGCGGTTACTTCATTTCTACAAACCACCAGGTGCCTCCATTCGGGGTTGACGGTTTCAAAATTTATAACTTTATATACCGGCAAAGGTACACTGGCTGGCGCAGTATCGTTTGCATGTTAAACTGTCAAAAAACCGAACCCAAACAAACGATAGCCCTCCCCACATCCACACTCTGGACCGTCCGGGAAGGGGCAGCATGGTGGGACCCATTAAACGTATGCTTACATGCTCCCGTATGCTTGGGCCCTATTCATCCCCTGCATTGCCGTCTGGGTCCAGCAGGGTGGAAAGAAATTTAAAATTTATAGTCCGTCCCTGGATCAACATTTCCGGCAATACACATTGAGCTTGAGGAGCAAAGGGGGAGAGGCCCGAAGCTTCCGGAAAGCTGGCAGGATATAAAGTGGAACTTTTTTCATCATCTTCGCTGCATGTGACATGGAGAATTGTTTTTGAGTAAGGACACACAGTTTGCGGGGCCAGTTGGCAGGATGTTTGACTCGTTTTGCTATTTAAGCAATGGAATGTAGAAGTGTGTTTTCGGAGAATTGTTTTGCACACCGGTGTATGTTCCTAGTAAAGCAGAAGCTTAGATTCATTTAAATAAGCACTAAAAGCTTTCTTTTCTTTTCATTTCGATTCATTTTTGAAATCACATTTCCTTTACCTAATCCTACTTTAATTATGTGTGGCAGGGAGGTCCTCCACAAAAAAAGAGGGCCACGAGCTAGATTGGGATCCTTTCCATTTTCCAAATCCTAATTGTCACCAATAGCGTCACCAATGGCTTCTACTAACAATCAGTAAAGGTCTCAATTACCTGGCGAAATGGAGGAAAAAAAGAAACAACACGGAAGCAACAAAGACAACATAACCCTTTTCTCGATCGAATTGTCCCATCCGGCAAGGGGATCCCACGTGTGCGCGTGCACACCCTTTCCTACACAGCGAAACCCCTCTCCGTTTGACGGTGCTGTGTGCACAAAAGCTTCTTGATCCTGCCATCCTCCCCTGTGTCTGTGTTTGTCCCTTCCTTACAGTATTAAGAGTGAATAAGAATGGTCCCATTGCGAAGCTCATTTTCAGCCCGGCCAAATAAAAATGTACACATTCGGGGACGACCCTTCCATTTCTTCGGGAGGGGCATCCACTCTAATGAACCCAAGAGTTCTACACGATGCTGCTGGTTCATAGTTTTGATCTTGCACAAATCGAAAGTAAGAGAAAAAAAACGGCTGCCCAACTCTTATCGAACAGGGAATACACAGGGCCAAAAGCGAACGAATGAATGGAAGAAAACCGGGCAAGGTAAAGCCATTTACATTTGTTCGTTTTCAATTTCATCGTAATCCTGAATAAATTTGACTTCGTTTCGGCTTTGATTCGGGCCTGGCAAACGGGCGATATTACGCATCACACACACACACGTACACACACAGAGGAGCGTTTGGAGATGAAAAGCTTTGAATCCGGACGAAAATAAAAACGTATAAAGTACGTTGGCTTCCGTCTTCTTACCTCATTTTGAGTGGTTCGTTTGCTCGTTTCGGCTTTCGGTGATGCCTTTTTTCCTATTTCGCCTCACACCTGGAGGTCTTTATACCGGAAGAGTTCTATTTTGGTCTCATTATTCGTTTTCGCTTTCAAAGTGTGAGCACCTTTGCTTTGGCCTTGTTCAATCGGGTTGGATCTGGCAGGTTCAAATCATGTACGTATTAAAGTCTTTAATTTTGTTTGTAAGATTACTGGGAAGAATGCTATCTGTACAACATTTTCGTCTAAAATTATGCAATCGGTATAGCAAACGATGAGTTTTAAATCCATTTGACATACATTTAAGCTTGAAAGTGCTTCTCTTTTTACAATTCTACAATCTCAATCACTTATTCCCGCTCGAATCCACCTAAAAGCGTCTAGTCGCACATTAAAAGCATGCATGCCATCGATTCGACAACTATTCCATGAATGTCCCGAGTCGATATGTCTTCATCACCGAATCCTTTCCTTTCACATCCAATCTAGACAATTTGGCCACGTTTTCCGACTCCATGCTCAACTCAATTTACCCTCAAAATGCCATAATTTGGCCACAAACCAACTCCCCCCCCCCCCTTGGGTGGTGTCAATGGTGAGCATCTGGACCCTTTGCCACATAGACCACCAGGGGAAAAAAACATGGAACAGTTTGCAAAATGCTTCACACCCCAACCAAACCCCTCCAAACCGTTCACTTCCGGCCAAAATTTCGAACGTCATCATGATGCCGTCGGAATTCCTTCCCGGGCGCCCATCCCGCACGACTGGTGTGGAATTTCATCCCTTCATTCTCTTCCCGCTTTTAGCCAAAAAGACCAAGAATCATCATGTCCTTTTGGAAATGGTGCAAGCAAGTGAAGATGAGTTCTTGGAAGGCGGACGACGCAAACTCGGATGGCCAAAAGAATGCGGCCCCTAATAGCGGCACTAAGCTGGCCCTACCGGCACTATCAAAGAAGACGGTGGCGTTGATGAAGCCCGGCAGGTAAAGCCCAGCATTTGAGCCAAGCTTAGGCCGCGGGGCCATGGGGATTCTCAGCGCTCATTTTCTCAAGCACTCATGAGTGCTTTTGAGAAATCCTCGTTCTCAGCGTTTGTCGAATCGGAACAAAATCGGTTTTGAGAATCTTTGAGAATCTTTGAGAAAGATGACGATGCAGCGATCGGCTAACTGAAATATGGAGAATTGCGCTATTTGTTTATCGGAAATCACTTTGGAAAATGTATTCAATGTTTAAAATTGAAAACGTTAAAAAAATATGCGATTAAAAACTGTTTTTCTATTTAAAGCTCTAAATAAAGCTTGAGTGTCTATATCAGTTTCTCAGAGTGAGAAAAACTGACGACGGCCACGGGCTTGAGTCTGAGAACAAGTTTTGAGTGCTTGAGAAACTTAAATGAGTGCTTGAGAACGTTTTCTCAGCTTGAGAAAGCCCCGTGGCCCCGCGGCCTTAAGGGGTAACGCTAATTCAATTTTGCTCCGAGACTTTCGGGGCTTTTCCACTAAAAGGTGGGTTTTTTGCAAAGGAATAAAGTAGAGAACGGTATTGTTGAGCCAAACAGCTAAATTATACAAATTGTGTGATAGAAAGACGGCATGCGTGTAAAGAGAAAGGAAACATTACAATGTTCCCGCTCCAATTCTTGCTTTAGCAAGTAACTCTCCACCCTGTGAAGCTTCATAGGCTTCAGCTTTTATTCACAAAATGGTACTCTGCATTGAACTGTGAAGTTCCGATTGCTCACTTCACTCGATTACCCGGCTGTCAGCTATCGTCAGCTATGCTCAATGCCGCGATCGATCACAGCCCGAGCGCCGAGTTGAGATTCGTTGATTGAATTTGCTCGCATTAAGCGCATCATGTCAGCTTGGTCGCGCGTTCACGTTTGACAGTTCAAGCGCAATGGGCAATGACAGTTTTTGTACAAATCTGCCAGAACAACCAAGGGCTAGTACAACTGCACTGCATCACTGGCGTTATGGCACACGGGGGCAGCAATCGATGTGGAATATCATTCCGAGAACAAAAAGCAACAGGCAAAAAAACCTTTTGAGTCCGGAAACGGATACTGAATGAAAGGAATGGCACAAAACCTTTCTCCCATTTGTGCTTTACTTCGTTCCGCTTTTATTTTTATCTCTCCTGACACCCTGAGCCGCCAGTACGCGCCAGTGAATTAATTGTACAGTGGAAAAATCATCCATTTTACAGACTAATGCCATGATACGATCGACGGGCTCGTCCGAGGCTTTGCCCACCTTTTTTCTTTGTCTCTCACATTCATGCTTTCACCTTTTGAAGCAGGTTTGAAAGAGCAGGCGAAACGGACGGACTGCGAGTGTTGGAAAAGTAGTAGAGCAGCGAGTTGTAAATGGGAGCAGCGCAACCATTTTGCATAGCATTCCCGCGTTTAGGCAAGCGGCGATACGAGTACTGTGCGCTATTCCGATAATGCCAGTGCAAGCAAAGTGGATGGAAATGGATTCGCCCAAGGGGAACAGTACTGGCTTTTTTGCAGCTTTTTGTTTTGCTCGTGTTAGTGGCCATGGTGCTGAAGACTCTTGATTACGGAATGCAACAGGTAAGAAGCCATTTTTTCCGACAAAGAGAAGGGGACTGGTGAATTTTTTATTCACCACGTCAGATCAATTAGGGACGCATACAGGACGTATAATTTTGTAGTAGGAGTAGTATTTGCCATTCATGAGGCTTAATGGAGCATGAATATGGATGTGAAAATGTCAATCAATAACAATGACATTAGCAACAATGTTTGGATTCTCCAATGGACTGCAGTTTTCTAGTCAAAAAAATGGTCGCTTTTAGACGCTTTAGACGTATTTGTTCCTAGCATTGCGTGTTTTTGAATTATCAGCCTTAAAGTATGCATTCCGCGAGACAATTAATCTATAAGAAGCTTGTTTCTATATAATTAATCATTCCGCAGAGTTTTCTGCCGATTTATTAATAAAACAGCGCTCTTTTCTTTTAATCACATCAATCTATTCCCTATTTAAACAATTGACCAACCTTAATCCCCTTACATTCTTTTCTTTTCTCCTTTTGACCTTCATCGTCACGCTTTAGTGCCCGCTCTTTTGTAACATTTTACGATCATATTTCATTAGGAGCTGGCCCGGATCTGGCGGGAAAATGAATTATCCGCAACATCATTTTCGCCCGCATCGTTCATCCGTTAGCGAGCCATCAAAAGGGGCATTTAGCGTCGTCGATAGCGTCACCGGATCGGAGCCAAAATAGGGAGCAAAAACTTCACCACCAAAGCACTTCATTAAAAGAAAAAAAGCCAGACTCCTGGCCAGCTTTCCCGGAATGGTCTGGCTCCTAAAAACAATACAAAAAAATCACACCCTCAACCCGACACCCTCTTCCACCATTGAAGCTGACAGGGTAGCGCGCTTCGGACGGCTTTTGGACGCAAAAATTTAATTAAAGCGAAAGCAATTAAAGCTAAACGAGTTAATGAAACGGGTGATGGTCGCCATTGAACTTCGAGCTGGCTGGCTGGCTGGCTGGCTGGCGTGTAGCGTGATTTTCCCGTGCCAGAGTGCGTGAAGCACTATGCAAACTTTACTCCTTTCCCGTTGCCCGGTCGTCATCTCACGCCCGTGCCTAAATCGCACCAAACTCATCCTTGCAAGCAAGAGGATGATAAAAAGGGGTCAATGAAGAGAAAAATGACCGTGGAGAATCACTTCAAAATCAATCTTCCACGGTAAATATCGTGCGCCAGCACTTTCGGATGGATTTTTCACCCACCAAGTGGTGTTTGCATCCTTTTTTATTAGCTTTGCGAACGGTTCGTACAGACTGTACCTAGCCTTCCAGTGCTGGACCGTGTCGAAAAAGTGGTTTTTCGTAACAGTTGGTGAATATTTCTTGAACCACATACACATTCGCGCAACGGCGAGACGGCTTGCAATGCAACCTACGGCCATCGGCGCTTGGGGGGGGTTTGACCGAGACTATACATCGAGACGGGAAGTTGGACGCATTTTACCCCGGCATCTCAGCTGCGCGGCGAGAGAGCCACAACAACAACGCGTGGGGAGAGTTTTGTTTGCAAAGCAGGTTTTTTCAGGCTGTTTTATGCGAAGGCGGCCACCACCTCGCGAATGGAACCCGCTCGACTGCTTACACCCCCGCGCTCAGCAAACACACACACGCAGTAGAATCGAAGGCAACATACGGCGGCAAGCATCTCATAAACCGAAGCATTCGATGTTTGTGTGTACGCGGTGGTTTTGCGCGTGCCGTGCCGTGGTGCGTTAATCCAACGCGGATGACCTTAATGACATCATAACCGCACCGCGACACCGCGACACACTGTCAACAAAACGGTGAGCGCAGCTTCTTCCCTCACCGGCTTGGGTCTCTATCTGGCCGATTCTGGCGTTTCCGAGTGTAGCGAAACAAAACCCAAAGCCGTTTGATTGGATTCTTTATGATAATGACCTGCTCCGGGTTGGCTCGACGGACAAGCAGCAAAAGTGAAGATTTAGTGAAGCTTTTGCCATCAGAGAGGTGTAGAAATTGTAGTTAGATCAATATTTACTCTCCCAATATTTTAGCGTGGTCAAGTGGTTTGTGGGAATTATTGTTCTTCATAACCACTTTACTTCCTTATGCTTTGGTGTGTGTGTTTTATAGCAACTTTAATCCAAATTTAATGGTATTTTCAACGCCAAATTCAACACAAAAAACGATCACAAACAGACCAGTGGTGGTGTCGAAATAATTAACATTGTGTAAAACGTTTATTGCAATTGTACCACCAGTTCTTGATTCAGATTAATGAGTCCAAATTATTCATCACGATCCAGCACTGCCCTTTCGCTAGTGAAACTCTTTCCTCTTTCACTAAACCTTCTCTAGAGCGAGAGAGGAATGAAAAAGGGAAAAATCTAAAGCACGACTAACAACAAACAAAAGAAAGGGAGCTTTTCCATCTTAGAATGGTAGATGGCGGGCCAAACAAAAAAAATGGTAAGCTGTAATGATTAGATATTCACCGGGAGTGCGGACGAGACTTGAAGCAAAGGAACCGTAGCAGATGGTGAATAAATTATGGACACGATGGAAGGAAAAAAGCAGGTGAGTGAAAAACTCGACAAGCAGCAGCCTAGCAGAGTCTAGCGAAAAAGTCTGCCCAAAAATGAAATGATGTTCTAATCATTCTTTATATTCATAAACATGTTTCGAGCTAAAAAATGACGTTTTTGTGGAAGTGTTTAAATACTTCATCTTTCTTTTTTTGATACATTTATCACTCTCACTCTATTGTTGCAATCAAATCAACAGATTTACCTTTCTTCTTATCTGATTTATTAATCGAACAAGAACTTTTGTCCAAAATACCATAGGCAACCCCAAATTTCGCTTCTTCCTTTTCCCCGCTTCGACCGCTGCTCATTTATCATCATAAAGCAAAAGGCCAATGGCGATGGGCAAACCAAACAGGGGAAATAAAGGAACCTTTTCTTAGCCTTCCCATTTTCTGCATTGGTTGCCTCATCGCGGTCACCCCAAACAGTATCGGCGTGTGACGTCGTGTTGCTTGGCTCGAGATGTTGGTTCTCGAGGCTTTAAATAATCTCTTGCCAAATACGAGTCAATCTCATCAATATTAAACGTCGCCCAAGCTCTCTCACACACACTCACAGCCAACCAGTCACAGTCCTTCGTGGAAGTCAGTGCACATTAAGCTCATCCGCTTACTAACAGAAGCATCTTTAGGGAGGACCGAAGTTCCTTTGCCGCAGACAAATTTCTACTTTCTTGATCCGAAAATTAAGATGCTGTACCACAGCTTCTTATCGCTCTTAATCTTGCAAAAATGCAACCAAAATCCCCGTGTCGTGTGTCGAGCAACGACGCTGGATGCAAACCACCCGTACAAAGTGGGCACTGTTGCACCGGAACGCATTAAAGCGTGGTACACGGTATGTGGTTGAAACAGGTTCACCTACTCACTCAGCTCTGGTGTCTTGTATTGCTGGCGTGTTGTTCGCAGCATGAAGCCGGAGCGTACAGAACACCTAGAAGAACCTTGGCATTAACTTCCGACCGTAGCCGACGGTCAGACAAATCGATTCGATCACAAAACAGACACGAGACGCTTTTTTCTTGGTTTAAACCCGACTGGTGGTGCATTTTATATCAACTACCATATCTTTTATGCTGCTTTATGCAAAGTATGCAAAAAATGACTCCACAAGACCAGGGAACCCTTTTAACACACACACACACACACACATGCTAGAACACGTAGACGCAAACGGAAACGCTATTAAATTAGAATGATGGTCGCCCACAAATGACGATAAAAAGGCGATACTTCCCCACTGGAGCTTTACTACATTATTCACCTCTGAACCAGGGGGACGGTAATTGATATGGATGGGAATCTAGCTGAATCTGATGCTGCTCGGGCCGCTCTAATTTAGACACAAACGCACACACACACACACCCAGGGTGAAAGAAACTACTTTTCGTCAAACTTACCCAAAACACAAATGCAGCAACAACAAAAAATGGTTGAAATGCCGCCGAAACGAGGAAGCGATCCCTGCACTGGATGGTGCGGACGGGGAATGCGGTGGCTCGCTTCGTTGGCACGTGGCAGACGATGGCACAAAAGGGACACAACAGGTAAGCAGCAGCGTGTTAATTATGAATCACGCTGTCAACGAACGCCGTTGCGAGAAGCAAGCAGTAGGCTTGGGCAATGGTTTATGGGCCGTTTCTTTCCTTGGAGGAGAAGGATGTGTCACCCAAAATGTTTAGCATGAAGCTCTGCTGTTTTTTTTATCAGGTTATAGAAAAATCACAAATTGATTATTTGTTTCACATTTTTGGTTGATATTTTTGCACACACTTTTTACACTCTTTTTTTTTTTGGGAACCTCTGACAACACTAAACGAACAACAGAGCGTTTGTGTTCAAACACCAACACTGCAAGAACCAATCCTTTCTATTTTTTCCCTTTACTCTCGGACACTATTTCAAACATTTACACCGATATTGTGTATGTGTGTGTGTGTCCCCTGCACCCGAGGTCTGAGGCTACGTTTAATAACTTTGATTTACTGCTTCAATTAGAATGTTGTACGCGCACGGATCTGGACGGAAGGTGGGACACGCGGGCGCTCCATCGTTTAACCTTAACCACCACGCAAGGTGACCAAGCGAGAGAGCATTGATGTCGTTAGCGCACACACCCACACACACACACACACAATCACACACATGCACGCACAACACTGTTACCAACCATAAAACTGACCTTTCCTGTTCAAGATTCTGGGGAAGTTTGGCCAACCTTCACAATCAAACACACACAGGAGTGCACACGCAAACCCATACGTAGCCGGAAGTGGTACTACGGTGCACCCGGAAATGAATTAAAACTTCATTAAAATTACCAAAAGCACGCCAACTCGACACTCTCACTAGCTGTTTAAACGTTTGCTACGAATTTCAACACCCACAAGGTACCGCACGAACAGCACCAGTTGCTGATCCCGCGCCAGTAACGCACCGTAACGCACCGCAAATGTAACGGGCCAAAGCAAAGCAAACGGAGCAGCGCAAAGCTTTCTGGGGCGGCCCGCGTATCGGTCTGCACCGGGCGCGCGTTCAGATTCAACTGAGAGCAAGGTGACGGTGCTGCTAGCTTGCGAGCGTCTGCAGCAGCAGCAGCAACCAGCCGGACCCACCGTCGCCCGGGTTGCAGCACGCAGTAGGCGCGGGATTCGTTCGGGTCGCGCGAGCTTCGAAAAGCTCCGCCAGCGAGTGTGAGCGCGCGCACACCCGAAGCAGACGACAGCAGGCGTCGTGGTCGTCTTTTTGATAAGGTTTATCCCGATACGGCTTGTCGAAGGGCTGGCGAAACCCTGATGCTGCCTGAGTGGTTGCCGCACGATTCCTGGGGCTGCACCGGGCTGCCGTACATTCAACAGGATTGCAAAACAAAGCGTGTCTGGAACGCGCGTTCGCTTTGCTTTTGGGGGCAAACGGGATCTGTTTAGCGGGAGAGTGAGTGACTTGTGTGCTAGAGAGCGTGAAGTTTGTAAGTTGGTCTAGAGAGCGAGAGCGAGTATAATGCCTAGCAAGGATTGATAACGAAGTAGTGATAACTGAAGGGGAGAAATACATTTCAAAGTTCCTAGGAAATAAATTTGATACGAAAACATCATAACAAATTGAAGAAAATATCATAACTTGCATAAATTTAGGCACTACATCTAATCAACTAAAACCGTTTAGTTAATTTGCCTGAAAGTATGCAATCTGTGCAACAAAATATTCCCTTTAAAAGACTTTGCAGGAATTTGCAAAGCTTTAATCCCAGTTTAATCGGCCCATTAAATTAAGTCCATTGCTTCCTACTTCATACAAGAAAAACTGGCTTAAAATTTTAAATTATATTTCCAATTTGACTTTAAACGGCACCACTGTGCCTGAGGAATCGTTCTATGTCTACTTCCGGAAGGCACACTCATTACATGACACTCACTCTCCCACCGGTGGCTGAAGTAATGCTGGCACAGCAGGCTCTCCCGAAGAAGAATTCTAGGTCGTGAGCGAACCATCCGGCTCCAGCTACAGGTGAAATCCATCACGAACAGCTCATTCAACCCGTTTCTGCACGGCGTGGAGTTGGCGTACTCGGTTTCCCTAGCTTTTGGAGTAGTAATCAAAATGGATTCTGAGGTGTATGTGGAGATTCAATTATTGTTTGTAGGTAAAGTACTAATTTCAATCAAATTGTTACTTAAAATGAAGCTTTAAGTAAATAAACAACATGTTTTGGGCTTTTACTGAGAATTCCTTTCAAGACACAGTTGAATCCAATACTTGTCTTATGTCCACCGTATTCATCATAACACACCACACCTCACCACTTGTCCACTTTGGCTCTGAGAATTCGCGGCTACCTGGAAACCCATCCTCCATTCTTCATATCTTGTGCTAATCTGCTGGCTTCACTCCGCAAAACTATCCGTCAGCTGTAAGCAAGGACAAAACAAACGTCATCAACTTGGCGAGTGTCCTACACAACCAAAGATTGACAAGGTGGTGGCAGCAGCCGCATGCCTCCCTCCTCCCATTAACACCCAACTTCAGCGTCAGGTATGCTTGGCTCTTGCCACCACACTCTTCACACTCAAACAAAAACAGACAGGCAGCACGGTACAGGGAAGACATCGGGAAACAAAGCACTGTGAGGGATTAATTCTTCATAACAAAAGTTACCTTCATCATCATCCACCAGAGTTCTGCTTTCTTGCCCCCCCCCCCTCGGTGGCCAGCTGTACCGCAGGAAATCATTATGCTTTAAATAAATAATCAACCAAACAATCGAAAGACGTTGCCGAGTGAGGTGTTTTGTCTTCCCGATCCCCATTTCTGACAAGCGTTCCGGGCGCTTGTTTGGTGAGGAAATAATGTGCTACTAAACGGTGGGAAGTCGTTTCGGAAAACATGGGGCATATTCGAATGGGGAAAACACTACTGCTAGAGTTGATGCTAGAATGGAACCCTCAAAAGCATGATCTAAAACGTGAAAACGGCTTTCGAACAGGAAGTGGGACGAACTGAAGATATATGGGTGTGTGTCTGAAGGAAATGTGGATAAAACATTCATACACCTTGACCATGGACGCACACCACGATAGCTCAACATCCTTGAGTCTCCCACGGCACTAAGCTTGGGACACACATTTACATCCACTACACACACACACACAAACACCGAGGAAACGGCAACTTTATAACAAAGTAAAACCGTCTCACACCTCGCAAAAGCAACAATGCTTTTAAGCGACGAGCAAGGGCCCGTCAGCCCGATGATGACGTAGCAGCGAGCGTGCGGTGAGAGTCCGTTTTCCCGCAGCAACAAAGAAGCGGGGAAGCGTTAACAACATCCCACAGCACAACGTTTGCAGGATTTAAAAGTGCTTTGCTGTCTTTATTGATTTTACTAACACAACACCTGCTGACTGCGGTTAAGGTGGGGAGGGCGTTTTAGGGGTTTGGTGGTTGGATTTATCCTCACTTTGGCGTCCAGGAGTGGTATGGAGGCACTCTCATTGTTAATCTGTTACTTCATTTTCACGTTTTCACGTGCCGTCGGTGCTGTTTGGGAGGATAAATTTTCACTTTTGCACGCGATGGCAATAGGTTCTTATCATTTTGTACAAACGATCGCATATGACCTAGTTTACTGGTGAGTTGAAAGATTATCAAAATGTCACGTTTTTTGAAGGCATGATGACCTAGGCTGACAGTTAGCGGTGCCAGGAAGAAGCTGTTCAGTAACGTTGTTCGAAAAAGAGCATTTTATTGCATACTTGTGGGCGTTTGCACTTACTGCCGCTTACTAAGCAATCGTGTTGATGAAATAAATCAAGCAATGCGCCTAAAGTTATGCAATTCGCGGAACAAATAATTCTTTATTGTATCTTTACAATACTCCCGGCTTTAGTATACAATAAAATATAATGGAAACATTAAAAAAAAATCTTTATCGTCTTGTCTTGTCATTTCATACTTATAAATAGGTTATTCTTAATAAAATGCCTTCTTTTATTAAAATACACAGAAAAGGACTCCTTATTGAGATATTCTGAAGCAATTAAAATTCAATCCATTCAATATTACTGCAAACTTAAATTGCCCCTTTTTCAACTTGAGCAAAAAAAATCTTTAATCCCCTCTCTCTAGCCACAAACTCTCCAAACATCACATTCTACAGGTTGATGTCGTTTTGTTGGCGGCATCCTAAAATTTTCCCTCCAATTCTAGACACATTCATCGAGATGAACTTAAAAAAAGTTAAATTACAATCCTCATTCTCTCTGTCCTCTCTGCCCTGATGTGCCTTGTCTGATAAGCTCCGAAGGAAAAAAGGGATTTCCCACCACCAAAAAAAGGATGTATCTACTTGATTAGGAATTCAGTGTGCCAGTAGAGCATCAATCAACCGAAACCAGACACAATGAGACGCAAAAGGAGCGTCCCTTCTAGAAAAAAGGGACACTTTCATCATTTACCACTAGCAATATCCAACCCCGATTATTGTTGCCAGCTGTTTTATATCGCTTTATTGCTTTAAGAAAGAAAAGCTAAAGGAGAAAATTGGAAAATTGTAGATGGGTTAGCCAGGTTTAGCAGCTCTGTCGTTTGTCAGTTCTTCAAAGCGAACATCAGCCTTGTTTTATCTGAACAGCCGGGCACTTCAACGTCAACGTCACTGAAGTGAATGAAACAAGACGTTCTTAAACCGTCACCGTTCAGCTCTAAATCTCGTGGCACCCTTCCCTGCCAATCATTATCATTCCACAAGCTGAAAACAGTATCTTCACTCGAACAGATAGTTAAACTTTTGAATTTCCGCACGATCCAACCATCCACCGAGAAGATGCTCTCGGAGCTGTTTGCTGTTCGAGGGTGCATCGTCACCGCCCTCGGCAAACAAAGGACGTTCGTCGCCCTCAAAAATGCTACCTTCAATATCTCGTCACCAACGAACGAAGGCAAACGTTTGCCGGTTTGCTTACCATCTTGATCGTATTAATAATAGTTGTCGCCTGAAGCGCCGCACCAAACGGCACCAAAACGGCACAACTGCTCGGAATGCAGCCACGATTGTCATGCTTGTCAGCAGTTTTGATGCACCGAATTCTCCCGAGAGTAGAGTGCGCTGCGACTGACAAGTCATAAAACAACTCCACCACCAAGCCATCTTAGAAGCCGTTTAATAGGAATGCCACGGAATGGAACAACTACCTACCAGCGGAATAGTGGTAGTGCCATTGTGATATCCCTTTGCATGGAGCATATTTTTCGTCCAGCATTCCAGCGAGTACGATCGCTTTAAATCTCCTGGCAAATCATGCATCTCCATCTACCCGTCCAAGCAGAACTATCCCGTATCTGTCAGGAAAAAGGGATGGGTCCCTTCCACGGTGGCAAAACTTTCCTGCAAACTTTCATATTCCATCGTTTTTCATCGCAACTTTTCTGTACAATGGAGGGAGTGGCTTGGGAAGCCTACGATATGGTGGGAGACATGGAAGGAAGCGCGCATTGTTGTTTATGAAACTTATGGAATTTTGATCCCAACTCTTGAGATTTCGTTTGCTTTGCTGAAGTGGTGGAACTATTCTCATTGCGGGCTCGTTTCGTAAGGGTAAAAGGAGGAGAGTCAGGAGAGGAAGTCTGATGCTAGCAGTTCTCATTATTCTTTGCCACAAATTATCTATTATGAAAATAAACAACAATGTTTGCTGTAGAGAGAAAGGAAGAGAGTGCAAACTTTATTTCAACCCTTTCGTTCGTTGATTTGATAGAAGGGGCTCGATAAAACAGTCAAAAAGTATTTCTATCAAACGAAGCTCCCATCGCTTGTTGTCCTGTCCTTTGCTCACTCTCTCTTTCTCTCTTGTGCACCAAAGACGACAAGAAATTTGTGATGAGATTTTACCCAAATTTCATTTAAGAACCCATTTCCCGTTTAGCCACCTGCAAACCGCCAATAGAACCGCCAATTCCATTCCATCCCACTCTCTGCAAAAGCTTCTAATTCAAAGCAAAACTTAAAAGGCATTTTGTCTGTTCGAGCGATTGTACAAACCGGACATAAAACTCTTCCCGTACTCGCTTTCACAAGCCTGCATCCAATCCAATGGATTATGAAATTATGCATTTAATTCCTGGAACCGACGACGACGACGACGACCCCCGAAAGCATCGCCCAAAGCTCAATCTCATCCTGCCAGCCAATTCCTCTCCGCGTTGCGTTGTTTGTAGTAATGCAATTTCTCTTCGTCAGTCTCTGGCTGGCTGCCGCTTCCGAGAGTGGGAATCTGTCAGCTGTGCCGTTGTAAAAACGAGAGCTTTCCCAGAATTGCTTTTACTACCACCTGCCACAGCCACAGCCGGAGCGGAAAAGGGTGGTTTAGGGAAAATGGGATTCTAATGGGTTTTTGGTCTGGTGGGAGACGGGAAGGATATTCCTGGCCACCCCTTTCAAGGTGGTTTCAAGGTAGCGGTTCGTCTAAAACGTAAAGAAAACGTTTCGGTGCTGTTTCGTTTCACACCGTTGAGTTGTTGTATCGAAGACAGAGCTAACGATCGCCTAAAAGTATGCAATTAATAAGCTTCAAATGCTTTACCCAAAAGTTCGCCTAAAAGTATGCAATTGTAGCACAACTTGTGCTGTTGTTGAGCAAATTGCAATCATTACTCATTGTTATCTTAAACTGCAAATTCCACGAACGCTTCTGCACACATTTACGACTTTCTCTCTCGCGCACCAAGCAACGGATAATTCCCGGCTAGTATGTGCGCTTACTGATTTATTCACCATTTCGCTGTCCCAGTCTGCCCCATTCATTTCAATTATGCCAATTGCAGGCAAGTAGTACACGCTTTCCCAAAAAAAAAGGTAAAAGAGCGCGACACCATTGGAAATTCTCCAATCTTTGGATGCTTTTTTCATTCTATTCTACCTCTAAATTACACTTATTATCTGATGACACCATTGAGCAACGGGGAAGGATTGATTCCCGATTTACTGCTTCGAAAAACGAAAGCAATCGCCACTTCCAAGATGCTAGTAACGGGTTCTGCTGCTATGCTACAAAATCTAGAACTTTTACCATCCTTTTTTGTTGTAGCTTCATCCCGAGCAGCGCGTATTGTGCTCGTGCTTCGACAACACGCTGCAAACCGAACGCCGCGCAAACCCGAGCAAAGTTTATCGAACAAGTAATTGAACCAAGAAGAATCTCATCCTCCAAGCGCACAACACCTCCGACTTCTCGACACTCGCTGGCGCTTCTTGATGTTCGACAATTCAACATTCTACTCCTGACGGTTTGCGGGGTAGGGCTGGTGCACGGGACGACCGGGACAGCAGCACAAACAACGTCGAATAAAGTAATTACATTCTCATTTGGAATGGAAGATAAACTTTTCCGAGCACGTACCAGTGCTAACCCCTTCAGCTCGCGGCAGTGTGTGTGTGTCTGTGAGGATGTTGTTGTGAACAAATTGTCTGAGGATCTATCAGCGACAGACTTGCTGCTGCTGCTGTTGCAGCTGTATCATCCTTCTTCGTGTGCGAGCATCCCAGAGAATCCCAGTGCAAACGCATTAAAGGCAAACGGTGGTCTCGCAAGACGTTCGCCAAAAACTTCACCGGGCATGCACCGGATAGATAACTGCCATTTGACCGTTTGTCTTGCGTTGCTGGCAGCCATCGAAACCATCAGGTGTGTGTGTCTGTGTGTATCGATAGCTGTCCAGCCGTGACGTCTTCATCCCATCTCCCATTGACTTTGGAATGCACACGACGATCGATTACTGTGGCAAACGGACGTGTTGTCCGTCACGTCCTTTAGTTTTCCAACCGATGTGTTACATTAATACAATAAAAAATATAAAAATTCTTTTCTATAAAAGTTTTTCGAATTTTTGCCAGCTTGACAGTTCATTTTCCACGACTTCAAATTGCTCTCTCCACCCTTCCCATACAACCGGATGCCATTCCGCGCTGGCAGTGTAGCTTAAAAATGTAGCAAATTGTTGCTTGCTAACCCATCTTAAACTGATATCTCGATTTTTCCAGTTTCTTATCACATCCAACCACCGGGCTGCAATTTTGAAGTGTGCACAGAAGCTGCGAACAAATAAAAAATGCACCCCAAGTCTTGTAACAAATATGAGCACCGGTTTCCATTTTCTTCCGTTGCAAAACCGGTGGTGTGCAGCAGCTTGTGGTGTGCAGTGAAATAAACTAAACGAGCGAGCAAACGAATGAACGTGAGAACTGAACCACTGCCCAAATGATGCACCGGAGAGTTTTCACCCAGTATGGCACCCGGGGTAATGGTGTGCTTTTCTCTCTCTCTCTCTTTTTTTCTCTCTCTTTCGCGTTTCGTTACTTCCGCATTTTCTGTGATGGCTTTTGGTTTGTGGAGCAAGGGATTACTGCACCTCACGCTGGTCTGTTGGCTTGGCTTGGCTCAAACACATACCGAGCACAGACAGCGAGATCCCTGCTGCTGCTACTGCTGTTGCAGGTAATGGAGTACACCACATGGTGATTTTGTGTGTCGGTTTGTATGCGCTCTGAGTGTGCTTCAAGAAAATGGCACAGATTAGTTCGCCGAAAGCTGTTTGCTTTCACGGCGGTGGGGAATTTAGCGCTGGGAGTTGAAGTAAAAAGGAATCCCTAACACGCTCGGGGAAGATCTGTTCTCTGGGAAGGGTTTGCGAGATGCATTTGGGGTGAAGAGTAAACTGTCTTTCTTAAAAAAAGGAAGGTAATCACACAGAAAGAAAGCAAGCGAAATGTGTTGAATGCATTAAAGTAATAGGAACAGAACGTTTTACTCGTGGAATGAGTTTGAATCAGCAGTTACACACCGCCTGAAGGTATGCAATTTATTTTTAATCATTGTTTTACTGTTTTTCAAGCAATCAGAAACCTTCACAAATAAATATCAAACATTAGTGAACATTTTCAAATAGGAAACGGTATTAAAACAAGCATTAAATTTTGTTTACATACTTTTAGGCGCATTCAATCGTGCTGTTTGGTATAATGCTGGAAATTTTAGTTCTCGTTTAACGCTATATAGCTAACACGATGGTTTTAAATAGCCAAGTTACCTACAAACAAACAACTCCTAATGCACTCCGAAACTTTGCCCTTCCATTGCATTGCATTCAACCATTTTGCACCAGCACAGCTTCATAACGCAACTCATTCACACTATCTAAAAAGCTTCATAAAACGCATTCTTTCCCTTTCTCCAGCCCACAACTGCCTCCCATACTTTCCCACTTGAAGAAAGCAGCGCACCGTACCTGACGGGAATAGTTTTCACTTTACGCAGTACGCGAACAAGAGAAATTCATTACCGACACCAAACCAACGCCATATTCCAGTAACAAAACCACAGCAAACGGCGGATACACGGCACGGTAGTGCCGCCATACTTTGATGGCGTTCGTTTATACAAAGACACGCTTGCAGCGGTGTTGCGAGATGAGGACAAAGTTGCAAGTGCAGCCGGCAGATACGCACCACGAGAGTTCGAGCATGGAGAGTCGTACAATGGTGATCGTGTGTGAACCTTCATTTTCTAGCGCTGTCAGCGTCTCCATTCGGACATCGGACGCCATGATTACAGCATCCGGAGTATGGAATACGTTATGATACGTATCATATGCATAAATAATCCTTCTGCACACATATTTTGGAGCGCACGGGGTTTGGGTGTACAAGCGAGTTTCTATTGGAATGCAGTTTGTACCAGTTTATTGCGGGATTCCTTATAGCGCATTTTTGCTAAACCGATTGCATACACAAAGGCGCTAATGAACAGTTTTATGAAAAAGAGCATTTTGATGTATTTCAAGCAAAAGGATTCCTTTCCAACGATTCCTAGATGGTTTCATCATTAGAATGGCATCCCAATTTCTGAAATTCACAACTATTCCACGGCCGTACATACACACAAAGTACAGCTTTCCTCACCTATCCTTATGTCGCTTGGTACGCTCACAGTCGTCTCAGTGCTAGCCGCAACAGTCATCCAATCCACCAATTTATGGGGCCATAATTTGCTTTAATCTAAATGCTAATCAGCACCGACCGAAGTTGCACCCCCGGAAAGGCAGCCGGAAGTGTGAGCAAATGGGTAAAAATTAACCACCATTGCCCATGCAGCGACTCACATTCTCCCCGTGTGATCCTGCTGCCGAAGTCAACAGGTCAAGCCGGGGCGCGCATTAGGAAAGGATCGCGTGTCAAATTGTGAACGCAAAAGGCGACGGTCACGAGCTGGGCGTTCAGCAGGAAAAGTGCAATTAGTGCAAATGCAGCGTAATGCACGCTGGAAGAAGGTTAGATTATTGGGTGGAGAAAGGGGAATTTAATCTTCGTTTTTTTGTATTAAAAATGCAAAGTCACATACAATTTTATGTCAATGCTAGCTTCGAAGCTTTAATCTCCCATCGCATAAAAGTAGAACCCAGCATCATCTGCATTAAAATAAAAACTTTTTTGTACAGTTATCCATGCACACACACACACAATGGGAATAATGTTCTGCAAATACAGCTCTCCTTGCTTGCTCCTTGCTTAATGTTATCCTACCATGCACCGTGTCATGATTCCACAGTGCAGCTTATGGCACAAAGACATGAACACTTGGGCGCAACCAGTGAATCGTTCCATAGTGTGTAGATGGAACTGTTGAACAAAATCTAATTAAATACTTTTTTCAAACCAATGCAACACAGAACAAAAAATGCATACACAAGACTGCGATTCCATCTGTTGCTGTTGCTTCCTTCTATACGAGAGTTGGACAATTAAAACACAACGCACAAAAAAGCACTCCGGGAAAGGGCATATGGTTCGTTCGGTTTTTTTTACATCGAACGTATCAATAGGATGATTCTAAATGCAAATGGAGCTGAATTTAATCCATTACAATAAAACCTAGAAACCGAGTGTGATGGTAACACTCAGCAAGCACCAGATGCTTCCGCGGATACGCGTCAGGAATTTAAGCTACGCTTCCCTCTATCTGTCAGAGTGCTCGCATTGCGCCGTGCTCAATCGATTGGAAGCATTGGAACATGCATGACACGTTACAGATCGGATGCGTTTGCGTGTCCATGTGGGAGTTATGATGTTTTAACTGGTGGATAATAAAATAAAAGCTACCAGCGCTGTGTGTTAATGCTGTTTGCTGTTGTGGAAGAGTTGTGCATGAGAGGGGGATGGATTTTATGCATTAAACACGCACATATGCATGCCAAAACGATTGCAAATGGAATGAAACGGATGCATGGGAGAGGGATATATTGCGAATAAATTGGATTGCGAGACATTCGTGTCACATGGCTTTTAGCAACGCTTGAAATAAGGTTCTTTTTGATAGGAGTTTTTGACGTGTCATGCAGAATGCATACTATTGGGCGGAGTTCATGAAACGCCTAAATGTATGCACATTTCATTGTTTGCATTGCTCTTGATATCTTTTCATTGAAAAAATTGGTTTTAACACTAATTGAGTTTAACACATTCAAATGCCAGAAGAAAATGAAAAGAATAGGTACACTCTTCAGCAAAATGCCCCTATTTTCCATCATAATCGATGCGCATAAACCAATGTTCCATTTGATTAACGCTCCACCTGCTGTAATATCCGATACCGTCGGTAATCGACTAGACTACCGTCATAAACTTCCTTCCGCTTGTCCTTCGCAGACGAACCGTAGTAAGAATGGTTCCCAACCCCTCAAAGAGCAGATATCAGTGACGTAGCAGAAACGCGAACGTTCCGAACCAGTGGAATGGCAATCATTGGCAAGCAGCACCAGCAGCACATCATAAACCACCTGTGGGCAGACGAACCGCACACGTTCGAAGGCAATAAATGCTGAACCCTGTTGCGAACCTAACGAACTTCAAATAATCCACTCTTGCTGGCTACCGTACCGTACCGTGTAGCGGGCTTCCCTACACTCGAAATCCTTCCAAATCAAGGCATAATTCGTCTTTAAATCATGTTATCGCAGCCTAACGCGTCCTAATTCGGTTAGCAGACTGCCGAATAGAATCATCCACCAAACAGCATAGCTCGTCGCAAACTCATCCTGATGATAAGATAAGCATCCTTCCATCCTCTTTCCGCTTTAGAAAACTGTTCGCTATTTTCATTCACACAAGCAAACAACACCGCCTTAAATGGTATGATAAACAGTAGTTCCAATACGCCACCGTATAATCCCGGTTCCACTTAATCCTTTTATGCCACTTTAAACTTCCCGTTCCGCTCCCAAGACGAACTAAGTTTCATAGACATTGCTTGCTCTTACTCTATCTCTCTCTCTCTCCCTCCCTCTCTCTCTCTCACTCTCTCTGCAATACGACTGTTGATTCTTGAAGGATGCGCACGGTTAAGCAAATTAAGATAATCGTTTATTTACTTTAGATCAGCTGGGGCCATCAGCCAGATAAGAAGGTTTTTCGGCAAGAATCGAACCGAACCTGTGAACTGTGCTTCAGCTTTTGAAGAGCATCCTAAAACAACAAAGTGTCGTCCATTTCCCCTCCTCCAGCTTGTTGAGTGCTAGCCAAGCAAGGATATGTTTTGGTTCGCCGGTGGGTTGAGAGCTTCCTAAATAGGAGCTAAACGTTTCAATTACCCGCACCGCGTCGGGTGCCGTGTTTGCCGTTCATTAGTTCCATTGTTTGTACATCGATAGCTTAATTGCGGAAGTAGACATTAGTCGATGAGAGCGGCAATGGATTTGCAGGTTGCATACATTTAGGCGGAAGTTTCAAAGATGTTCTGTGTCAATCGTGGGAAAGAGCTTCTGCATCGTAGCATAACTTGAATTTTAATGTTAAGGAAATGTTATGAAATAAGTGTTTTACTTGGTGTAAACTCTCGTTAATTTACATTTTTTAACCAATTTCTGCTTCAAAAGCAACTCTTGCGATATTCTTGAGATATTTTGGTAACGCATATTGCATCACTTTAGGCGTTTAAGTTTATCAAAATATAGAGAAATGTTGGAAGCGCTGTTTTCATATTAAATTACAACTTTTAATTTCCTAATACATTCAGCTTAAAAGCGCCTTGACAAGACTGTCAGCGAAAAGGCTAACTACTGCAACCCTGTTGCATGTTGCTGCAAACGTCTGCGCTTGCTACATCAAACTAAATTTCAAACAGTGCACCGGCGCATGTACTACAACCCACAACGCTACAACGCAGGAAACAGGTACATCTCGTGGAGTCTGTTTTCTCGAAAAAGGGAAGAGTTTTCACTGAGAGCTTTTCCAGATGTAACGCTGCTTGTACCGGTTGTACGTCGAAACCGAACGCCCAAAGACAGTTACAACCCCCACACACCGAACAGGGTGACGAAATGGAACGTAATTACGAAACACACGCACACACACATACACCAAAACGTTAGCTAATGGAGGACTAGGATTCCAAAGCAGAAAAGAACACAAACCAACGTGTGAGCAAGCGTTACTGAGGACTCTTGCAGGTTGATCGCAAAAAGGGCAAACAGTAACAACAACAACAACAAAAAAACTCCCTCTGACCGTATCGAAATATGTCGTTCTACTTTATGTGCGTTCTCCCTTCGGTCTTTCGGCCCTGATGACAAAATGAATCCCTAATGGAAAATTATCGAACATCAACTTGTTCTTCCATTCTCTGTACCTTGGCCGTTGCTGTATACTCTGCTCGTGGGATAAAGACAAAGAAAAAGGGAGTCAACAATTAGGACACTAATCCTCCGATGATACCGACGGTACGATGATACCGGGAACTAAGGACATACGCACAAACTTTTCACCCGGACCCAAAAAAAAAACACATAAAAAGTGTTTCATGATTCAGTTTTAAAAGTTCTTTCGTTCGTTCTGCTTACAAAGGGAAGAGACAAAAAACCCTGCAACAACACACTCACAATTCTTCCAGGAAATGGGACTGTATCGAAGAGCCGATAGTCTTCCCGGCGGCCTGGAGCGAAAGTGGGCGCATTGCATCTCCTGTACCCATTTTTTTTTTGCGGACCACCTAAGCTGCTTCGGCTTGGATCGGCTAAAACTTTGACACCATAATTCGACACCGATTGGAAACGAAACCGGAAAGTTGAAATTACTTTCCCATTACTTTGAAGAATGTCTCCACCCTGTGGGTAGCTGCTGCTGGTGGGCGCTCTGAAACTGCTTTCTGCAGAAGATACCTTTCGATGGGGAGGGGGGGGGGGGGGAGGGGAATTATCCCGATAGCGAAACTAATTTGATACAGATGAGGTTTGAGGTAATACTGTCTTCGATAGCAGAACAATATCCATAGCGCAGTCGTGTTTAACGCATGAAAAGCGCCTAAATGAATGCAATTTGCAGTACAAAAAGTAGTAGAAAGCATTAATGATGTACTTTTTAAACTAAAATTCAATGGAAAAGGGGTTACAAATCCTTTAAAAAACTGATAGAGAATAAAAAGAGTCCCCATAAAGCATAAATCATCATTCCTCTCTCTATTTCTCGTTCAACTGGCGTCCAGTGTACTAAAAATATAAACTTTGCCCATTAATCCAATTAAGAGTGTATTCATCAGCACACCAGTCATCCACGGCTCCACGGCAGACACTTCTAATTGCGAGCGATTCTTCGAAAGGGTAGAAGGCTTGGTAGCCAGGTTGGTTGTAAGTTTTACGTCCAGGTAAGCTTCTACTACAACAATCCGTGGAATGGGCAGCTTTGTGCCATTTCGTAGTATCTTTATAAAGCTCTCATCTGGTTTTCAAGGCAAAGTATTTATACATTTTTAACATTCTTGTCACATTGGATACCCTTTTCCAGTTTCTAAATATACTATTGGTGTAAAAAAGCTTCTTATCAGGTACCATGAGATGAAAGGTCACTTCAGACTCTCCCTGCAAATGAGCCAGCAAACCAATCAATCCCCTATCACCATTGTTCCCCTTACACCTGGTCCCCCATCACACGTTGGCTCATTTAAAAGAAAACCGGAATGGTTTTTTTTCCCTCCAAAGGATTCACGTTTGTTTACGCACCCAGCCAAATGGGCTACAACGGTGATACCCGGCACAACGCCTGGCTAGCTTTTCATTTCCCTCCTCATTGATCCGTAACTGATGACTGCTGGCTGCTGCTTAACCTTGATCTCCCCACTCTGGTGACTGCTATCCGCAAGCCTTCAGGGAAGTGCGAGCATTTAGGACAACATCGTCCATCGGCAGGCCATTCGCCTCATTGTGAACGCACGTGTTTGGTGGAGGTGAGTAGGGGGAGAATGTTTGCTTTGGGCTACCTTAAAACCGGCAACCGTAAAATCAGCTTTGAAAAGGACTTTTGCACACTATTGCTTTTCCATTCTGGGAAAGAAGTGTGTTTTTTTCATGAAGCGAAAGGATAGGGACTTTGCTATGTTTAGCTGAAGTGTTTTGTGATCCATGTTTGTTATTTTCGCTCCGAAAATGTATGTTATTTTTAAATAGCTCCCTTTTGCGGTTGGATGTTTTGTGCTACGCATTTAAAAAGGGGGACAAGGGAGATGGGCCACGTGGTTGTGTGGATCACAATAACAGCTAAACAGATAGGCTCTCTTCTCTTTTCAAGTGTAGAAGACTTGATGTCTTAAATTAATTTTAAAAAGTTGATCGATATCTTTACAAAACTTTTCTTAGTTTCCCGCCAATCAGCAAATTACACCACACACGCACACTTTCTCATGCTTTCAAAAGCTCACCAGAAACGCTTGAAGAAAGCTTCAACAAACGCTTCAATTGTTATATTTTTATGAAATCGTATTACAATGTGTATTTGTGAACGATGACAATTATTACTTAAGCACTTCCAAAGCTTGAGATTATTTTGTTATTCCAAATTAGTTTCTTTCTAAATTATTTTTTTCTATTCCCTTTAAAACTACGAACAGACATACTCCGCACCACTTGTTGCGAACTCAACTCAGCCTGATAAACGAAAGGCCAAACCCTGCTGTCAAATTGACATTTGGTGAAAAATATTCATCAACCAACAACAACAAGAGCAGGAAGAGAAAGAAGAGAATTTTCAATCATGAAGATGGCTGACGGTTCCACAATTTTGCGACGAAACAGACCCGGAACAAAGGCAAAGGTATGTAAAATAACCGATTGGAATGGTGCTTCATCTCCTCCAGGGTCGATTCTTCACTGGTAGCTAGTAGGATTTTGCATCTACCAGCCGGAAACACCCCGAATCGTGGCCCCAACTTTCGCTACCCTGCCGTTGTTGTGATGGGAAAGTGAACTTCCCCTTCCCACTTGCACACACACACACACAGGATCGATTGGTGTAGCTTACGAGCGTACTACTGGAACAGGAAGGAGCTAATTTGTTGTTATGCTTGCCTCGTGCTCTTTGTAGGACTTTTCCAACTGGGCCGATGAAGTGTTCGAGGAGATGGACAGCACGCTTGCCGTGCAGCAGTACATCCAGCAGATGATCAAGAAGGACCCCTCGAATGTGGACCAAATTCTTACCATGCCCGACGGGCAGGACGAGGGTGTGTGGAAGTACGAACACCTGAGGTAGGTGTGGTGGTGACTTTTTTCCGATACGATCGAGTTACGTGGTTAACACCGTGGCTTTCCCACACCCTCCTTTGCAGACAATTTTGTATGGAATTGAACGGGCTGGCGGTGCGACTCCAGACGCAGTGTTTTCCTGCCACCTGCACCCAGATGACTGCGACGGAGCAGTGGATCTTTCTGTGTGCAGCACACAAAACGCCCAAAGAGTGTCCGGCGATCGATTACACGCGGCACACGCTCGACGGTGCTGCATGCTTGTTGAATAGTAATAAGTATTTTCCCAGCAGGTAAGAAGGAACGATGTCCTTTGTGGGGGAGAATCTACTTCAATGACTAAAACCCCCCCGTGTGTCCTTTCCCGTAGGGTCTCGATCAAAGATTCGTCGGTAGCAAAGCTAGGCTCGGTGTGTCGCCGGGTGTATAGAATTTTCTCGCACGCCTACTTCCACCATCGGCGAATATTCAACGAGTTCGAGGAGGAGACATCGCTCTGTCTAAGGTTTACCAACTTCGTCACGAAGTACACGCTCATGTCGAAGGAGAATCTGATCGTTCCCATTCCGGAATGTGAGCTTACGCCCGGCGAAAGTGAAGCCTAAACATCGGCGCGTAGGCGAAGCGGTGAAAGGTAATCCCCATTTCGGTAATCCTTGTGCGCGTGACATGTAAGCGGATATCCTTTAACCGTTGCTCTGATCGCAACATCAGCTGCAGAAGCATACGCGAAGGTAAGGGTAAGAGCGCACTGAAGGGATAGTGTATTCTCTGCGATTTAAAACGAATTGGGTGTGTGCTCGATATCGACAAACCACGTTCAGGTGAACCCTGATCATTGCTAATCGTTCTATTTAGTTGGGAAGTTTACTTCCCTTATCTTTCCCGTCTAGTTTAACGTATAAATTATTTATAGTTCACTGTGTCCGTTCTATTTGCTTTTAAATCCCCCTTTCCCCGTAAGTTCAATGTGAAACGAGTAGTGCTTTTAAATTATCACGATTTCTTTTTCCCAATCCTGTGTAGCACGATAGTGCGACAGTAGAGCAGCAACGTTAAAGCAAAACTAGCCAGGGCAAACCCTTCCCAAATCAAGCAAAAACAAAGCGCCAGTGTTTGTGAAACTAAGCAAAGCTGTGTACATGTTCCCCAGGGGTTTGCAAACAACAATCTTTTTAGTATTTCGTGTGTGTGTGTGCTATAAAAAACACAAAACAATATCGAACGGTGGAAGTCTTGTGTGCGTGTGCAAGCAGTTGAGGGGGTAGTAGGTTTGATGTGTGCGAATATATAATGAACAAAAAAAACGGGCAGAAGAGAAAAAAACCAGCAAATTTATAGCAAAACGATATTAAAACAAACAAGCAAAACATTAACCCTAACGCAACACTCATCTAAAGTAATGAAAATACCTATATATATATATACGTGTATAAATAGTGAAGCTATAATATAATTGAACAAATTCACAAAACCAAACAATAAGCAAAGGTACGCGGGACACACTAGTAACACACACACAAATACCGGTTCGGGAATCATAAAGAAAAGAAATAGTAAAACACAATGTACCACCACCAACCGCCAACGGAGCGGTTTTCTTTCCGCAACACGATTGACACGACGTTTGACAACACCCCGATCATCCCTCATGTTCAAAGCAATAATGGAAAGTCACACTTGAGTGGAAGTCGAATGAAAGCGACGAGTTGCAAAGTGTTTCAACAAACAAACAAAATATACAAAATATACTAATAGAAAGGCTAAAGCATATAAAAACAAACGAAACTAAGGGCTACTTTATGCGTAGGTTTTGTTTTTTTAAAGGATTTTTCTTTCTTCGTTTTCGTTAGACAATCGTGTTGCGTTCGTTTTGAAACGTTTAGATCCGGCGTAGGATCATTCCTTTACACTCGCCATTTCAAACCGGAAATCCTGCCACTGCTGCCCACGTTTTCTCATGCTATCCTAAGGTCCCGTAACGACGTAACTCTAGCAGCGGGACTCGAACCAATTCATGTATGCCAATAGAGAGACCCCAACCACCAGGGTGGTGTGGTGGAGCGATGGCGCGTAGGTGACAAACAAACGAAAAAGCTCGTTTCAGCATTACAAAACTAATACGGTAAAGCGACTACATTAAACAAAACTCGTTTCAAGCTCTACACACTATTACACACGACAGGAACAATACGTGAATTAGAGGTGTAATAAAAAAAACAAAATCCATTTATCAAATACTTTCACGAAAAAGACGAATGTTTTCAAGTCATCAATGGTGAGGCAAAAAAAAAGGTTCCGAAACTGTCTGTATACTTTTTAACCATTTTTATACATGCGCAACATCCTTACTGAGCATCTCCACCGGCGTTATCATCCTTCCCGCTAGGTTTGCTCGCCGGCGGTGTATCATCGCTCGTTTCCATTCGCTCGACACCGCCTTGCTTATCCTTGCGCCCTTGCCCTGGTCGCTTTTTATCCCTTCGTCCACCAGCACCCTCCTGCCGGGACGATCCTTCCCCTCCACCACCACCATTTTCACCCACCTCGGAATCGTTTGGCTTTCGGCGATTGCCGCCATCCTTGTTCTGCTTACCCTTGTACTTTGAGCTTCCCGCAGCAGCAGCAGCAGCAGCGCCGTCTCCTCCACCGCCACCGCGCGGTTTCCCTTTGCCTTGATTGTTCTGTTGCTTTTTCGCTCCATTGCTGGGCGTGCCATTTCCTTCCTCATAGTGTCGGTTGGGTTTTTTCTTCAGCTGAGGTCCCGTGAAGTAGTTGCCCTTCCTATCGCCTCCCTCTTTGGTCCGCTTGCGCGGACCGTCGGACGAGCTTAGACCCGCCCCGGTCCAGAAACCGCCCTGTGTCTTGCTGTGCTGATAGCCCGCCACCGACGGGTCAATCTCATCCAGCGACATTAGAATGTGCACGCAGGGTATGTTGCGCTTGGCTACGATTTGCTCCAGCCCTTCCTGCTGTGGGTCCCAAAACTCTTCCACTCTGAAACGAAAAGAGCCAAAAGAGTCCAAATGAAAATCCTTTTCGTATAGTCAAACATCACACGTGGGGACGACACACACTTCCTGTAGCAGATCCGGGTCACCTGGTGCAGCTCAAAGTGTCGCTTCATGATTTCCGCACAGCTTATCGTCTTGCCGACACCACCATCGGAGCCGCTCCACACGACCGACCGGTGTGTTCCCTCCTCCAGCGCTTTCTTCGCATAGTCGACCAGATTCTTCACCTCCGAGCCGCCCTTCACGTGCATCCAGAGAAAGTTCGCAGGCAGCACCTCGATCGGAATCTGCTCCTGCGACAGTTCCTCCTCCACGTTCTTGCCCTTCTTGTAGTGCATCATAGTTTGCCCGCGCAGTCACGAAATCCGTCCACGGCTATTATGCGCGTCTTCCTGTGTGAAATTTGCTGCAAACGAGAAAACAGAGAAGCGTGAAAATAAGAAGCTGGTCATTAAACCGTGGCAACGCCCAGTTACATGCGATGGGAAGGCTATGATGATATGCGGAAAAAAGTAAAAGCAAGAGGAAGCCCTCGACAGACAATGTCTCGATGGCAAAAAGTATTGGAATGCAGCGAAGGAATGTTTTCTACATTCCAACAGCCGGTCGATGGCGACGGTTATGAACCCCTTTTTCTCTATCCGAGCACTGAACTGATGACGGATCGAAGACCCACGTTGAAAAGAGGCTCACATTAATGTGCATGTGGAGAGCAAAACGGTCGAAACCCCGTTAAAACTGTCGCGTGACGTACAAATAAAAAAGCGGTCACCCTGCTTTTTGCGTCATTGTGAGCAAATTGGTCGATTTGAAATGGAATTAAGTTCTCGTTCAGTTTGTGACTTCGATTGTGACGCAATGCGCTCGATTAGATTATTCAATTTAAACTCCTCCGCGTAAGACCATGTTCAACGGGGCAGCAGAGATCCGGCTGTAAAGAAATGCGGACAATATGGCACGACGGAGAAGTTTGTTGATAAATTTATTAAAATAAAAATAAAATCTTTCATAAAACTTACACACTCGTACACAACTTCCTCTACTATTCCTGTGGGGAAAAGGCATTATCATAATCTTACTGACCATTAACTTCCATCCTGAACACGGCACGTTTCTTCGGCTTCGCCCACCAAGAACATACCCCATCGAACAAGCCACAACAGAAGAGAACCGTCCTGACAAGTGTTCTTGCGGATGATACGTAATTTAATTGATATCCACGCAGAACCAGAAGGAACTCCTTTCCGACACCGCTTCCGAGGCAGTTGAAGAAGTGTGAAGATAAAAATTAACCGCCGTCGATACCGATATCATTTTCCCATTTCGTTGCGAGCAAACGGAGCAATTGACGGAACATCTTGAACGCATCTTGTTGACGTGGCTCGTGGCCTATCGATGACAACTCCATTTTCCCACGGAGTTTTCCTTCCTTTCGCAACGGGCAACTTGCGTGGGTGCCTTATTTTTGCCCGTTCTAATACAAATAAATAAATTATACTCTTCTTCTCTCTTCTGCTCTCCCTGTTGGTTTGCAAACTGTTAATTCTGAACGTGTGTGACAAGCAAATTACGCCAAAAACCTAATTTTCCATCAACCAATCGAACGAACAACACATCTTTCCTTCCTGTGTCAGCAAAGGATCGCGTTTTACTCCATGTTTTCCGCAAACGCGGTCACCAGCGTCAAGCAATCGATACGAATCCTTCACCACAGTAGGCTGTGTGACTGCAATCGGGCATCAGGAGGGAAGGAGGACAAGTGGGTGAATTAATTTTCCCATCGACAGCTTTCATCATATTCGTTTCGAGCCGGCCGCAATCCATCCTTCGGCTTCGCTCTTCCCGGGTGTGTGCGTGTGCAGTAGGCGACGACCGACCGTGTGAGCTGATGGCACCTACAGTACTAGTATTGTTGTGAGCTGACGTACTGTTTGCCTCCTTTTTTTGCAGTGCCTCCAGTGTTTTTACATTCAGCGAGCGGCAACGATGGTGGATCTGTGTGCCGAGTTTGCGGTCTCCTTGGTTTTCCCAACTGCTTCTTTCTTGCACACTCGCTTCACACAAAGTTATGCCAAAGGCGTGCAAGAATTTCATTCAGAAATATCTCGTCCCATTCTTTGAAAGGTTCGTGGCTGCCTGTCTTGCCCTAACTAACCGAGGGAAAGAGAACGAGAATGAACATCTCGAGACGAAAGGCTTACACACACAGAGTCGGGTGAGTCTGTAGAAGACTGCCGCTCATAATTGTCGTACAATGTGTTGGGAGTATTGTCATGTAATTTTATTTTAGCCCATCGAAAACGTGAAGCTTTTCCTTTAGAACTCTGCTTCACGGCGTTCCGAGCGGGCACGAGCACAAGTTCGCGTTCAAGGACACCAGCCCCGGGGAGTGACGTCAGGCGGGGTTATTTTTGGTCCTTTCGATAGTGGCAAACTCGCGCATGGATGGGACAAAACTGTTGCTGTTTCTGAGGATTGTAACACCAAGTTAAAGGAGTAACTTAAACGAACCACAGACGAAGAACGTCTTTTTGTACCAAAGAGAGGCTGAGGCCGTAGAAATATCAACTAACATTTGATAAACCTTCACTCCATAAATCAAAGTGCATTAATTGCAAGCAGTAAAACAAGGTCCGTCCGTGCACGTGGCACGATACAGCACGGTACACCGATTATGATGGATGGCCGTAATTAACCATCAGCCAGCCACTAGAGGTGTCTTTTTGTCCCTCCATTCACAACAATGATTAACAACAAAAAAAGGAATAATTTTAATTTTCACTCTCCTCAGTTCGGAGTCCATTCATTTCGATGATACAATATATCTGTCAATATCATCCAGACGCAGCACATCACACACAAAAACATCACTTTTAAATCCCACTTGAGCGCCCACCGGCACCGGCTTTATGAGCGTTTAAAATGAGTGTTTCCGTCCATTAAAAAGAACTCAAACAGTGAGGTGGAAAATTTTTGCCAATAAGCACCCCCGCGAACGATGGACAAAAAAGATTTACGAGCGGCCCCCCGGGGAGGGTGCACCTTCCCCTGCGTCCGGGGTGATTGAAAGTTAATTGATTCGATGTAAATAACGTGCACGGAGAGGACGTGTCTAGCGCGGGATGGTTTCGGGTTATACCGGTGTGTTAACCGCAGTCCGTGTCGTGCCAAATTCTTTTTTTTTGTATTCTGATTGCTCTGTGAACATCCACCGTATGTCCACCAGTATTGAAGGGCGCCCTGCATTGTACGAAACGAACGAACGAGCTACCCAAAAAAAAACTATTTGTCCAAGCGAAAGTTGCCCTATTATGCCCACTTGCTAGAAGAGATGGTTTTAATTACGCAGCATAATGGCCTGTTTAAGCTTATTTTGTGTTAAAAGTCGGAAACAAAAAAGAGGAACATTTTAAATGCTTTTAAACACCCGCAGTGCATTTTAACGCTAAACGTACTAGTTTAGGCGCATTTGTAGTACAGATTGCATACTTTTAGGCATTTAAGCATTCGCGAATTACAAGAGAAGGTTTTAGTTGGCCTTGGATTGTTTTTTTAAGGAGTTTAACATCCGAAATAAAGCTTATTGAATGATTTCGAATACCTGCAGTGCATAAATCGTATCACTTAGTATCTTAATCAGGTGATTTTGTAATACAGATTGCATACTTTTAGGCAGTTAAGCATGTTCTCCCCTGATAGCTGTCAAAATTATCCAACAATCAACAGGTTGGCGAACAGGTCCACTCCATTAAAAGACGTGCCTTTAACGCAGATGTAGAATCCCCAACAATGCTCCAATTCTACATTCATACCAACCCCGCATATTCCGCGACCGTGCCGCCAGCACAGCACAGAGAATCGCATTCCATGTAATGATGCGATAGAGTGAGATTGGTGCGAGACTAAGATGACCCTAAACGCGAGCGATTTTTTTCGCCAAATTCTAAACTCCGTCTAAAGGCCCCCAACGCGTCTGCGTACGAACCATTGCCCGACACCTTTGGCTAAGCGGCGAACCTTGTTTCCTCTTCACACGCGTCCGTGTGTCCTTTCTATGGTGGCTACTGACGTCAGCGAGGAAAGAAGCAAGGATCAAAGAACTAACCACAATGTAATGGTTCCACTAACCTGATGAGAGGGCGGTTTTTCATTCATCAACGGTGTGTTCGACTTTTGTTTTTCGTATTTGATGATGTAGGGATAATTTTTCTTATTTTTAGTTCGCAAAAAACACCTTTTTTCCAAATGCTTTTCATTGCTCTTCTATAGCTAACTGAGGTTAGAGAAAGAACGGGGTCGATATTGAGCTCCTTTCAATTAGGTGAAAAGCTGATATCCTCACCACGTGTTTCCCGTAACGCTTTCCCCTCAGCTCATCGAGATCCCTGAAGCGCACACATCGTCCCCGTGTGCCATCCCGATTCCCGAGAATGTGCTACGCACTGGAATGCGATTCGCCGAGAATCGGTCCCGGCAGAGCGATGCACTGGAGCGAAAGAAAAGCCTCTAGTGTCGCGGTCTGGGCTGGCACACACCGAGAGCACTAGTGTCGTTCCGTTTTTCCCTACACCCCGGTCAAAGAAGAACGCTTCACGCAATTAGAATGCGTTTCGCATTTTATCCTTTCGGAATTACATGGCCTCACTACCCATCTAACGCCGCTAATGGAATGACTGCTAAGCATCCTTTCGTTATAAAAGATCAGCTCTCTCTCGGTCATTCATTCTCGTCTAAGTTGGAAGAGATTGTCCCAGAAGCAGAAAGGAGAAAGCTGAACATCACCCACCCGAACGGAACAGCAAAAGGATCTATCCTGACCGACAGAACGGCTAACGGTTCAGTTACCAGCGGGAAGTCGTAGCGTTCGGTTCAGCCAAGCAGGAGAAAAAAGGATTCAACCGCAGCAACGGTGCTAATTTGTAGCTAAGTGGATTTGTGTCCAGGCAGTGCTTCAAAGTCACTGGTGATTGCAGTTCTAGTGATTAGTGCAAGGTGCAAGGGTGTTTGAAAATCGGTTATTTCGGGTGCAGTGAGAAGTGAGGTGAAGCTGCAAGCGTAACAAAGGTCAAGTGGTGCGTGAATTTCGAACACTTGCTTAAGAAGGAGATTTAGAATGCAAAACTGTGACAGTAATGTTTAAAGATTCTTTAAAAATTTCCTAAAATATGAAAAATGTATAACTGGTTGAGAAAATAAGCCAATTATTGGTAAAAAAAGAGTTGAAAAAAAAGAAAAAGGTGAAAAAACTGTATGTTAAACATGAACAAACACGAAATTTCTAGAACGATATAAAACAATGCAAAGTAAATGCAAAACCTTGACAAAGATGTTAAAAAAGGTTCTAAAAGTTAGTTTAAATATTAAAAAACGTTAAAATGATAGATAAAAGAACCCATAAATTGACACCAAACCATTGGAAGATTAGGAAAAAGGTGAAAAAACTTTAGTTAAAAGAAGAACAATCGAAAAAATTCCAAAATAAATCACAACCACAAAAAACATAAATGCATCATAACGGTGTAATGCGTTACGTTACATGCATAGTAACTAGACCAAACGATATGAAGGCACAAAGGACATTAAAACTAAATATTTCAGTGAATCAAACAGTGACTAACGCTGTTACTACGTTAACCCACAGTGTATCATCTTCTGATCTGATAGTAAATGTTATAATTAAACAATTGAACTCTCTCCCTTCTCAATGTGACGCATTGTGTCCGTGGAGATGAATAGAATGTGCAGTTTTGGCACACCGTTGTTACCAGATCGGGTTTTGCATTAGTAACCGCGGTAGTAACTAAAGACGCGACCTATAATAAAACGCTTCCCACCACCTTGAAATAGTATTTCGTAGAACGGTATTTATCGTCCAGATGTGTGTAAATCATCTCAAACGAGAGCATTTTATTGGGGTCTTTAGCACCATTCGGTCTGCCGCGAACCCGCTCGGAGAACGATTAATTACTGTCGTTTATAACCCGTGCGAAGAACCTCGCGAGAGATGGTGTTGTAATTCGATATAGCTTAGAAACAACTGTGATGCTGTCGGTGTAGCACAGATGACGAAGAACCTTTTTGACGTTTGATTGCTTTCTCGTAGATTTCATCCCCCCAGGACGCTATGGATAGTAAAGAGTTCCGACGCCGCGGTACCGAGATGGTGGAGTACATCTGCAACTATCTGGAAACGTTGGAGCAGCGCCGAGTAACGCCGTGCGTTGAGCCAGGCTATCTGAAGCACCAGCTGCCCGACGAGGCGCCGGAAGAACCGGAACCCTGGGAAAAGATCATGCAGGACGTGGAGGATAAGATCATGCCGGGCGTAACGCACTGGCAGCATCCGCGCTTTCACGCCTACTTTCCGTCCGGTAACTCGTTCCCCTCGATACTGGGTGACATGCTGAGCGATGGGATCGGGTGTATCGGGTTTTCGTGGGCGGCCAGCCCGGCCTGTACCGAGCTGGAGACGATCGTGCTGGATTGGTTGGGTAAGTACATGTTGAGGTGAGAACAATTAACGTTACTTTTTTGCTACCGCGACCCGAAGATCATACTCACGATCGTTTTGTTTCGATAGAGTATGTACATCGGTCTAAGTAAACGCGTGCACACGCGTACGTCATAACAACAAAAAAGTGACGTTCGCAAGACGGAATGACGTTTCGCTGACGGGCTTAGTAACGCGTGACCCCCAAAAAAACGCGTTACAAGCTGAGGGGTGTGCGTCTGCGTAACGATCTGCACGGACGAACGCGTGCGAATCAAAATAAAACATACACATACCGTATACATCTCTTCTTACCACTCCTTCTGCTCGGACAAAACAAAAACACAGTCCTTCTCCATGGAAGGCAGTATGGAGCGGTAGCACACAGCACAGAAAGGAGGGTTAGCAAGGTCAGGCCTGCGGTCTGTGCAAGGAATCGGATAATTTTAGATCGAAACTTAAGCAGCGGGCCCAAAATAGCTGACCCGATGTACCGTAACCGTACGAGCAGGAACGTCGTAACCACATTCTGTTCGGGCCTCCGTGTTCCGCATTATTTTGGCGCACTGAATTGGTTTATACTAACATCGCGATTCGTTTAATTGAAGCTTTTTTTATTTACGTTAGCCAAGTCCAGTGCCGCTCGAGAGGGGAGACCGTTTAATGTTAAGACCGTCAATTCCGAAGCGATGACGAAAATCAACAAATGAGGCAGATTGGGCGAATCATCGACATTCGGAGAGGGGGCGTGTGTCTGTGTTATAGTAGAATGAAGATAAACGGTCATATATCTGCCACAGGAGATCGGGAGGAGTTAATTTATAGTCCATTGGAGCTTCTTGATGACTGTTGAGACAAGTTTAAGATATTTGTGGCAAATTTTCACTAATTAATACGGAGCAGATGCTATGCCGTTTTGGGACCAAAGAATGATCATTAAGATTTATGTAAATTGATCACTTAGCAGTGATCAAATGATGACGATTGCGAGGAGACTTCCATGTGGGTCAGTTTTAGTCGAGGTGTCATACATTTCAACATTGGGAAATTCAAATGAAATGCTTTATCTTCAACAAATCCCCAAAAAGGTCACATTCAGCGCTCTGTGGACCATTTTTACGGTCTTTGGCTCACATTCCCAAGCACCCGTACGCATTTCTGCAAAAATAATTGAAATTCTTCACACATGATTCATGGCAGTTCTACGCTCTCTACCCAGCAAACTACCCACACTGCAATAGAGCAATTCGGCATGCCGGTTCGGCAGTAACCGAATCTTACCGCCCCACACACCGCCAGACACCGAACGGGAATGTTCAGACCCAGCCAAGACAGCCAACCGAAAGACACCGAGACGCCACACACATAAACTCGGCGCTGCTGCCACCGCCTGCCACAACAATCTCATTACCATAAATAATCGATGATAGAATAGCGCCGGCCGTAAATCGACCGTACGCGCGCCACGGGGAAGTAAAAGTTAAGTCAAGCGCTTCACGACGACTTCTGGTCGCGTTTTGCCCACACCACACCACGCCATTCTCCCTAGCCTGCGATTTAATGAAGGAAAGCGCGGAAAAATAAAACATCTCACTCCACAACTCCACGAGGGAAGATGTTGTACAAGAGTGATGAAATTTTAACCACTTGTTACTCCATTAACTTCTAACGCTACCAAATGGCACCGGAGGACACGCTGATGTTGGTGGT